>NW_020175402.1:7358474-7424948 GCF_003031525.2 Neophocaena asiaeorientalis asiaeorientalis
GCATATCCAGAATACCCTGGGGACTCAAACTCAGCACGCTGGTCAGGGAAAGAGCATTCTTCAGATGAGAAAACTGAGGCCATACACATTGAATCAATGACAGACCTGGGACTCTGAGCCTGAATCCAGACAGTTCCTGCTGCACTCAGGGTTTTCTAAAAATCAGCCTAAGTGGGAATCATGCTGAAAAGGCAAACAAGTGAACAAACAAAACCCTGAACCTATTCACAGGCTGTGTTATTGATGGGGACTGAAAATCCAGGGCCCTAAGATCTGGTACTGGCTACCTTGCCAAGTCACTTTCCTGCTTGGTCTGTTTTCTCATGTGCACAAGGAGATCGATGATTTCTAAGGTTTCTTTCAGTTCCAAAAATATGTCACTTTGGCCTCAGTTTCCAGTCTTTCAAGTGGGCATAATATTCTACTTCCTAAAATGCTTGAGGATCATATGAGCTACCAAAACTCCATAGCACAATTGTGTGAAATAAACCCTGACAGAAATAAACCCATACATCACAGATTGGTAGTGAAGTGCTGCTTGATGTAGAGTCAAGGGCACATCCGGGCTGCTGGCAGGAGCAAAGGGGAAATTGATATGTTAGTTCCCAGACAAGAAGGTCTAGAGCCAGGGGAGGAGTCTCAGACTAAGCTATAGTGCTTGGAGTCCACAGAATGCTCCCTATGAAAGGGGATATCTTCTCTGTCACAGAAGGTTAGATGGAATCACAGATTTCAGGCTTTCTATCCAAGGTGGAAGTTCTGTGCTGTGGGCAAAGATCATGGGGGGATGAGGGGAAAGGAATTCAGAGGAGGTAGGGCAGGAAAGGGACAGGACAGGCTCCCTTCTGTGGTGAAAAATGCTAAAACTATGGACTCTAGGATCAGAAACACCTGAAATAAAATGCTGGATCCATCACTCTTTAGTCAAATGATTGGGAGAAATTCACTCAACATTTCTAAACCTCAGTTTCCACATCCATAAAATGGGGAACGAGAATGGCAACTCTCTCATAGGGATGATGCTGACAAAGTCCTTAGCACCATACCTGGCCCAGGTCATTTCTAGAAGGGGCAGCAACAGCAGAGGCAGTAGTTGCTACAAATCTACAAAGAGATGTGTTCTTTAAGGAGGGGATGCAGAACTGGCTGTGGCAACAGGAGGAGAAAAGCCTGTGTTTTTGGAGAGGAGCAGATGGGTTGGCCCAAGCTGAGGGAAACCTGGACAAGCACAGAGATCCAAACCATGCCAGTGAAGGAGTGCAGTGAACAACTTTTGATTATGTTAATGGCAGGAGGCATTATTCATATCAGTCTAACAGCAATTATATTAGTTGGAAGAACAGTCATGAATCCATGTTCTAATGGTGGCTATAATGAGTATTGTAATAAGAACCTGAAGGCAAATTTCATCTAGTAGATCAGTCAAGAAGAGACTTAAATGGAGAATTACGAGTGAATCATTATCCCGTGTACAATTGCAAAGCAAGGGGTCCAAATGTTCGAATGATGGGAGAGGGGAATTTACTGGCTCAGCTTGACTGTGAATGACTACTCTGTCAGGCAAATACCCAATATCAAGTGAGGTTCAGAAAATGAAATGATGTTTCTAAAATTCCACAGAGGGTGGGTAGCAGTCCAGACCCAAACTCAGTTCTGTCTGATGCCAAAATTCCACCTACCTGTCAAAGTTGACTATATTTGAGCCTTTGGCCATGACTGTTCCTGACTTTCCTTGCCCAGTGGGACTAGGTACCAGAATGGCTCCGGGCAGAGGGACGTGGGCATCAAGGGTGAGAAGGGTGGTACCCTACAGTGCTGATGGGCTATAAATGCTATATAACCAGGAACTATGGCTTGCAAAGCTAGAAGTCAGGGTTATCTGTGAAAGGGGGGGAACCCACATATATTGTCATATGGAAGTTGTAAAGTCCTTATGGGGGTCATTACTAGAAGGCCCCTTAGAAATCATAAAGTGCAGCTCATCATTTTAAAGATTAAAAAACTGAGGTCCAGATGAGGAAGATGATTTGCTCAAGGTCATGGTATGAGCAAGTGGCATGGTATGGCAAGGAGGCAGGGACTGGACCTATATTTTTCAGAACTTCCCTCTTTGCTTCCCCCATTATGGCTTGATGATATTCTCCGGACATTTGTAAATATGTAGTGGTCTAGATAGCATGCTGAGTAGATGCAATGAGTTGGACCAGATGAACTGCCATGACCTGGGCTTCCCACATGTCTTGACACCATTAGCCAGAAGATGCCAGGCTATCTATCCTTCCTGGGCAAGTACAATGCAAACATCCTCCAGCCCTTCTTCAATGGAGCAGCCTCTGTCCATGGTACTGAAACAGGATTAACATTTCAGTAGATGAGTTCTCAACAAAAGTTCCCTATTCTGTCCCCACTCTGGGAGGAGTGAATGTAGAATAGAGGAACTGAGTACTACTGATGGCAGAGGGGTAAATATGTTTTAGTTAATTTAATTACATTATAATTTATAAGCCATAAAAATGGACACATATTAAATACATAGGTCAGTGACTTTTGACAAACTTATACACATATTGATTACACTATCCCAATCAAGATATGGAAAGTACCCCCATGACGGTTAGCCATCAATCTCTTTCCACCTCTCCTTATCCAGTACTGTAAGATATCATGGGTCAGAATAGGCACAAGGGATTGTGGAAACTGGGAAGGGAATGTGAAGATCAGAGAAGCATTCTTGGGGAGAATGAACTTTAACCCGATGTGAGTAGGTGTTAGTCAAGCAAAGAGGTGGTGGAGAAGCGAACTTCAGATCTGTATTTTGTGTTGATATCACTTATGTGTCTAATTAATTTTATCTTTGTGGCTTTGAAGGAGAATACCTCTCTGGGATCACATCTCACTTAGATGAACCATCCAAGCTCACAGCTTTGTCTATAAAAATAACAGCTAACCCTTCCTTCCAAAGACCATGCTTTTATTCTTCAGTGGTTATACCAGTGAGGAAAAGGGCAAAAGCAACTCCATCTACCCTCCACCTGGGGACAGAGGGGATTGAGTTGGTCTGCTGAAAAGTTGAGTAAGTCATATATGCCACTATAGATCCTAAAAAGGCTTTTGGAAAAAGACCCAGAGTGGTTTCTGAGAAATTTAGGAGAAGGGTTGTAGACACATAAGTACACATATGCATACACCAGAATATACACATAGAAGCACATTGACATGATTACTCATACAAAACTGTGTATTCACACATGGCCACACACAGAGATGTACATATATATGTGCAACCTTCATTTCACACCAAGTGAATAAACAGGTGGATCATTTCATAATGTGATCCAGCTCTTTCAACTCCATAAACTTAGCTCCAGGTAGGAGTAAACCATAGGAACTCAATAAAGTCATCAATTGTGAGTTTGGGCAGCCACTTCTGCTGAGGGTCCCTTACTTTATCTATAAAATAGAGGTGGTAGGGGAAGTGGGTCAGGACAGGGATTGGATTGGTTGATTCCCTAAGGTCTTCCCAGGTCTCACACTAAGGATTAAGACTTCCTTACTTGCCAAAAGAGGATAGTAACAGAATCTTCCTTGGCAAGTTGCTAGAGGTTTACATGTAAAATGTTAAGTGCGAGGTATGAGCAGTCTTTTTAATATTAGCCACTCTAACAGGTGAATTTTAATATCTCACTGTGGTTTTAATATGCATTTTCCTAATGACAATTGTTGTTGAACCTCTTTTCATGTGCTGATTTGCCATCTGCTTGGATGAGGTATTTCAATTTTTTTTTCCCTTCTAAAAACTGTGTGTTCTCTTACATTGAGGTTTGAGCATTGTTTATATATTATGGATACATGTCTTTTAGCATACATACGATTTACAAATATTTTCTTTCAGTTTGTGGCTTATCTTTTCATTCTCTTTAAAGGTATCTTTCAAAGAGGAGAATTTTTTATTTTAATGAAGTCTGATTTATCAGTGTTTTCCTTTATAAGCTGTGCGTTTGATGTTATATCTAAGAAATCTTTGCCTAAGCAACATATTTTTTCCTATGCCTTCTTCTGAAGCTTTATAGTTTTAGGTTTTACATTTAATATGGATCAAAGTTGTTTGTTTGTTTATTTTGCATATGGATATCCAATTGTCCCAGAACCATTTGTTGGAAAAACTGTCACTTTTCAAGGGAATTGTCAAAAATCAAATGTTTGCATATGTATGGGTCTATTTCTGGACTCTCTTCTGTTCCATTTATCTATATGTCATTCTTGATGCAAATATCACACTGTCTTGATTATTATAGCTTTATAATAGGCCTTGAAATCGGGTACTGTTAGTTCTCCAACTTTGTTTTTCTCTTGGAGAGTTGTTTTGAGTATTCTAGGTCTTTTGCATTTATATATAGATATTAGAATCAGTTTGTCAATATCTGCAAAAAAGATTGCTGGGTTTCTGTTAGGGATTGCATTGAATCTATAGAATAGTTAGAGGGAAACGAGGTGTTTTGTAGTTTTCAGTGTATAGGACTTGCTCATCTTTTATCAGATCCATCCCTAAGAATCTCATATTTTCATGCTATTGTAAATGGTATTGTTTTTCTAATTTTTATTTCTGATTATTTGTTGTTAGTATGTAGAAATGCACCTGATACTTTCAGATTGATCTTATATCCTGCAACCTTGCTAAACTCACTTATTAAAAGATATTAAGTTCCAATATCTTTTCTGTATTATAAATCCTATCAGGTTTTCTACATTAATAATTGTGTTATATGTGAATAAACACAATTTTGTTTCTTTCCTTACTGAATGACTTAATTTTTTTTTTTTTTTTTTTTGTCTGATTCCACTGACCAGAACTGCTAGTACAATATTGAGTAGAAGTGGTAAGAGCGAACATCTGCCTTCTTCCCAATTTTGGGATTAGAGCGTTGTCTTTCTGGGGAAAGACAGGTTCTATAGGGCTTTGGTAGCTGCCCATTATTAGGTTGAGAAAGTTCACTCCTATTCCTACCCTACAGAGAATTTTTATCATGAATGAATGTTAGATTTTATCAAATGCTTTTTCTGTATCTTAAGTTAATCATATAGCTTTTTTCTGTTTTTGAGTTTTCATTGTAATTTATCTTAATATGATGAATTACATTGACTTTCAAATGTTAAAGCAACTCTTCACTCCTGGCATCAGTCCCGTTTAGCCATAATGTAGTATCTTCTTCATACATTGCTGGATTTCACTTATTAAAATTTTGTTTAGAAAATTTACGCTTAATTTCATAATAAATATTGGCTGTAGTTTTCTTGTTATGTCTTTACAGAGTTTTTGGCGTGAAAGAAACATTGACTACAAAGAATGAGTTGTAAAGTAGTCACTCACCTCCATTTTGGGGGAAAACTTTGTGTAGAATTGGTACCATTTCTTCCTTAAATGATCGGTAGAACTCACCAGTGAAGCCACCTGAAACTGGATTTTCCTTCTGGGAAAGATTTTTAACTTCAAAATGTATTTAATAGATTTACAGTTATTCATGTTATATAGTTCTTCTTGAGTGAGCTTTGGTGGTTTATATCTTTCAAGCAATTCATCCATTTCTTCTAAGCTGTTAAATTTACTGGCATAAAGTTGTTCATATATTCCCTTATTATCCTTTCAATATCTGTAGAATCTGCATTAAGGTCACCTCTCTCATTTCTGATATTTGTAATTTGTGTCTTTTTTTTCCCCCCTGTACAGTCTGGCTAGAGGTTTATCAGTTTTTCTGGTCTCTTCAAAGAACTATCTCTTGTTTTATTGGTTTTCTGTTTTATTTTTCGGTTATGTATTTCATTAATTTCTACTCTGATCTTAATCATTTCCTTTCTTTTGTTTTCTCTGGGTTTCATTTGATCTTTTTTTCCTAATTCATAAGAGTGAACCTGAGATCATTGATTTGAGACCTTTCCTCTTTTCTATTATAAGCCATTAGTGCTGCAATAAAGATCCTAATTACTGATTTAGTGGCATCACAAAAATTTCAATATGTTGTGTTTAATTTTCATTCAGTTCAAAATACTTTCTAATTCCACTGTTGATGTCTTCTGTGACCTATGGGCTATTTAGAAATGTACTATTTCATTTCCAAATAGTAATTTTCTAGAGATTTTTCACAGTTATTAATTTCTAATTCAATTCTACATTGTAGTCAGAGAGCATACTTGCATTGTTGAATCCTTTTACACTCATTGAGACATTTTAATGGTCTAGACTGTGATCTATCTTGGTAAATGATCCACGTGCATTTGAAAGAATGTATATTCTGCTGTTATGTCAAGTTGACTGATTGTGTTGTTCAAACCTTCTAAATTCTTACTGATTTTCTGTGTATTTTTCTATCAGTTTTGAAAGAGAAATGTTGAAATCTTTTACTATAATTTTGAATTTATGTATCTCCCTTGTTGTTCCATCAGTTTTTGTTTCATGTATTTTGAAGTTCTATTAGTGTCATAAACATTTAGGATTGTATGTCCTCCTAATGAATTGACTTCTTTGTCATTATGAAATTACCTTCTCTATCCCTAGTACTAGTATTTTCTCTGAAATAAACTTTGATACAAATATAGCCACTTTAGCTTTCTTCTGATTGATGTTTACACGGTACATCTTTTTCCAACCTTTTACTTTTAACTTACATGCCTTTATATTTAAAGTGTTTTTTCTTGTGTAGATGGCATGCAGTCGTGTCTTTCTTTTTCATCCAATCGGAAGATCTCTGCCTTTTAATTGACGTGTTTAGATTATTGACATGCTGGGTTATTGTGAGGATTAAGATGTTGGCAGAGGTAAGTATCAGTTAACTCTTCCCCCACCCCCACCCTCAGCCACCTCTATTGCACTTCTTTTCATCATTTCCAGTTGACTCCTCATCATAACCCCCTTCATGGCCCTTATTATAATTTATAATATAATATAATATAACATAATATAATGCAATGTAATATAGTATATTACGTTTGTGTAATTCCATTTGTTACCGACTTCCCCAACTAGTAACAACAAATCCCAGGATTAAAAACACTAGCGAATGAATTGGTAAGTGAATGAGTGATGTCATGTCCTGTGATGATTCTTCTTAACCTTATAATCCTCCCAAGACCAATGTACCCCAACTCAGGCTCTCACTCTTTGTACTCCACTGCCTCCTACCTACCCTCAAGAGAGGAACCCTAGCCCTAGAAAGGCTGGAGACAGACCTGAGATTGCAAGTCCAGTCCTTGGACACCTGACCCACCTCCAGTGAGTCTCCCCACCCCCAGCCTTCTCTGATCATGCCTGTGAATACAGACATGTGTCCTCCCTGTCTAAACACTCTGAGGTGCAGTCCACACCACCAAAGCTGAGCAGTGGCTCTGGGCTGGCCCCCATTGGTTCACTCCATCCTTTGCATCTGTCCTCTGGCAGGGACCATTTGACCATTTTTCTCTCCCCTGTCCCCAACACACACACACACACACACACACACACACACACACACACACACACACACCAATAAGCAGACTGAGGAGAAAGCCCCAGAGCTTGACTGCCCAGGTCAGCTGCAGCTAGAAAGTAAACAGCTGAGCTTTGGGGTGATTTTTCTTGCACTTCAGTCTAATTGCTGCTGTACCAGAAGTTCTGTGTGAGTTGACACCTCCCCCATGTGGTCTGCTGCCCTAGCATGGGGCTGAGATCTCCATGAGATGCCTGGGATGGACAGAGGAACAGTAGCCAGTTAATGTCAGCATCACACATGGCCCTGACCTGGGCAGGTTAGAGCAGGAAGGTGTAGCTCCCACATTGATTGCTCAATAGCCTCATTGACACCGGTTCTATGCTAGGCTTGTCCTGGACTCTGGAACTGCAGGGTTGGCTTGACCATCACCTCTTCCCTTGGGGCGCTCAGTCTGGAAGCTGGGGGATGAAACACAAACAGAGGCCCAGAAAGGGGCGACGACTACACCAGTCAGGCAGCAAGCTGGGTTAGGATAGAATCCAGTCCATTAACCAGGACTTACCATCCAGGTGCTAGGGCAGCATAAGGGGTCAGGGGATGTTTTCTGAAGAAAGATCTTACTCCTAAGAACTTTGCTTGGAGACAAAATCAAAAGGAGAGAGACTTGACCACCCCCATCCCACCTCAGGTTCGGGCACCCCTGGCTGCTTCTTTTCCAGCTCTATCCAATTCTGTCCCCAGAATTGCCCTGCCCCAATAAGGAACTTTTCACTTGAAAGTAACAATAAATTGGCTAAACAACAATGGAGATTTGCTGGCTCAGAAAACTGAGACCCAGAGATGTAGGTCCAGCCGGATTCCATTTCTCTGACGTTATCTCCTCCAGTGTTGCCTTCATCCCTGGCCACTCACACCCTCACTCCCTGGAGCCAGAAGAAAAGTGTGGGTCCTTTGTGGGCTCTCTCGGAGGAGAAAAGAGGATCCTTTTCCCAGAAACCCCCCACCCCCTGCAAACATCTCACATCCTCTCCTTGGTCTGAGTTGGGTCATGTGCCCTTCCCTGAACCAATCATGTGCCCTTCCCTGAACCAATCATGTACCAGCAGGATAGGCGGGACTGATGGCTTAAGCCAATCAGGCCCCACCTCTGGAGCTGAGTATGAGTTGGGACCTGGCAGTTTCCCAAAGGGCAGGGCTTGGTGGGTGGAGGTGAGATGGTAGCTGGGGAGGCAGCAAAGCACTGTGACAGATGCCACCACCTGAGATGGGTAATTCCATCCAGTCAATGAGGAGCTCTCCCTGCCGCTCCAGCCCCATCTCCCATGTCCTGCCTTGTGTCCAATCCTGCTGAGAGGCATGGAGTCCCCCATCGCCCCCCCCCCCCCAATTCATGACTCCATCCATTCACCCTGGCTGTGCCCCCAGCTGGGATTCTCTTCTTCCATGACATATTAGATTCCTAGTATGACCTTGAGCAACAGATAATTGGATCATGCCTATTGTGGATTCCCATGGCATCTTGTACCCACCACCATCACATCACATGCAAGACTGTTATGGTTAGGTTTCTGTGTCTGCCCTTACCCCAATAGATACACACACACAGAACTTGTGAGTTCTTTGAAAGTATGGACTGAGTCTTAATTAATTTCTCTATTTCCAGCCTCTGACCACTGCCTGGTTTAGAGAAGGGGCTCAGTAAATATTTGTTGAGTGAATGAAGATAAATTATTTTTGTTGAATACCTCTTGCTGTGTAGGCATTTGCATCTTTACAAAGGACAAAACTGCAAACCAATAGAATGATGCTCCAGTGATTGAATTTCAGGCATCACTGAGCTGGGCCTGGAAACTTCTTCTATTGTTTAGTGCCTGAGGGCGGAACAGGCTGTCACAGCAGGTGGAATCTTCCATTCATTGCTTTCCAGAGCAAAATTAGGAAAACAATCACATTGTCTCTTGAAAAATATGAATGTGTCATGGTTACAAATGTGTCTCCCTTTGGCTTTCTGGAAGAGGACACTTCTCTAGTCTTGTCAGGTTTCTCTGCGGAGGTTCCAGTCAACAGAACACTGCTTCCTGACATCCCTGTGGGTTGTGAGGGGGATTCCTAGGCTGACTGTAGTGTCATCTCAGCTCTCTGACCTCACAGCCTCCTGTCATCCCAGCCCTGGTCAGGTGGGAGGATCTGATGTTATCTGGGAGTTGAAGGAGCCTCTTTCTGCAGCTCAGACATTTCCATGTGAAGCCCCTTGGCCTGGATGCTCTCCAGAGCTGATCTGGGGCCCATCCTCACCACTGGGCTCCACCTTGGTCCTCTGGTTGGCTCCATCCCCCACCCACGCCCCAGCTCTAAGTACTGACAGCCTCTCTGCCCTCAAGCCCTGCCCCTCCAGCCCGTCCTCCACTCTGCCCTGGAGTGACCCTCCACAGCACAAAATTGACTGGGTCCCTCCTGCTGGAAACCCATCTCAGGCTCTACAATGTCTTTGAGCCATGGTCCAAGCTCCTTGGCCCTGCACCAGCCACGCAGAGCAACGGACATTAGCCAGGTACACACCAAACAAACACCTGCCCCTGGCTTTTGCATTTGCCTTTCCCTCTGCCTGGAAGCCCTTCCCTCACTGTCAGCCAGGCGAGCTCTTACTCGCTCCTCAAGACCCAACTCCAACACCCACTTCTCTGTGATTCTTACTGTAAAGCTTATCCTCCCCAACCCTATGTCTCTACCAATGAGACTATTTCTGTCTCCACACATGGCCCCTCATTACCAACCCCCTGGTCTTCCCTCCACTAAACTGTGACTCTCCCTAGACCTAACTGTCTGTGTCCTCAGCATCTGAAAGCAGATGTGTCAATATGGGTTTATGAAGGGAATGGACCAATGAATAAATAAACAAGATCACTGCATCCAAACCCCTTCCTTACTACTGTTATAACAACAGCAGCAGCAATAACTGTATCTCATCTTTGGAGTTTCTACTACATGCCAGGCCCCACAGTTGGCTCCTTGTCTGCATCAACTCTGACAACTTCATAACCCCCTTGTGAGTTGGTACAATTATTAGGTCCATTTTACAGATGAGGGACACTGGGCTCAGAGAGGTCAAGGTTCAGTCCAAAGTCACACTGCAAGAGAGTGAAGAAGTCCGGATTTGAACTCAGGGATGTTTGGCTCCAACTTCTTCATTTACTGAGGACCTACTATGTGCCAGGTGCTGTCCTGTGGTCTGAGGACACAGCAGGGAGCAGAACAGTCTGAGTCCCTGTCCTTGTGGAGCTCCTGTTGTAGTGTATAAGGTTGGCGGGGGGGTGGTGACAAACAAGACATATCTAAATAACGTCAGGGTGGATAAGTGCTTTACAGAAAAATAAAGCAGGAACGGGACAGAGAGTGATAAGCTGAGGTGGGTGATACTTTTGGGGACATCTGAGCATAGACCTGAATGAAGTGAGGGGACAAGCCCTGGTTAGAGCAGAGGGAAGCATGTTTCTGGCAGAGGGGACAGCAAGTGCAAAGGCCCTGAGGCCAGAATGGGCTTAGCTTGTTTGAGCAACAGTAGGAGGTCAGTGTGGCTGGAGCTTGGTGAGTTGGGGAGGGAGCAAAGGGATAAGGTCTCAGGGCAGTCTGGAGGGTAGACTGGCACAAGGTGGGGAGCTTGCCTGGAGCTCCAGCTTTTCCTCTGAGTGTAAAGGGGAGCCAGGGAGGGCTGGAAACTGAGGGAGTTCAAAGGTCACCTCCAACCTCTGAGAGGACCATTGTCAAAGTGGGCAAGGCCAAGGGGAGGCTGGAAGCTGTTTGGGAGGCTGGTGCTCTGGACTACTCAGCCCCAGGTACTAGGACTGTTTTCCTGTCAGCCCCACTCAGCATCCTCCCTAGTCCTACTGCCTCACCACCCAGTATGCCCCGTATTCCTAAGCCCATCCTGTGGGCAAACTGTGTGTTCCCTCTTTCCCTGAGCTGCTCATCCCGCTGAGTCTCTGAGCCTCCCCTGCCCTCTCACTGCCCAGTCCTGAGCTGAGCCCTCTGGCCACGGATCACAGTTTTGCAACTGGGGAAACTGAGGCCCAGGACAGGGAAGGACCAGCTCAACGTCACAGAGAAAAGGGGTGGGAGGTGCCGCTTGCAGATTCCTCCTTCAGAGTCCCCTCAGGCTGCTGCTGCTGATTTAGGGGTATCAGTACTTATCGGTATTGTTGTCTTGGTGGAGAAATGACAGCTGGCCCACCCCAGAGAAGTGGGAAAAGGGCAGTGGGGGAGGTGCAGGGAGGCTGCTCCCCCTGAGTTGTGAGGGCAGTTCATTAGTATGCTGTCAGTGTCTCGGCCTCTCACCCTGATGCTCTTCCTTTTTGCCAGTGTATTAAGGAGCTTCTACCCATTCCTGGTCTCCACATATGGAGCAGCCTCGGTTACTCTGCCAAGTCTGGGGAAAATTCCAGATTCCAGCACCACAATCACCATTTATGAAATGAAGTTGCCCAAACGGTGCAGCCCCTCACCTGCACCATCTCCTACAGTTCTCACAATGGCCACATGAGAGAAGCAGTATAAGCGCAGCCCCATTATACAGATGAGGCGACTGAGGCCCAGAGAGGTTGGGCCATCTGATCAATGCACCCAGCCAATGTGTGGGAGATGGGATTTGAACCGATGTCCATGGGCCTCCAGAGAGCACCAACACTAAGCACCCACCATCCTCAGCCTCTGTCTCCTGGGCACTGCCTGCCACTCGCCACCCTTGGGTAAGTCACTTTCCCTCCCTGGACCTTGGTTCTCATCTGAAAAATGGAAGTGACAAAGCCCTGGCCCTTCTGCCTCCCAGGGACATTGTGATGTCCCCTCACCAGTGGGGAGATGGATTCATGATGCCACGGGTGACAGCACCAAGGACTGATCCACACACAAGAGCACGTCAGGCCCTCAGGGAAGTCCTATGGAGTGAGGGGTCTCAGCCCCATTTCCTGAAGAGGGAGATGAGGCTCAGAGAGGTTCAGGAGTTCACCCAAGACCACACAGCTGAGAAGGACACAGCCAGAGCCATAACGCCCCAAATCCCCACCCTCATCTCAAGCACCTCCCCTCCCTCCATGCTCCCACCAGCTCCCGGCAGTTCCTGGAACACATCCTGTTCCTTCAGGCCCGACCTGCCTGCGAGCTGCTCCCTCTTCCTGGAACGCTCTTCTCCCTTCCTAACCCTCCCCTAGTCCACTCTCCACAGTGCAGACAAAAGAACTTGAAAAAAAACGAGCCCGGTAGCATCAAAACCCAGCTTAAAGCTCTCTCACGGCCCCTACCACCCTGGAATAAGCCGCTAGACCTTGGCACGGCCCACATGGCCCCACCTGACCTGGTCCTTGTCAGTTTCCAGCCTCTTGCCAGCCATGCTGGTGGCTCTGTTCCTAAGATGTCCCAAGCTCCTTCCTGCCTCAGGGCCTTTGCATAGGCAGTTCTAGCCATCAGGAAAGATCTTCCCTTTCCTTTTTACCTCTCCTGGACTCATTTTAAACTGAGTTTCTTAAGTGAGGCCTTCCCTGAGTCCCCACCCAAATAAGGTCCTTGTTCTTTTCCCTCATGTTGTCCCATTCTCTCCCTGCCTAACAAGCACATCAGTTTCAAATGATATGTTCATTCGTTTGATCATCTATTTATGTCTGCCCCTCCCCTGGACATAGGGAGAGTGGGAGCATCCTGTTGTATTTTTTGTGTCTAGAACATAATAGGCACCAAGTAAATATCTGATGAATGAGGGAATGACTAGGTAAACAAATTTGAAGGTCTTTATTATGACACAAATTATAATGGAAACAAATTAATAAATCAGACTTCATCAAAATTAACAACTTTACCACACAAAAGACACTTTCAAAAATGGAAAGGTGGACTATGAATTGAGAAGATATGTCCAACACATATATCTGGTAAAAGATTCTTACCTAGAACATGTAAGGAGCTCCTAAAGCTTGATAATATAAAGTGAAACATCTCAATTTAAAAAATGAACAAAAAATTTGAAGAGATATTCTACTTAAAAAGATATATGAGTAGCAAATAAGGGCATGAAAAGATTCTACACATTGGTAGTCATTAGGGAAGTAGAAATTATAGCTAAGTGCCCACTAGAAAGGCTAAAGCCCAAGTCTGACAATACCAAGGATGTGGAGGGACAGGATCTCTTATACAATGCCAGTGGGATGTAAAACTGTACAATCACTGTAGAAAACCTTTTGACAGTTTCCTTAGAAGTCAGGCATACACCTGCCATATGACCTAGTCATTCCCCTCCTAGCTGTTTGCCTCAGATAAAAGGAAGCATTTACTTATGCAGTCATGTACATAAATGTGCATTACATCTTTATTTGTAATAGCCCCAAATGTCCACCAACAGGTGAATGGATAAAAAAATGGAGATGTATCTTTACTGTGGAATATTACTCAGCCAATAAAAGGAGCAACGTATTGACACTCACACACAAACATGGACGGATTTCCAGATTATTATGCTGAGTGACTCCAGAATTCTATATATGATTCTAGAAAATGCACACTAGCCTATCATGAAAGAAAGCTGTTTGGTGGCTCCTGGAGGGTTGGGTGGGAGGCTGACAAAGGCCTCGGAGGAAATTTGGGAGATAAATATGTTCCTTATCTTGATTGTGGTGATGGTTTCATGGGTGTAGACATTTGCCCAAACTCTCCAGACTGAACAGTTTCAATATGTGCAGATCAGTGTACAGCAATTTTAGTTCAATGAGGCTGTTAAGAAACAGTCTAATACCCTCAGAGACCCTGAATGAGACTGACAGGTGGGGATAGGCTTCTTTTTCCCAGCCCATGTGTGACCCATTGATGACCCTGTGGAGACGGTGGGGATGTCTCCTGGGTAGGCCACTCAGGAACCTGACAAATATTTAACCCCAGCTGATCCCACTCATCACTTCTCTTTCCTGTCATAACATTTTGACACCTCTGATGAACTTGATGACTCAAGTATATATCAAAGTGCCACTGAGATGCCAGGCAGGACCCCACCTGTGTACCTTGAGCTGGGGGTACCCACGGGAGGCCATTTTGTTCTGAGCTTGTCAGAGAGGCTGTTCCCCAAGTGGGAGAGGTGGGGAATCCCTCGAGGTCATGGAGAACGTGGACAACCACCAATTCTATCCATCTATCTCTTAATAGGCACGCTTATCAATGCTCAGTGCGTGATTGGCTGAACAGATTCATCTGATTGGTCAACTAACTGGAGGCAGCTGCTGATTCGTTCCTCCTATGATTCGCCTGCTGCAACTACAGACAGCTGTCTGATTGGTTGACTGTGATAAGTACCTTCATTCTTAACTCTAGGTTATTCCAAAGCATCCACCATCCTATTGTTCATTCATTCTGTCTGCAGCCCACGAGGCAGCCTGGTAGAGGTGCAGAGACCTTGACAATGCCTGGGGCATTTACCTATCCCAGGAGGCCTGGTGACTGTGCTGGGCAGTCTGGTCCTGGCTTCTGGGCCCTCCTTCTCTTCTCGCAACTACGCAGAGAGCCCAAGGAGCTGAGGAGGCAGATTCCGGCTTTTCTGCTTCCCCTGCAAGGCCTGTCTCCCAGCCCTTTGACGGCTGCCCCATCCTTGCCAACGGTGTTTAGACAGAGTAGAGCTGGTCTACCAGCTCAGGGGTCTCACCCTCACCCTCTGTGACTTAAGGGAAATGCAGTCACACCAGGAAGACCTTTGTTTCCTCCATATCACGTAGAGGACATCTGAGCATTTGACTTTCTAACACCCCCAGGCCCAGCCCCAGGGCTGCGGGTGACAGAATCCTCTTTGTGAAGACGAAAAAATTCTGTGGTGCAGTTGGCCCTGCCCACATGGGGCACATGACCCGGCTTCAGCCAATCAGAGTGTTCCCTGAGATTGGGCATGTGGACCCTTGGAGAGAGATGGTTGCTGTTTCCCTACGATCCCAAGCTGTAAGGACCATGGAGGCCTCGAGCGGCTGCATCTTCCCCTCAGTAAGGAGAAAGCTTTCTTGAGAAGGGGGTCAGCACAGACTGAGGAAGAGAGAAGAAGATAGAGGAAGGAAGTAGAGCCCCAGGGAGATGGTTTGAGCCCCTGCCTCGACCAATCTCTGAAGCCAGTTCCACCTTGCTGTATTTTCCAGGTATGTAGATCGTTACACCTTTTCTTAGGAGTCTTTGTGTTCTGCCTCTAGCAAGAAAATGTTCTGCCTCAAACAAGCTGCAGTAAAGGGGCAGAACCAAACTCCAGAAGGGAAGTGAGGCCCGGAATGGAGAAGCAGAGAAGCCTCAGAGTTGAGATGCCAGAAAACAGGCTGTGTCACCAGGAAGGGTGGCCAGCTGTCAGTGAGGCTGGATACAGAGGCCCCGGCTGAGCCAGTCTATGAGGCCTGCACGAGCCCTGCTCCACGGGGCCTGAGGAACTGTCAGTTTCCACCTGCATCTGACTATTTCACTTATACACAGCCCCTGACTGGCCCCTGTTGGCATGTGGTGTTGGGATCCTTGGTAAAATGTAGTCACAAGTTAGAACTCTAGAATCATAGAGCCACACAGTCCTAGAATCATAGTCTTAGACACTTAGACTTATAGGATCTTAGAATTCATTACTTCATTCAATAAATATTTTCCAAATGTCCGCTTTGTGCTGGGTGCTGAGCTGGGTGCTAGGGATGCAGGGCTGAACAAGACACGTACAGTTTCTACCCCCACAGATGGTCCATTCTAGAATCACAGAAACTCAGAGCTGAAGGGACTCAGGGGATTTTCTTAGCTTCATCTTTTTATCTTCCTAGAGGAGGAAGTAAAGGCCAGGCTTGTGGAGGGACTGACCTGGGAGGGGAGGTCAGAAGGAAGGTGAACTTAGAAGATTATTTTGAACCCGGGAAGAAATCGGGATGCAGGAGACAGTGTGGTCCCTCATCCACTCCAAGGCTGTGGTCCCCACATCCTTCTCACTATCTGCCACTGCCCCAGGAGTCTGCCCCAGTATGAGTTGCTACCCAAAGGCCACCATGGAGGGAGGGAGGAAGTAATAGGATGAACCCTGCCAGAGGCTGCTGGGAACAGGCTTCCTGAGGCAATTAGAGGCTTGGCCGTCTGCCCACCCACCATGGCTGTGTCATCCACCTCTGGGAAACTCACCTGTGGGCTCGAGACCACCCAGGCTTGGACACTGATGGACCTCTGTGTGGGTCATGGAAGGAGACCTCAGGCCATGGATGTCTTGGGAGATCCCCACAGGGGGCCAAGCCCAGCCCCTGTTGCCCAGCCTGGTTCCTCCAGGAAAAGCCTCCCTGGGGTGATCCTGATGACTGAGTCCACCTCTGTCCAAGCCATTTTTCTTTAAACACCAGAGAGAAAGTTATCCCATGTTCTATTTTTAAACCTTAATTACACAATCACTTCAACAAAATAAACTATGCGGCTTTTAATGTTTACCTTAGTTATAAGTGTGAGAGTTTATTTTTATAAAACAAAAGTGAATGGGCTCTTTCAGCCAAGTCAGCTTAAGGAACTGCAATTATGTTATGTGCCAAACTTATTTCTGTATATTTCATTTTGCAGAGTGGTTCATGCATACAGTTGAAAAAAATAGTGTAGAGAGACTGATCATGAAAAGTAGTGATCTCTTGAACTTCTCACCCTGAGTTCTGCTTGTCAGAGGTAACCAATTTTAACTTGTTTAGCTGTTTCTCCTACCAGTTTCCTCATAAAGCTAAATAACATGTTTGTACCACCATCTCCTGGCTTCCGGAGTGATTAAGGCTTTAGCTCATTCTACCAGCCGGTCTCCCCTTCTGCTAACATTATTATATTTTTAGTTCTTCTTTTGGTTACCTTGGAAACTTTAAGTAATGAACTCATACGTGTCTTTCTGTAAAAATAATATTATAAGTTTTAAGGTAAAGGGGATTCATTTATTGGCCCATGGAACCAGAAAATACAGGGGAAGAACTCACTTCATTGGTGGCTGGATCTGGGACTCTATCTCCTGCCTTCAATCTCCTATCTCTACTTTCTTGTGCTGACCTCATTCTCAAGCAGGCTTTCTGCACCCTGTGGGAAAGATGGCTTAAGCCATTTGGCCTTTGCAATGAAAAGTTCTGCCTAAACACAACATAGTAAATCAACTATGCTCCAATAAAAATTTTAAAAAAAGAAAGGTTCTGCCTAAAATAAACCACACTCAAGGGTCAAAACCATATTCCTAAAGGGAAGTGAGTCCTAGGACTGAGATGTGCAGCATGTTTTCCAAGGCCAAGCTCCTAACCACACAACCTTGTGACATGTTTTTATTACACTGTCACTTTGTGCCAGGCCCTGGGGACTACAATGTAAGCCATGACCAGTACAGTCTCTGCTCTTGTGGAGTTGACAGTCTAGTTTGGCAAACAGATACTAAAGAACGTCATAAATTAATGTGAATTCACAACTGTCATAAATACGATAAGGGAGAGGGGTGCAGTGCTATGAAGACATATAGATAGGGGGTTTGACCTTGTCACAGAAGGTCAGAGAGTGTACCCCTGAGGGGATGATGGGTAAGCTGGGATTAAAGAGTGAGGGGTATGTTGTGGAAAGGGGGGTCAAGAGAGAACTACAAGCACAAGGAGCCTGTGAAAAGGCCTGTGGCAAGAAGAAGAGTGTCACTCACAGGGGATGAAGATGCCCAAAGGTCTGGAGGGAGGCGGCTGTTATGTACCATCCCAGGATGGAAGGGTTCTGGCTGTGCAGTGTCTTTCAGGCCAACAGAGTGGGTCTTTTCTTTATCCCAAGAGAAGAGGAGCCATGGCAGTGCAGGGAGGGCCAGAGGAAGGAAAGAAAGTGACCAGGTATATACTCTGAGATTTCTTTTCTGCCATGTTGGGAACACATTGCAGTTGGGAAGTAATGGAACCTGGGAGGCCTGCTAGGAGCAGCTGCTGCTGCACAGGCACCCAGGCTAAGTAAGAAGCTCTTGTGTGCACTGGCTGCATCTGACCCCAGAGCCAGCAGACATGAACCACCCTCATTTGGAAGAATCAAAAATATCTATAAAATAGCTTTAATAATGTCCGAGATATAGGGAATTCCCTGGCAGTCCAGTGGTTAGGACTCTGTGCTTTCACTGCTGAGGGCCCACGTTCAATCCCTGGGCGGGGAACTAAGTTCCCGCAAGTCATGTAGTGTGGTCAAAAATAAAAAATAAAATGATGTCCAAGATAAAATCCAAAATTATTAGAAATATAGCGCTTCCCTGGTGGCAGAGTGGTTGAGAGTCCGCCTGCCAACCCAGGGGACATGGGTTCGTGCCCTGATCTGGGAAGATCCCACATGCTGTGGAGCAGCTGGGCCCGGGAACCATGGCCACTGAGCATGCGCGTCCGGAGCCTGTGCTATGCAATGGGAGAGGCCACAACAGTGAGAGGCCTGCGTACTGCAAAAAAAAAGATATTACTCATGTTTTCAACACACTGATTACAGTATTGAAAATAGACTTCGGGAGGGGAATGTGATAGTTATGAAAGAGAAAACTAAATTAGATGGTGATTGTTCTCACTATATCCTATTCATGCCACCAGTGAAGGATGAGTCCCATACCCTAAATAGTACAAAATGGCTGAAACAAAAACGGGAGAGGCCCGCCTACAAAAAAAAAAAAAAAAAAAAAAAAAAAATTATTAGAAATATAAAAGTGTGAACTAAAATCAGGAAAAGGGCAGTCAGTGGAGAACAATCTCAGGATGATCCAAACATTAGACTTATCAGACACGGGATAATGCAAATGCTAGAATTATGAAGGAGGTATTATAGTTAAACTCATGATGGTAAAGAAAAATATGTTCAGAATAATGAATGAAAAGATTTTAAAATTCCCAGCAGTGAAATAAAACTATAAAAATGAACCAATGGAAACTGTAGACTTAAAATATACAATATTAAAAAAAACCAGTAGATATGTTAACAGAAAAGTGAAGACAGAAGAAAGAACCAAGAAATTGAAGATACATCAATAGAAATTTCCAATCTAAAAGATATAGAAATTAAAATTAAAAGAGTCTCAGTTATCTGTAGAATAATATCAAAAGAAAAATCTAACATATATGGAACTGCAGCCCTAGAAGAATGTGTGGGTATACAGACACATGTGTGAATGTGTGTGAAAGGTAGAAGAAACTACTTGAATAATATTGGCTGGAAATTCCTCACATTTGGTGAAAGACAAATATTTACAGATATATGAAGCTTAGCAAGCCCCAAGCAGAATGAATTCAAAGAAAATTACACCTAGGTGTATCATAGTCAAACTACTGAAACCCAGTTGAGAAAATTTTGAAAGCAGCTGGAGAAAATGACATATTACATAGAGAGAAACAACAATTTGATTGACTGCTGATTTCTACTGAGAAGCAATGGAGGTCATGTGACAATCAAATTGCATCTTTCAAGCATGGTCAATCCAGAATTCTACATCCAGCACAAATATCACTCATGACCAAAAGTGAAATAGGAACATTTTTAGGTAAAAGAAAACTAAGGGAATTTATAACCAGCAGAACTGAACTATAAGAAATACTAAAGAAAGTTCTTTAAGCTGAGGGAAAGTGGTGCCAGATGGAAATTTAAATATTCAAGAAAATATTGAAGAACAGCAGAAATGAGAAATGTGTGAGTATAAAAGACTATTTTTTTCATTTTATTTTCTTAAAATACATCAGACTCTTTAAAGCAAAAAAATATCATATTGCATTGTGGAATTTATAATGTATGTAGATATAATATATATGACAACTATATCACAAAGGATAATGAGGGAAGGCACAAAATGGACTTACACAGATGCAAGGTTAAAAGTTACAGATGTGCTTTGTAATCTTTAGATCAATCATTTAAGAAATACAAGTAGGTATAGCTAAAATGCCAATAGATAAATAAAAGTGGAATTCTAAAAGATAGATTTAACTAATTCAAAAGAACACAGGAAAGGAGAGAAAGAGAAACAAACAACAAACCTAGAAGAGATGAACATAAAGCTGATAGTAAAATGCTGACCCTTGACCACCTCATAACTACATTCAAGGTTAATACGCCGAACACTCTAATCAACAGAGTCCCTTTTCCTCTTTTCTTCCATTTTCTTTTTACAACCTTCCTGGGAGGTAGCCAAGGGCATGGTTCTGCCCCACATTACTGATGAAAAAAATCCACGGCTCAGACAGAGGCAGTGACCTGCATGAGGTCACACGGGGTCACAGGTAGAGTCCAGGTGGGAAACTCAGTCCCCCACTGGCCTCCACTGGGCTTTGCTGTGCCCCATCCCCCAGCTCTGATATGAGGAGATTTAGGGGGTGGTCAGAGACTTTGTGTTTCTACCCTGAACCTCTCCCCTGTTGAGACACAGCACTGACCTGCCATGTTCCAACTTGAATAACAAATAGAAAAGAATAAACCTCAGGCTGGAAAAGGGGATTAAACCTTGTTGAGGGGAGTTCAGAGTCCAGACAGAGGCAGATCATGAGAACAGGGACAGCTCCCTGAGAATGAGCTCCCAGCTCTGAAAGAACCTACAGAGGAGACCATGGTAAAAAACTAACAAGGATGATGGCAATCACAGAACATGGGGTGGCATAGGTTGGGGAGCACAGGCATCCTTTATGTGTCTGAGTCTCCCTTCCTGAGGGGGAAGCAGCCCTGGGGGGTGCAGTGGGGATGCAGGGCTATGACTTGAACCTGAGCCTCTGGCCGGTGCCCTGTCCTCCCTACTTGCAGGGCAGGGGCTCAGAGGATGGTCAGGACCTGTCCTGGGGCCTGGAGAACTTGGACAGGTGTGTTGTTCTGTTTCCTTCCACACAGAACACCATAAGATGCTCTGGCTAGCTCGGGAGGTGGTGAGCGCCCTGTCTGTGAAGGGGTCGAGCAGAGGCTGGGAGACCAGCCCCCGGGGCTGCTGGGATTGAGAGAGTGTGTCTAGGGAAGGGATCAGCAGGCCCTGGGTTCAGTCTTGGCTCTAACTTCCTGGTGGGTGATTTGGGGCAGGTCGTTTGGGGAGGGCTCAGATGGAGATGCCATGAGCACGTGCTTTACCCATGCTCATGGTGGAGACCCAGGCATCTGGCAGGTGGCTGCTGACCAGCCAGAAACCCTCCCCCTCCAGAGATGCTGAGTGTGGCCCTTGAGCCCCCTGGAGATCCCTCACACTGACATAGGTGTGGACAGAGTGCCCAGTGCTAGATCCTCTGAGCTGGGTCCGCCTGCCCCAGGTGGACCCCTCAGTGGGGATCTGGGCTCAATAGGTTTTGTGTTGTGCTGGCTGATTCCAGTACAGAGCTCACACTTGGAGAAGCTCTGGAACTTTCTCTGCACCCCTGCCTAAGCAGCCCTCATTTTCTGCAAACTCCACCGGCTCAGCCAGCCTTGGGAGGGACCTCCCAATGTCTCTGGCCCAAGCATTTCTGGGGGAGTGGCAGTCAAGATCATTCTGTGTGGAGGACACAGGGGCCCTGGGTTCTAGGGTAAGCAAATTGTCCTTAAACAGAGCTCTTGTGGGCCAAGGTCCCAGATTCCTGCTGAGTAGGCAGAGACTAAACTGCTCTTGGCAGCAGAGTGGAGGGAATGGCTATGAGCACAGGCATGATGATAAACCTCATCCTTGTCACATCAGGTTCTCAGTTAATGCCTAGACCAATGTCCCTGCAGCCCTGAGATATTATGATTCTATGAATTTTGATATTTAGAACTTGATACTGATCAGAACTTGAGGGATCAGGGACAGTGCCCCCTTGGTGACTCTCATTTCCCTGATGGCTCCAGCAACCTCTGGACACTTCCACCCCTGCCATGGCAGAAACCCACCTGCAATAGAAGGGTCTCAGCTATGCCAATAAGCCCTCTTATCAGAGATGTGAATCCTGCTTCCTCTTCACTGTGACTCTACCTCTGACGGCTGACCTGGGTCAGGAAATGGGTTTCAGGCCACCTGGGCAGGGAATTCTGGGGTCCCAGGCACCAAAAAGTGCCAAAAAGTGTCTGGAATTGTGAGGGTGTCAGGTAGCCTCCAGGTGGGCCCATCACCCCTTTGGCTCCAGAGACTCCTGATGCCATGGGGCGGGCATGGACAGAGCAGGGTCCTCTACATTGTCCATGGCACAGCCTCTTGCCCAGGCCTGAGGATGGTATGAAATCCAACTCTGTTCCCCCTGCCAGGTCTGCTATCTGCTTGGTTCTGCAGTGGGAAGGACCTGAGGCTGGGGCAAGACATTAGGGAGTGCAAGACTCATAGACCCCATGCCAAGGCCACAGACAAACGTCCAGAGTCAGGGCCTGGAGCCCCAAAGTGGAGTCAGCCAGAGAAGGGACCTGGGCTCAAGGGAGCTGTACAGGTGAGAAATGCAGGTGGGACCTTACCTGGCTGCATCACAGGGCCGAGGCAGGGTTGAGGGACCCACATTTGCTGCATCACTTTCTCTGATTTCTAAATTTGAGACTGAGGGCATGAGCACCTGTAAGAAGCAGGTAATTACAGAGAGCTCTACAGCGAAGCAATTCAAGCCCCCACCTTCCTGGCCCCATGAAATTGCCTGGGGTTATACACATACGGAGCCATATTTCACGCTGTAAATGAGTACGTTTTTAGGAGACGCAACTTCCCAAGAGTTCATGAATTCCCTAGAATCATCACACTTTTGAGATCTCCCATGAGACAGAATAATGAGCAAGGGAGACTGTCAAGACTGTTTAAAAGAAAACAAAAGAAAGGAAAAAAGGAATAGCTCATACTGTGGAAATTCTGCTTTTTACATGAGGTGTCTAAAGAATAGGCTGCATTTTCCCAAATTGCTGGTGAGGAGGGAGTGAGGAGAGTGTGTGCAGTCTGAATTGTTCATAGTTGCCCCAAGAATGCTGTGCTCCAGCCATTAGCCAGGTGGAGGAGAGTAACGATTTCAGTGGGATACTGACGGCAAATGGACAGTTTTGTGAGCACAGAGAATCCATCTCCAGAGATGAAGTTCAGGTCAGATCGGCCCTGCCAAAGCTGGACAGAGAGACAGGATATGGTCAGGGGGCAGAAGAGGGACAGCCAAGGATCCCATGGAAGATTCTGGAAAGAACACCTGAAGCAAATGATCATTGTGGGAACAACCTTCCTTTGGGTCCAGGGCTTCACAAAGAGGCCCCTGCAGAGCCCTCAGCTCAAGGTGATGCCAGTTGCCTTTAATTGAGAGTGCCTTCTGTGCAGGCCCTGAGCCAGGCACATTACAAGTATCATCTCACTGAGTCCTCACCTCGACTTGGAGGAAGATGCTATTATTATCCTTAATTTGCAAATGAGGAAACTGAGGCTCAGGAGGGCTTGCCCAAGGTCACAGCCAGGAGGAAGTGAGTGGAGCAGGACACGAGTCCCAGAAGCATGACGGTGTTGTCCTGGCCTGGGGTGGGTGGAGAGGGGGCTCTGATTATCAGGGACCTTCCATATACCATGCTCTGGGTTGTGCCTGTTGCATATTTCAGGTTATATTACCCCCACTGCAATCTTTGGGGGTGCTATTACCCCTGCTAGAGACTAAATGTGTCCCCCCAAATTCATATGCTGAAACCTAGCATCCCCTGTGGTGGTATTAGGAGGTGGGGCCTTTGGAAGGTGCTTCAGTCATGAGGGTGGGGCCCTATGAATGAGATCAGTGCCCTTATAGAAGTGACCAGAGACCTTCCTCACCCCTTCCACCATGTGAGGTTATAGCTAGAAAGAACCTCTAGGAACCAGACACTGGATCTGCTGGTGCCTTGATCTTGCTCTTCCCAACTCCAGAACTATGAGAAATAAATGCAGTTTATAAGCCATCCAGTCTATGATAATTTGTTATAGCAGCAGACCTGGGAGGTCCAGGGAACTCCTGTACCTTTGAGCTGCTAGCACTGCCACCCCCAAGTCCATTCACACAGGGGGCACCTCATACCTGCCTCTCCCTACTTGCAATATTATTCTCCAAAGCTCGCAGCCCTGTTTGGAACTATCTGCCCCTCCCTCTCAGCTCTGAGTCACCCTCCCTTTCACTGCCACCTCATCCCTCCAACCGCAGTCCTACCAGCTCCAACTCATCCCACCTTTGGTGCTGACTCAGCTCTGCCTTCTCTCTCATTCCAAGAAAATGACCTCTCCCTGTATGGACCCCAGAGCACCCCTCCACCCAAACCTAAATCCAACCCTGACACCAGGCATCACAGAAAGATCCCATTGTGTTCAACTTAGTCTCCACAACTAAGGAAATTTAAAACCAGAACCCAGAACCCATATTGTAAGGCTCAGCCCTCAGGTTCTCAGCAACTGTGGGACATTTCCTTTTTCTTCTCCCAAATCTGGCAACACAACTGGATCAGGGATCATTTATTTCACACAAATAGAAACCCAGATGTGTTACTGCTGCAGTTACATCTCAATGGCTCCTCTCCAGCCAGTTTCATCCCTCTTTTCCAGCTTCCAGCCTCCCACTGCTGTGGTCTATAGGTTCTCTCTTTCTTTGCATCCTTTATATTTTTGCACATTGCTTTGGTCCCAGCAAAGTAGGTCTCCAGCTTTGCAGAAAGTTCATACTCTCCAGCCCTCAAGGATGGCTATCCACCCTCCTTCAGCCTCCTCCAGCCTGAGACTAATTACGTTTTCCTGAACTCCAAGGGAAGATGGAATAGCGTGTTTTTTGTGAGAGAAAGTTCTCTCTCCATGATCCTCAGTGTGGCTCTCCATGAAAGGGGGCTCACTCACCATAAACACGCTCCCCATGTGGACTGATGGGCCAGGTCATGTGATAGCCATCATAATAACAGTGATGAGCCCTAACATTGCTGGGGCAGTCACTGAACTGAGCTCTTTTCAGACACTGCCTCTTTCCTCCAGCAGCTCTAGGTGGTGCGTGATGGCTTCCTAATGTGATAACCTGGGCACAGCTTTTTTCCCAGAATTCCCTTCTACCCGCATTTCCTGTTAGGATGGGTACAAAGGAGGTACAACTCATGAGACTTGGTGGTACAGCAGGGGCAGCAGCTAAGGTGCAGTGCACACAGACTGCTGCTGATCTGCCGATTGTCAGTGGGAAGCAAGTTGAGCCTGAAATTTCTCTCCATTCCCCCAGATCTTCCTTCAGTTCTCTGACTCCTGGGTCAGGTGTGTGGTGGGTTCAGCCCGTCTTCATGGGCTTCCATCCCACTTGTGATCTTCCCTTACTGCCTGCCTGCCTGTGGACTTTGGGCTCCAGCATCAAATGTGGAGACAGCCTCGCTTAGCCAACTGCACTGTTACTGCAGAAGCTGGTTCCCTCTGATAAATCCCTTAGTAAACACACACATACACACACACACATATATCTAATTTGCTACTGGTTCTGCTTCTCTGGATGAACTCTGATACAAGGTGGAAACCATTAATATACCTGTTCTATGGATGAGGACACTGAGGTGTCCAATTCTAGTTTCAACAGGTCTCCAGATGGAGAAGAGTTTTGCCCCAGGGTGTATCATACCCAGAATCTCACCAGATAACTGACTTAGATGATTTAGACCCTGAGATTTGGGGCTTTTGAGCTGAGGAGATTTTTCACTCTGATTTGATGCTATAAATGGATTGAGACTTTTGGGGATGTTGGGATGGGGTGAATGAGTTTTGCATGTAGAATAGACATGACTCTTTGGAGGCCAGAGGACAAATTGCGGTAGGCAGAATAAGGGCTGTCCAAAGATATTCACATTCTAATGCCTGGAACCTGTAAATATGTTACCTTACACGTCAAAAAGAACTTTGCAGATGTCATTAAATTAGGGATCTTGGGATGGGGAGACGATCCAGGATTTTCGAGGTGGGTCCAATGTAATCACAAAGGTCCTTATAAGTGAGAGAGAGAAAGGCAAGTGAGCTGGAGGAGATGTGATGACAGCATCAGATTGAATGATGCAGGGCCATGAGTGAAGGCAAGTGGGCCACCTGTAGAAGATGGAAAAGGCAAGGAAACGATAAATGAAAAAGGAAAGGAAAGGAAGCTTCTCCTAGACTCTCCAGAAGGAATGGAACTCTACTCACCCATTTTAGACTTCTGATCTCCAGAACATTAAGATAATAAATTTGTTGGGTTTTTTTAAAGACTTTATTTTTTAAAGAGGAGTTTTAGGCCTACAAAAAATTGGGAGGAAGGAAGAGAGATTTCTGATATATCCCCCACTACCACACATACCTAGACTCCACCATTACCAGCATCACTCACCAGAATGGGACATTTGCCCCCAAGGTTGGACCTAAGTTGACAACATAATTACCCAAAGTCCACAGTTTACTTTTAGGGTTCTCTCTTACATTGAGAGTACAGTGGGGTTTATCAGAGGAGGAAGTAAATTACTTAGGTGTTCATTTACTGAGATTTGGGGGTGGTTTGTTACTGCAGCAAAAACCTAACCTAGGGCTTCCCTGATGGCGCAGTGGTTGAGAGTCCGCCTGCCGATGCAGGGGACACAGGTTCATGCCCCAGTCCAGGAAGATCCCACATGCCGCGGAGCGGCTGGGCCCATGAGCCATGGCCGCTGAGCCTGCGCGTCTGGAGCCTGTGCTCCGCAACGGGAGAGGCCACAGCAGTGAGAGGCCCGCCTACCGCAAAAAAACCAAAACAAAACAAACCTAACCTAAACAGATGCCTTTGAGAATCTGATGAAATCTTTTCACTTTCTGCTCAGGAGAATGCCTACCTGCCTGTAAACATGACATTTGGGCTCCCCTGGGTGTCTGCTACCTGAGATCTCAAAACTGTTGGCTTAAACCCTGGCTAGTTTCACGCTTTATGACCTGATTTACAACAGAGGTGACCTTCCCTCCCATCACAACTCCTCTTCCCCGCACCCTCTTCCCTCCAGAGATGGCCTCTGAGCTCCATATTCCTTCCCCTACTGGATGCAGAGGTATCCAGCACCCTGCTCCCACCCCATCTGAGATGGACCTAAACCCATCAACAGGATATAAAATCATTGTTACATTCACTCAAGCTTAAGGGGTTCAGGGAACTTTGGCATCCCTGAAGCTCATCCAGGGACCTCCGATCAAGAACTTCAGCTCTCTAAGGTTCATGAAATCTCTCCAGGATCTCAGACCTGTCTGATGCAGGACACTGAGAAGAGCTCACAGTTAGAGGGAGCCCAAGTTTTGAAACCTCAGGTGCAATGAGAACAACCCCCAAACTACCTCAGTGACACTGGAAGCCAAAGCTTAGGCTTAGGCTCGGTGTGGCGGTCACAGAGGCACCCTGCCTGTACGCCAAGAAAAACTGGCCACTCACTGTGAGGATTGAAGGTGGCTGTGGTGCCTCTGGGTCCTGCCATAGTCCTCGAGGCCTGGCCCTGCTCTCCAGTGATGGAGCACAGCACAGATACTGGGGGCAGCCCTTCCTGCCCCATATGGGACTGCTGATGCCAGCCTTTACTCAGGTGCGCCCCAGGGGGGTGATGCAAACTTGATTAGAACCTCATCAGAACCCGCCCCACCCAATTCTGATGTCTCCCTTTTATCTTTCACAGGTTTTACTCACAAATGAAACTCTCACCTTCCAGATTCCCTCTCAGTGTCTGCTTCCCAGAGAGCCAGGGCTGACAAAACATGACGTCCTCGGCCCCAAGGGCTTCTCTGAGCCTCAAAGTCATGACCTTGAACCTCCTTTCCGAGGCTCAGTTTCTAGGGCTTCAGCTGGTGGAAAAACACCAACACCTGAAGACCCCAGACTCCTTCTGCCTGGGTCTCTGCTTCCCGTGAAGCTCTGCTCTCCCCTGGCAAAGGGGAGCATCCTGGAGACACTCAGATGTAGATTCAAATGCTGGATCGGCCACTGGCCAGCTGTGCGAATTACTGTGTGTGTGTGTGTGTGTGTGTGTGTGCGTGCATGCACCTCTTTGCGTGAATGCCCCTACGTGTGCAGGTGTACCTCCTTCTCTGAGTGGGCATAAAGCCCACCTGGTATCTGTGTCTCTATCTGTCAATGAATCCATTAATTTTTCTCTCTCTGACTTGCTTACATCTCCCACCCCGTATTTGCTGCCAATGCCAACATGCGGATATGGGACTCAGACCTGAGGGCTTCAAGGTCTGAGGAAGGAGAAGTCTGTTTTCAGCAGCAGGCAGCTCTCAGCTGATCCTCGGGGCAGGAACATGTTGTAAATCTCAGGGGGCTCTGAGTGCCCCCCAGAGTTCATTGAACCCTAAGACCAAGGGCTGCTGTAAGGAAGGAGTGGCTGGCATCTCCCGCTGCTGACCACCCCTCCAGGAAGCCTCCCCAGGATGCAGACCCTGACTCAGCCTTGACTTTGGGGACTCCCAGGCAGGGCAGCAAACAGCCACCCACAGGTGCAAGTCACCCACCAAACAACGTCAAGAACCAAAGTGCCGCAAACATGGTCAGCGCAGCCTAGAGGTTAGGAAACTTGGATCCACTGAGCAGCAAAGAAATCCAAAACTCAGACATGGGAGTAACTCACATGGGGCCACAAGTTCACGCCACCAGTGAGTGGTAAAGTCTGGATTCACACCAGACCAGACTGGCCCTCAGCCCCTTTGCTTCCTCTCTACCCCATGACAGCTTTGAAATCAACTCTAGGTTTTTGATTTTTAAGACAACAATAATCCATGAAGGAAACTGGGGAGGTCCCTGGGGCACTAGCCAGGCAGGAGGAAGGAGGCCAGTCCCTACTTGTGGATGCACTGGTGACCAGTGCTGGAGTTGATGATCCACCTGAGGATGTACAACAAGGTGAGGGGCTGACCTCTGACTTCTCTGGGCTCAGCCAGAGTTGTCTCCAGCCTCCAGGAGAGTGACCCAACTGGAAGTTTCTCTTACACTGGCCACCTGCTTTATTAAAAGCACTAAATCTCTGAGCTTCCCTGTCAATGACCAGGGAGCGTCAGGAAAGCAACAGCAGAAGGTCTTGGGCAAGGGCTCGCCGAGCCCTGCAGTGGTAAACCTTCATCTTCTAACTTATTAATAACTCCTGCTGCCTGCATTTAGAGGCTTAGTGACTTTCCTGCTCGGTGTCACGGAGTCTTCAAGCTGCCTCTGGTCCAGCTCCATCTGGTGCAGAACCCACTTCTGTACTTGCAGATGAGCCCAGCACCCATTAGACATCCCTGCAGGTTGCCGCTTTGAGGCATGGGAGGGGAAGAGTGGGGAGGGTCTTAGGGTGGGGATGTGCAGGCTGTGTGGAGGGAGGGAAGACATTGCACTCCTTGACAGGCCCTGCTGTGGAGGCAGAGGCTCTGGGCGAGGATCCTGGGTGGGCTTCCATTGCCCCAGTTCAAGGCCAGCTTCTCCTGTGACCAGCTGTGTGATCTTGGCTAAGATACTCAATCTCTCTGAGCCTTGCCTCATCTGTTAATGGAAGTCATGATAGTGCCTACTCCAAGGGATTGTTGTCGGGATGCAATGAGACAATGACTGGATAGTGTTTCACCTGGCACTTAATAAATGCTCATCGTTGCTGTAAATGAGCTTCTGCTCCTAATTCTACTCCTGTCTCACATTCTCAACAACTCTGTGAGTAGATGACAACACCCCAGCTGATAGACGAGGAATCCAAGGCTCTTTGGAGAGGAGAAGGAATTTTCCTAAGGACACACACAACCTCATGGCAGAAGACAGAGATTCCAGCCCCAGGCCGACACTGTCTCACCTCAGAATCCTCAGTTTTCCTCCCATGCTGAGAAAGGCTGCTATCTCTCAGTAGTTCTCAGCATTTTCTTCTCCAGTGGCGTTTGACAAATGTCCCCTGAAGTCACACACCAGCAGGGGAAACTTGCAGTCAGGGCTCAGCTCCATCAGAGCAGGTGTATCTGCCCCAGCCCAGAAGGTAGCTGGGCTTGGATGAGGCCCAGGGGTTCTAGGTGGCTTGAGGAGCCTCCAAGGACACCGAGCAGAGACCTGGCCTTGGTCTGTCTCCCACATCTGTCCTTGAAACTTAACACGATTCCAGAGGATAGACTTTTGGGACAGGGAGAACTAGGGTCACTCTAAGCTCCAGATAAGTCTTCAGTGCAAAGGTCAGGAAGAAACCATGTCAGGGGAAGCCAGCATGACCTTGCCTGTGTGTGGAGAATGAAGTTATCACCAGCTGCTAACTTCTGTAAAGGCCGTGCTCTGTTTGCCAGCTGCTGTCCTGAATGCTCAGCATCCATTATTCTGCTGTGACAGCCTGTTGAGATAGACTCTACTTTTATACCCATTTAACAGATGAGGAAGCTGAGGCCTACCTTAGTTCTCAAACACATGAAAGCTGAGATTGAAGCCCAGGACTGTCTTCCTGAAGCTGCTCTGTCAACTTCTCACCTTCTCATCCAACATAGGAGATGCCAATTTGAGATCTCTGGGGGTGAGGATCAGCAAATTAAACCTAGAGTCCCCTGAGAGGACACCTGTCTTCTGGTGAGCATTGTCTAAGTCTTAAAAATGGTTTTAGGTGGGTCCAGGAGGGTATGAAGAGGCCAGGGCTCTACCCCTCCCTAATCCCTTCCCCAGCCCCCAGGACCTCTTCTCCCATCATTAAGGGGCAGGAGCTAAGCCCAGCACCTGAGGTGGCCTCTCCTGACAGCCCTGTGTGGCCCTACCATGCAGGTGCTGGTAGGAGGGCAGGGTCTGGAGCATGTGTCATTAGTGCAGGGCAGCCTAGCGGTTAAGACCACTGACATTAGGGTCACATGGAATGAAGTTTGAGCTCCATCTCTGCAACTCACTAACTGTGTGTCCTTAAACAAATTATCTAAACTTTCTGTGCCCACCCTTCCTCACCTGTGAAATGGGGCTGAGGATAGCTAGGTTTTAAGATTGTTTCAACTACTAAGTAATAACAAAGAGAGCTGATATTATAAAATGTGTACTTTGTGCCAGGTACTATTCTGAATGCTTTAACCTGAACTAGTAAGTGCTGAAGCCTGTGTTGCAATGCAGGTAGGCTGGATCCAGAATCTGTGCTCTGAAAAGCTGGGCCAAAATGAATGTGAAATCCTTAGAACAGGGCCTGGAATATCCTAAAACCAGGACTTCTCCATGTGTGCCCTGCACGCAAATTTGCGTCAGAGTCACCTTGGGCTGGGAAGAGGTGGGCAGAAGTAAGTGGGGGGTGCCTGTTTGAATTACAGATTCCTCAGTCTTATCTGATACCCACTGAGTCAGAATTACTGGGGCCTGGGGATCAGCTTTTGAACAGACATGTCTATCTTCCTTGACCAGATAATTCTTAAGCCCCCTGAAGAATTAGCATCAGGGACTTAGTGTGCCATGAAAGCAGCTATGAATTTATTTCACAAGTTTCAAGACTAAAGATCTAGAGCCCTATGTTCTGGAGCAAGCCCTGGCACAAGCAAGCCACAGTACCATGGGTCATTCCCTTGTCTCAGATTTCCCATATGTCTAACAGAGATCCTGGTCCCCATGCTGCCCACCTCATGGGACACATGTGAGCGTGATGGTGATGGTGACTGCAGAGATTGCCTGTAACAAAGCAGGCAGGCCCAGAGTCACACTGCCCCAAGATGAAATCCTACTGCTGACAGGGATGTCATTTTAATTTCCTTGTTGTTTCTTTTATTATACTTTAAAATTATTTTCTAAGCGGTTGTCTCAGGGATTACCATTAATGTTAATTTAAAACAATCTAGTTCAAATTAATGCCAGTTTAATTTCAAAAACATAAAAAAATCTTTGCTTCAATAAAGTCCTATTACCTCCTCCCATGCTATTATTGTTATGCAAGTTATCTTCATATGTTCTAAGCCCATCAGCACAGATTTATAATTATTGCCTTGTGCAGTTGTCTTTTAAATCAAATATGAGAAGAAAATGATTACAAAAATTGCATTTCCACTGCCTTTTATCTTTACCTATGTAGCCACCATGGCAGTGCTCTTTATTTCTTCATGTGGATTAAAATTGTTATCCAGAGACCTTTCATCTCAGCCTGAAGCACTGTTTTCAGTATTCCTTGCAGGGCAGCTCTGCTAGTGACAGATACTCAGTTTTTTGCATATCTGGTAAGATCTTAATTTCTCCCTCCGTTTTGAAGAATGTTTTTCCTGGATATAAATTTCTTGGTTGACAATTTTTCTTTAAGCACTTTGAATATGTCATCCCACTGCCTTTGGGCCTCCATGGTTGCTGACGAGAAGTCAGCTGTTAATATTATTGATAGTTCCTCATCTGTAATGGGACATTTTTTCTTGCTGCTTTCAAGATACTCCCTTTGTCTTCAGCCAGACTGTTTTCCAAATGACTATACTTTCTACATTCCTACCAGTAATATATAGGGGTTCCAATTTCTCCGCATAACACTTGTTATTATCTGACTTTTTTATTCTAGTAGGTATGAAATGGTTTTTCTGATAACTAATGATATGGAGCATCTTTACATGTGCTTACTGGTCATTTGTATATCTTCTTTGGAGAAATGTATATTCAAATCATTTGTCCATTTTTAACTGGATTGTTTGTCTTTTTTTGTTGCTGAGTTGTAATAGTTTTAAAAATATAGTCTATCTTTATTAGGTATATGATACATTCAAATACATTTTTCCAGCCTATGACTTGCCTTTTCACTTTCTTGACAGTGGCGTCTGAAGAACAAAAGTTTAAAAAATTTTGTTAAAGTCAAATTTACCTTTATTTTTGTTTGTTTGTTACTCAGGCTTTAGGTGTCAAATCTTGGAATTTGTTGCCAAATCCAAGGTCATGCAGGTATACCCTTATGTTTTCTCCTAAGAGTTTTGTAGAGTCATCTCTTACACTTATGTCTGAACCATTTTGAGTTATTTTTGCATATAATATAAGGTAACGGTCCAGCTTCATTCTTTTGCATGTGGCTATCCAGTTGTTGCAGCACCATTTGTTGAAAAGACTATTATTTTCCCATTGATTTGTCTTGGCACCTTTGTTGAAACTCAATTGACCACAGAACCATGGGTTCATTTTTGGACTCTCAATTATAGTTCATTGATTATATGTCTGTCCTTATGCCAGTTCCATGTTGTCTTTATTACTGCTGCATTCTAGTATGTTTTGAAGTTTAAAAATGTGAATTATCCTACATTGTTTCTCTTTTCCAAAATTGTTTTGGCTGTTCTGGGTCACTCGCAGTGCCACATGTATTTTATTTATTTATTTATTTATTTTTAGTTTTTTAAACAACTTTATTGAGATATAATTCACATACCATACAGTTCACCTATTTAAAGTCTACAATTAAATGGTCCTCAGTATAATCACAGATATGGGCAACCACAGTCAATTTTAGAACACTTTCATCACCTCAGTAAGAAACCCCATACGCTTTAACCATCGCCCTCCTGCCCACCTATTCCATCCCCTCAACCCCACCCATTAGTGGGTGCCCTAATCACCCACTAATCTACTTTCTTTCTCTATAGATCTCCATATTCTGGACATTTCATATGAATGGAATTATGTAATCCATGAAGAGATGCACAACATCACTAGTCATTAGAGAAATGCAAATCAAAACCACAATGAGGTGTCACCTCACACCGGTCAGAATGGCCAGCATCAAAAAATCTAGAAACAATAAATGCTGGAAAGGGTGTGGTGAAAGGAACCCTCCTCCACTGTTGGTGGGAATGTAAATTGATACAACCACTATGGAGAACAGTATGGAGGTTCCTTAAAAAACAAAAAATAGAACTACCATATGTCGCAGCAACTCCACTACTGGGCATATACCTTGAGAAAACCATAATTCAAGAAGATACAAGTACCATGATGTTCATTGCCGCACTATTTACAATAGCCAGGACACGGAAGCAACCTAAATGTCCCTCGACAGATGAATGGATAAAGAAGATGTGGCACAGATATACAATGGAATATTACTCAGCCATAAAAAAGAATGAGAGTGAGTTATTTGTATGAGTTGGATGGACCTAGAGTCTGTCATACAGAGTGAAGTAAGTCAGAAAGAGGAGAACAAATACCGTATGCTATTGCACATATATGGAATCTAAAAACACAGTCTGATGAACCTAGTGGCAGGACAGGAATAAAGACGCAGACACAGAGAACGGAATTGAGGACATGGGGTGGAAGGGGAAGCCACATATATTTTAGTAGCAGCTTGTCAATTTCTACAGTGAAGTCATCTGAGATGCTAATAGGGATTGTATTGAATCTGCAGATCAATTTCAGGAGTATTGCCACCTTAACAATACTGCGTCTTCCAACCCATGAACATGGAATGTTTGTCCATTTATTTGCATCATCTTTAATTTGTGTCAATAAAGTTTCATAGTTTTCAGAACATAAGTTTTGTACTTCTTTGGTTAAATCTATTCCTAACTACTTTATTCTTTTTGATTCTATTGTAAATGTAATTGTTTTCTGAATTTCATTTTTGGTTTGTTCATTGCCAGTGCATAGAAATAGAATCAATTTTTATATATTTATCTTGTATCTTTCAGTCTTGGTGAACTCATTTGTCCTAATAGGTTTTTAGTGGGTTTAATTTTTTATTAGTTTTAGTAAATTTAGAGGATGACTTAGGACTTTCTATACACAAAATCATGTCATCTGTAATTAAAAATAGTTTAACTTCTTCCTTTCCAATCTGGTTGCCTTTCATTTCTTTTTCTTGCCTAATTACCCTGGATAGAACCTCTAGTACAACATTGAATAGAAGGGGGTATGCCCACAGCCACCCTGGGGTGACCAGACCCAGCTGTTAAGTTCCACTTACTGCTGGCTAATTGTTCTGTTGTTTTAAAAAAAAAATGCTCTGGAGCACAAATTGCTTCACAGACAAATCTAATCAATCTTGGGCTCCTTTGAAGGGATAGTTTCAGAGGTCAGTGTTAGAGATTTATTCTGACCTCTGGAGGGCTCTTCTCACCTGTCTCTTTCCCTAGTTCTCTCTGGGAAAATAGCTGGCCTTCAGTTTAACCTATATCTCCAATGAATCTATCAATCTCTTCCCAATTACATTTCACTACAACTTTCACTAATTTTGACAATTACCTTACACTTGAACTTCTCCACATTCTGCTGCAAATAAAGTCAGCTCCTTTGGGGTGGGGGTAATTTGGTGCGCTCTATTCTATACCCAGCTACTCCCCTTGAGCAAAATCATCTCTCAGCCTCATCTCTGGTGCTGGGGTGGGGAAAATGGCACACTTCTCTCTGTATGACATCCCCATTTCAGGATCTGAGTGTTTAGTGGATGAGGCAATAGCAGCTCCAGATCTCTTGGACTTGCCTCTTTGTCTGAAACTCCCACCCCATGATGCAGGGCAAGGACAGTGAGGGTCCCATTATTCTCAGTGATGTTGCACTCAAGTAGAACCCATGAGTGGGGGATGGGCAGAAGACGAGCACCTCCACCTCTTAGTCACACTTACCCTGAACTTAGCCTTGACAACAGGTAGCTGGGGGCAGGATTAGAAATCCTGATATCCTACCCTTCCTGGGAAAATAGGTCTCTGGCTGGAAGAGGGATCCCTGTGTTCTCAGCTGTACCAATATTGAGTGCACTTTCCATCATGTAGAACTGGGCAGGGGTGGTAAGGATATGAGTCTTGGTTCAAATATCCCAGACTCTGCAGGTCTTATCAGTTTTTGTGGCGTTTCTTAAATAAATGCTTCTGTATTTGCTTTATGTCCATAGGACCATTTCTGAAGATTTTAAAGGTTTGGGTGGGGTTTATTTTGTTTTGGTTTTTCGTATTTTTCACCAGTTTCACAGAAAAATGGGTTTCTGGAGCTTTTCATGCTGTCATGTTAGAAGTGGAAAATTCTTATCATTATTTTTGACTTTTCCCCTCAAACATGCTCCTTTCCAGGTTCCCACTGAAAGATGCCATCATCCACCAGACAAGAGAGCTCAGTGTCGTTGTCCCTGGTTCTGTTCATCAGGTATCTCAGGGCTTGACCTTTCTGGTCCTCTTGGTTAGGGCTTGTTGGGTAACTAGCTCTCACCCACTCATTGTGAGTGGAAGCAGCATGTTTCAGTTCTGGCCAGGGCACTTAAACGCCAATGTGAGACACTCTCCTCTCTCTCCTCCTAAACGCCAAAGTTATTTTTTTCTTCTTACACAGTGAGAAGAAACTTTCTAAACAGTGGCTAATTCAAAAGCCTGGTTCCCTGAGTGAAGAACATATAAAGCAGGGCCATAGCTGGCCATTGATGGACATGTAGCCCAAGCAAGAAACTAGGTGTGGAGCAAAGCACTCCCTTACTCTGTATAATGAAATAATAGCATGACCACAAAACATTTATCTGTGCTTTACATGGTTGTCTCCAGAGGCTTAGAAAAATCAATTCATTTGCCTGAATCCCTGGGAAGGAGGGGGCTGGAAAGTGAACCCAGGTATGACCCACAGCCCTTGTTCTCAACTGTCCCCTTCAATGACCACACCAGGCACTGGACCCTGCTGGCCTTGTCCCTGACCTCCTGGGATGGCTGTCTTTGTGCTGACTGATCTGACAGGCAGAAAGTGTTTCTTCCCTTTGAATTCTTATCTGCTTCCTGGAAGGTTCTAGCAACTGGCTCTTGTTTTGTCCTCTGGAGCCACACAGAGTGAGTCTAATTTTCTTAGAAACTGCAAAATAGATTTAATAAACTCCACGAAGGTGTGTAATCTCATAGACAGGATGCAAATGTTCTATCCTTTGGATTTTTTTTTCATAATTACTAGAACCATGAAAATTGCAGGGATTAGAGACTTGGCTGGAAACGAGGATGGATTGTGTCGCCAAGAAAGTAAAAATGAACTGAAACTCCTGCACAATAAGGCCAGCTAGGATTTGCATTAAATTAGGAGGAAGGTCCAGGGCCATTAATTCCATGGGGACCAGCAATGACCTTCTGGGGTTTGTTTAGGATACTCAGAAGCAGGGAGATCTGAGGTCTTTCTTTAAAAAACAAATTCATTACTAACACCGTACTCAATGGTGAAATACTGAAAAAGCTTTTCCTCTAAGATGAGGGAAATGAAAAAAATGCCCACTTCTACCACTTCTGTTCAACATAGTACTGAATGTTCTAGTTGGAGCAGTCAGCTTGTTCGTAAAAATGAACAATCTGAAAAGGAAATTAAGAGAACAATTCCATTTATAATAGTACCACAAAGAATAAAATACTTAGGAAATAGGTTAACTGAAGAAGTAGAAGACTTGTACACTAAAAACTATGAAACATTGCTGGAAGAATAAAAGAAGATGTAAGTAAACAAAAACACGTTTCATGTTCATGGATTTGAAGATGTATTATTATAAACTTAACATTAATATGTCAATGCCACTCAAAGCAATCTACAGATTAAATGCAATCCCAATGATTTTTTTTTGCAGAAATAGAAAAATCCATCCTGAAATTAATATAGAATCTCAAGGGATCCTGAACAGCCAAAAATATCTTGAAAAAGAACAAAGTTGGAGGTCTTACACTTTCTGATGTCAAAACTTATTACAAAATATAGTAATCAAAACAGTGTGGTACTGGCATAAAGACAGACATATATACCAATTAAGTAGAGTACAGAGCCCCAAAATAAAGCTTTGATATGTGGTCCAGAGATTTTCAACAAGAGTTCCAAGAGAATTCAGTGGGGAAAGAACAATCTTTTTAACTAATGGTATTGGGAAAACTGGATATCTACATGCAAAATAATAAAGATGGACCCTTATCTTAAAACATATACAAAAATTTACCCAAATTAGATTAAAAACCTAAATATAAGAGTTAAAACTATAAAGTGTTTAGAAGAAAACATAGATGAAAACTTCATGACATTGGATTCAGCAATGATTGCTTTGATATGACACCAAAAGCACAGACAACAAAAGGAAAAAATAAATTAGAACACATCAAAAATTTTGTAAAAACTTTCGTGCATCAAAGGGCATTATCAACCAAGTAATAAGGCAACCCACAGAATGTGAGAAAATATTTGCAAATCATATCTGATAAGGGAATAATATCCAGATTATATAAAGAACTCCTAAAACTCAATGAAAACAACAACAATTTTAAAAGGGGCAAAGGACCTGAATAGACATTTCTCCAAAGAAGATATACCAATGTTCAATAAGGACATGAAAAGATTCTCACAAATGATAAAAATTAGGGAAATACAAATCAAAACCACATAAGATACCATTTCACACTCATTAAGATGACTATAATCAAAATGATAGAAAATAACAAGAGTTGGTGAGGATGGAACCCTTGGACACTACTGGTGGGAATGTAAAATGGTGCAGCCACTGTAGAAAACAATATGGCAGTCCTCTAAAAAAAACAAACACAGAATATAATCCAGCAATTCCACTTCTGGGTAGATACCTCAAAGAACTAAAATTCGAGATTCAAAATATATTTTTATACCAAGATTCATAACAGCATTATTCACAATAGCCAAAAGATGGAGACCACGCAAATGTTCATCAACAGACGAATGTATAAACAAAATGTGGTGTATACATACAATGAAATATTATTCAGCCTTAAAAAGTAGTGAAATTCTGATACATGCTATGACATGGATGAAGCTTGAAGACATTATGCTGTGTAAAATAAGCCAGACACAAAAGGACAAATATTGTATGATTCCACTTATATGAAGTACCCGGAATAGTCAAATTCTTAGAGACAGAAAGTAGAATAGTGGTTAGCAGGTGCCTGGGGAGAGGGAGAATGTGGAGTTACTGTTAAATGGGTACGGAGTTTCAGTGTGGAATGATGAAGTTCTGGAGATGGATAGTGGTGATGTGAATGTACTTAAGGCCATTAAACCTACACTTTGTGAGAGAGTGGTAGTGTATATTTGGACATATATACACTACCAAATATAAAATAGATAGCTAGTGGGAAGCAGTTGCATAGAACAGTGAGATCAGCTTAGTGCTTTGTGACCAGCTGGAAAGGTGGGATAGGGAGGGAGGGAGGGAGGGAGACGCAAGAGGGAAGAGATATGGGGATATATGTATATGTATAACTGATTGACTTTGTTATAAAGCAGAAACTAACACACCATTGTAAAGCAATTATACTCCAATAAGAATGTTAAAAGAAGGTAAATTTTATGTTATATATATTTTACAATTAAAATGTAAAATGCATACAGAAATTTGCATTTTAACAAATAAAACCCAGAAAATCCCAAATTTACTAAGTGTCTGCTGGAAGAATTCCTAGAGATCATCTAGGCCAATTTCACTTTCCAGGATAACATTCATCCACTACCACCATCTGTTCCCCCCTACTCCCCACCCCCAAGAGGAAGAGGCTTGCTCAAGGACAAGCAGCTGGTCCATGGGAAACCGGAACTAGAATATAGGCTTTCTGACACCTCCCAGTGACCTCCTCACTGCATCACTTAGTCTTGGCTCCCCTTCAGCTTAGATAATGAAAGTTACCAGACTGTCATCAGAGCAGTAGGGAACACCATGGTGGTAAAAGCAGAGCCTTCTCTTCATATACCTGTGTGGTCCACAAGAAACAGTGGGATATGTGTGATGGAGCAGGGCCTGAACATCCCAACCTCTCTTTTACTTCCCACTTCATATATGGCAGCACACAAATCACAGCTTCTCATCACATGCACATGGCAGACATTGTTAATCAATTATAGCACCTGCCCCACTGAGTCTGGACCCAACCTCATAACTGTATTCAATACTAGAGTTTACACATGGGGTGAAATCTGTCTCCCCCCATATTCATAAGCTTCATCAAGAGAAGAATAATAAAAAAAAAAGAGAAAAACAATACTTTTTTTCATTTCTTTCTAAAAGTACTATTGAATATCTGTTATGTGCCATGTGCTTGGTTAGGAACTTTACCAACATTACCTCATGTAATCCCCCAACCAACTAAATGATCCTTATTTAACACATGGGAAAGCTGAGATTCAGAGTTGCAAAAATATTTGCCCAACTTTGCCCTTCTAGGCTTTCACAGTACTGGAATTCAAACCCAGGGCTCTCTGACTGCACAGCTATTCAGCATACCTGGAAAATCTCTAATACCAGGTAGGTAGACAAGTTTCATTTCACAAACCCAGGCCAGTTGGCTGGTTTTGTTTTCCTGATATGTAGCCTTGAAAAGAAGATTGGGGCTGGGTTCAGGATCAGGAAGAAAGAGTGCTGTGATGAATTAGTGATGTCTGCCATGGGAATGCAGAGGCCTTGCATAGGCCAAAGCCAGTGGGTGAGAGAGTTATGGGTCACATGTTAGGATTTGTTTCTGAAGTGGGACAGGGTACAAGTGAGTGCTGCCTGTTCTTGCCTATGATGGCCATGCAGTCTTACTCTACTCTCAGGCTCTGGGTCCCCCAGTTCTCTGCTCTGCTCTGTGAGGAAACCACCCTGCCACTTCCCTGGGTTGGCAATGGGATTGAAAAAGATAATGGAGGAGAAAGCACTTGATGCCTAAGTGAAAATGGTGGAGTAAACACATATTTACCTTCTTCTCTCAAAATCAACCTAAAACAACAATCACAAAAACAAAAATGAAAAATAGAGGAGGTGTCTTTTCATTGTGAATTATACCAGAAATCGGCTACAACTCCAACCACAAAATCTGAAACGTGCCAAGTTTTGTAAAATCTATCAAAACAAGTGAAGAGGGCTTCCCTGGTGGCGCAGTGGTTGAGAGTCCGCCTGCCGATGCAGGGCACATGGGCTCATGCCCCGGTCCGGGAAGATCCCACATGCCACGGAGCGGCTGGGCCCATGAGCCATGGCCTCTGAGCCTGCGCGTCCGGAGCCTGTGCTCCGCAACGGGAGAGGCCACAACAGTGAGAGTCCCGCGTACCGCAAAAAAACAAAAAAAGAAAAGAAGCAAGGATGATGGCATGAGAAGGGTAGGGGCAGTGCCGTGCCAGAGCAGGCTCAAACTAGCTCACGGAACTGATGGTTAGATTTTCAGGAATTTCATCAGTCAGTTGTTAAACACAGCCACAATGAACAATAAATTGTTTTAATTCACAATGAAACAGATTATATTAAAACCAAAGTTAATAAACACGCAAAACCTATCAATCCCTAATTACAGTATAATATTGTACTATTGAATACACGTTTGAGGCTAGTTGCATCTATGGTACAGAAACACTGCAGAATGCTGTACTCCTCTGTGTCTCTTCCAAACCTCCCATTCATTAACATCTCATTGGTAGCTTGAAATTGAACATGGTGGGAGTATTCACACCGCAGAGACTGGCCAGCACTACAAATCAGGGCTTTGTTTCCTGGAGAGCCAGTTGTGAATTATTTACCAGTACATCACTGAGTGTGGGAGAAGTCCAGGGCAAGGAGAGAAGGGACAGATTCCAGTGTGGAGGCAGAAGCAGCATTCCATGTCACACAGCCCTCAGCCAAGGATGACATGGGCCCAGAAAGGCCCAGGAACTGGTCCACCATGACACAGAAAGTCTCTGGCTGCACACCTTCCAGGGTGGAGGGAGCCAGAGAGGGTCTGTGTCTCTGGAGGGGAGCCCCTGGCTCCCTGATGATGCCCTTCTGTCTCATGCCCAGAGCTCAGGGAGGGGGGTGCCCACCTATGAGAGAGGCCGCCTCACCCATGGTCTCTGTCGGGATGATGTAAGCTCATGTCTCTGTGAGTCTGCAGGGACTCAGGTTCCTTATCTCTCTCAGGGGGCCCCTGACTCCAGTGAGCACTAGAATTCCTCCATCAGACTGGAGGTTTGTAAAGGCAGGTCTGTTTTCCTGTCCAGACTAGGGGCTCCTAAGGGCAGGACCATGCCTCCCATATCATACTGGGGGGACAGGACTGCTTCTCTCTTCAGGTTTGGAACTTTGAGGACTGTCTTACTCGGAGCCTCTGTGGGCATAACTGTGTCCCCTCTTCAGGTGAGGCTTTCTGTTCAAGCATACCCCACTGGACATCTTCCCTTGTTCTTTGTTAGACTGGGATCTGGGGTGGGTAGAGTCTGTCAAGCCAGCTCTCTCCAGTCCAGGGGGACCCTGAGGGGAAGATAAGGAGCTGGTCTGGAAGAGTGAAGGAGAAGGATGCTGACTCTCAAACCCCTTGGATACAGGGGAACATCTGTGCCAGAAGGACGAAGGGCCCAGAGATCCTGAGGACAGTCCCCCACTGTGTCTTCCATTCTGGGAAAGACCAGGCAGAGCTAGGACCAGCCCCAACCCTCTTGAAGTCCTCACTAATAACTAAGGAACAGAGAGAGCTGGGCTTATCCACCTACTCATGCATCCATTCATTCATTCATTCAACAAGCATTTCTTGAGCACCTATTATGTGTCTGGCAACATGCAGAGCACTGGGGATGCAACAGGGCACAAAACAGACAAGGTCTCTATACCACAAAGCTTGCAACTTATGGGGGAGATTGATAATGAATACACCAATGAATGAATAAGCAAGATAACTTCCTACAGTATTAAATACCATGAAGGAAATAAAGCAGGATGATATGGTACAGAGTGCCTGGGGTGGGGGTCCTTTCTCCAGGGGTCTGGGAAGGCTCTCAGGGTTTAGGCTGAGATCTTTGGATGAGAAGGGCGTCCCAGGCATCAAGACAGTGAATACGATGACCTTGGCACCATCTAGGAGTTCTCCATAGGCCAGGGTGGCTGAGCCGTTGTGCACAAGAGGGTGTGGGGCAGGATGAGGTCGTGAGAGTGGCTGGAGACAGCTGTCATTTCATGCACAACCTCGTGACCGTGGTGAGGACTCTGAAGTTTATTCTGGGAGCAGCAGGCGGAGTCAGACAGGTGAGGACAGCCTTGCAGCTGCTGGGCTGCTGGGCTCAGAAATGCTGCAGCGGAGGCCACAGGGGCCCCGCAGGGCTGAGCAATTAAACATCAGGGAGGTGGGGTCTTATCAGCACCAGGGCTGAAGTACAGATTAGACTGAAACTTGCTCTTTATTTCCAGAATTCAAGGTGGTGGCCTGGGGATGGGTGAGCACTGGGGAGGGTGGTGTGGTGGAGGTGCTATTGCGGGAAGGGTGTCAGCGCGCAGAGCTCAGGAGTAAGAGGCCAGCTTGGAGTGGGCAGGGAGTGACAGGGACCGCAGCCTTCACTGAGCTCAGCCTATGAGCCAGGCCCTGAATAAAGCACCCACATGTCCTCTAGCTCATCAGCACATGCTCTGTAAGTGTCCGCCCTCCTCGCTAGCTTTCATGCTCACAACCACCATCGTCGTCCTCCAGCTCCTTCACTGAGCGCTCACCTGGCGCCGGGCCCTCTGCTAACTGGGTCTGTGTCTGTAACAACGACCCTCATCACACATCTGCATCAGGGCTGCTTCACCACCGTCCTCCCATGGGGAGTGGAAGCAAGGAGCTCAAGGTCACGCAGGGGGTGCTGAGGGTGTGATTCTGAGCCCAGCACGCTGTGCGCAACCACTGCTCTGCACCCTCTCTGTGTAGACTCCATGATACCCCCGGTGGGGGTCCAAGGCTAAGAGGAGGGGAGGTCACACTAGAAGCTCTGCAGTGGAATCTGTACCCTGATGGGGAGGGGTGCCTGCTCTCCTCGTGTTCTCTCCACCACCCTGACATTTGGTGGGGCTCACAGGCTCACCCCAGGACCCCGAGTGAGTGGTCAGTGGAGGGCCGGTGGGAGAGGAGTGGGCCCTGTTCCCCGACAGACCCAGGCTCATGCCACTGGGGCTTGCGGCTCTGGGCCAGTCATTCAACTTCTCAGAGCCTCAGTTTCCTCCTCTGTAAAATGGGGCAGCGGCAGCTTGTTGGGAGGCTGGGAACCGAGGCAGGCACAGGTGTTTAGCACATAGTAGGTGCTCAGGAATGGCTGTGCCTTCCCATCCCCCTTGGGGCTGAGGTTCCTGCAGGCTGGGGCCTGGGGGTCCCCTCCCTTAGAGGGTCCTAAGCTCCCTCTGAGAGCACTGGGGGCGGGAGAAGAGGCTAGACTGGTCTTGGCACACTGTACCTCACTCAGCACGGAGGCCCCCTGAGGCCTTGGGAGAGCTCCACCACTGCCCACCCAAACGTTAGATGGAAGCTCCAAGGCTGGCTCAGAACAGATTCATGTGCCTGAGGTCCCAGCATTCTTGTGGACCCTCCACAGTGAATTCCCACCTAACATAGGATGGTGCTGCTGGAGCCAGATGAGGTCCATCTGAACAGGGCACTATCCACAAACTGCTTCTTGGGCCGAGGAGCCCACGATTCTCCACTGGGTCAGATGGGAAACGCTGTGCAGCCACAGCAAAAGCCTGCTCTGGGGACTGTGGCCCCCAACCAAGGTGAGCTCTTCCCCCTGCACTCCACAACCTGACCTCTCATCACCCACAGGTCATGCCCTGTCTCCTGGGAAGTCACCACACTCCCCCTCGCTAGATAGCCACTGTGTGGGTTTTAGCCCAGAAGATCCTGAATCCCAGGGAATCCTTCAGACTTGGGCAAATTGGGAGGGTTGGTCACCTTAACCCCCCACCTTGCCCCCCTTCAGTGGTGGGCGAATACTAATAACTAACTCTCCCAGAGCACCCACCTGAGCGCAGAGACCATCGCGCTTAATTCTCCTAATGGTCTTATGCAGGAGGAACGGTAACTGTGTCCACTTTGCAGGTGACAGAGAAGAGGTTTGGAGAGGAGAAATAAACAACCAGGAAGTGGGGAACCTACAGGCTTCCAGGGCCCCCCAGCTATCACCCCCAGGGCAGACCTGCACCCTATCACCCACCCCCAGGTACCCTCACACCATCATCTGTCCCCTAACCCCACTCCCACGTGCTGCCCCTGACCAGGTGCTGCCTGCCAGTCCTTGCACGCGCATGCAAGCACATGCTCACACACTCACACTTGCTGGTTGCACTCTGCACGCACTCGGGCACTGGTCCCCAGATGTGTCTCCACATCCACATTCACGCCCACCACCTTCCTACATGAAGCCCCCTCAGGGGCTTCTTCTCATAGCTCTTGTGCCAGGTGTGCTATGAAATCAGCATCACATTCAAAGGTGAGGTGAGAGATAGATAAAGTAGAGCAGAATCTCCTTTTAATTACCTGTAGAAGATCCCAATTTTTCAGATGATGATTATAAGAATTAAAAATTCTCTTATCAGGGGTAGAGAGGGAATTTCTAGAAGGAAGGACAGGAAGGGAGGGAGGCAATGAGGGCTCTAAAACAAGACCCAAAGAACCGCCTCTCCCTCCCCCAGTCCCTAGTAAATCCACAGGAAGTTTTGGGGCTAGGAGTGTATGGGAGAATGGGAAGCTTGGAGAAGGGAGTCAAAGGATCACCCAAGAGCCTCTGGCTGGGTCTGAGGTGACAAAAGCAGCCAGTCAGGGCTCGTCCTCCACCTGTGGACTGATGCTCCTCAGGGAAGCTGAATGTCTTCAGAGAAGGAGGTGACTTGACTGGGTTGAGGGACTGAAAATCAGTAGGATTCCGTGGTGGGTCCCATCACAGGGGGTGTGTCACGTGTTTGCTCTGTAGCCCTCTTGGTCTGGGCTGTGGTGATGACCCACCCGTGACTTTGGGTGTGTCACCCACGCACTCTGATTGCCTCGGCTCTTGGCCACTTGCAAACACCTTCCCCGCTAGCTCCTTGCTGCAGCCACCGAGCAGCCCACCACGATGGAAGCACCGAGAGAGCAGAGGCCTCTCCACTGTCCATCTCCGTGTCCTCAGTGTCCAGACCAGGGCCTGGCACACAGGAAGCTCCCAAGAAATGTTTGTCTAAGGACTACGAGAGCGTGTAAATAATCAGGACACATCCATGAGGTAGGCATTCTCATCCCCATTTAACAGGGGAGGAGCCTGAGGCTCAGAGAGGTGAAGTGCTTGCCCCAAATCACACGGCTGGGGGAGGGGGCAGGGATTAGGAAGGGGAGGGTCAGTGGTAGGGCTGGGAGAGCAGCATGGATCTTGGGGAGAGACGACCAGAGGGCTCCTGCATTTAGACGGCAAATCACATGTTTTACAAGCCTCCAGCCATTCCTAGGGAAACTCAAGCCAGCCTGTGTGAGGCCCCAGTGATGGTGGCCTTGAGGGAGGAGGGAGGGAGGGAGGGAACAGCCTTATTTGCCTAAAGGCCCCACCTTGTCCAATCAGCTGGGCTCTCAGGGGCGGGAACACCAGGACCTGGCCAATCACCAGGAGGCTGGGAGCAGAGGCCAGTGGAGCAGAGCCAGGCCCCACCCAGGTCAGTGGCCAGGCCCTACACCCTGTGTTCAGGATGGACCGTCCCGACTGTCTTTTTGCTCCTTGACCTCCTTGAGGTCTCCCAATAGCCCAGCATCCAGGACAGGAATAATCACCTCTACTTTGCAGATGAGGCAACTGAGGCCGAGAGAGGCCCAGTGACTTGCCCAAGGTCACACAGCCAGTCAGCAGCAGCAGAGCTGACCCAGACTCTGACTCCCAGGCCAGGGTACTGAGTCCTGCCCCTCTAGCTTCCTCTCGGCTGCCGTGGCCCAGGGTCCTGCTGAGCACCTCTCCCTGGGCCTGTCCTCCATGACCATCAGCCACCTCTTCCCACCAAACACCCCCGCCCAGAGCTTGGCTCAGAGCTGCTGCCCACTCCCAAGCCCCCTCTCCAGCCTCCATCCCTGAGCCTCAGACCCTTTGCTCCAGCTGCCCTCAGATACCCAGACACTGGGGTCAGAGACCCTGGAATGTCAGGGTTGTCAGAGGCTCCAGGAAGGGTCTGGACCTCCCCGAGGGCTGCAGGTGGGAACAGTGGTGGTCCCTCAGCACCATGTTGTGCCACTCCCCTCCATGAAGCCCCCCAGGGCCTGAATTGGGGTGCTGGTCTTCTCCCTGCATCTCTCCCGCTGCTTCCTGCCTCACTTACCCCCAGAAGATTCTGAAAATCCAGGTCTAAGGTGTGATTTACAAACTTCCTGGGGAAGGAGGGCAGCGTCTACACCTGCAGTGACCAAGAGGCCTGTTGATTTACTCGGCCAGGAAATGCTTGCTTCTCTGAAGTGATGGTCTTGGCCACTCCTGGTTGAAGACTGAGACTTACTGAAGCTTCCCTCTCCCAGGGATTCACCTGATGGCTTTGGGGTGGGGGACAACAGAGGTGAAGGAGCCATGGGGACCCCCACACAGTGAGGAGCAAACCTAGACAGTGTAGTTAGAAAGAAGATAGACTTAGGGGTCACCAGGGGTCTGGGTGTGAATCCCTGCCCCACCACGGCCAAACTGTGTGACCTTGGGAGGGTCACTTAATCTCTCTGGGCCTCAATTTCCTCATCTGCAAAATGGGTATAATCACACAATGGGGTTGGTGACATCTGCCCTCCAAAGATGATGAGACTTAGATGAGGGGGCGTGTATAAATTCCTGGCACATAGCAGGTGCTCAGGAAAGTTGAATTCTCCCCTCTAGCCCATTTGAAGTCTCTCTTTCTCTGCCAGATCACCTCCTCTAGGTCTCCCCGCCTAGCTTTCCTCTAAGTGCCCACTTGCATCCATCTCTGTCCTCGGGGAGAGCAGACCCTGTCAGTCTCTCAGGTTCCAGGTCCCTGTGGCTCAGGAAAGAAAAGGACGAGGTACCACTAGCAGGATGGGCCCAGCTGCGTGCCAGGATGCCGGGCACAGATGGTTCACACGCCCAGGGATTGTTAGCAGTGCAGCTGCTTCCCTGCTGATGCGTTAACACATCTTGTCTATAAACAGCCCTTGGCAGAGTAAGGGGCCTCTGGGGTCCAAAGTTGTGCTGTGATCCAAGGGGTCAGCAGAACTCTTTAACCTGTCTGGGTTCTAATAAACCAAGGAGGGACTGGAGAGGTGGCTGGCCTAGTTAGCTCTGCAGACCTGGGTCCATTTAGACGCCGGTAGGGAGGGAGTGGGAGTCTTCCACACTGGAGCCAGAGACCCCAGCCTGAATTCACATCCTCCTGAAGGTGTGTCCAGGCCCCTTAAAACTATGAGGGTGAGACTCTGAGTCTGAGGACAGCCCCTGCACTGTGGCAGCCAGCAGGGTATAGGGTCTGAAGGAGGGGGCTCTGGAATCAGGCCGACCAGGACCCAGAGGGACCACCAAGATCTGGGCTGTCCCTGACAAATCCCGGCCGCCCCCCTCTGTCTCTTGGGCTTTGGTCTTCTCACCATGTGGGCATCACACAGGGGCTTGAGGGCCACCTGTCCCTGAGCTGTCCCATGTTTTCATGGAACTTGGACCCTGATAGCCAAGTAGGCCCCTTCATCGGGGTAGAGGGCTCATGACTCGTCCCTCCCACTAGGCACTGGGGTCTCTGTGGACCCTCTTGTCTGTCATGGAGGAACCATCTCTGAGAAATGGATGCCTACAGACCAGACCCACAAAAATGGGTGGAGTTTTAGTAACATAATGTTTTTTGTCATTTCATCAATTTGCTAATATATAAAATCTGAGGACTTCATGCAAAAATCTAGAGTTCTGTTTTTTAGAAAAAATCAGAAGACAGACATTGTCCCAGCAAAAGGCAGCAGGAACCAAGACGTAGCCTGGGGTCCACATGGTCCCTGCAGCCTGTGTGAGTCATTTGCAATGCCTGCTTGACCCCTGAAGACCCTTGAGGCTGTGCTGCTGTCCTGGACTCCCCAACCTAGACTGCTTTGTACAGATGGGTAAACAGCACCCCCTCTGTCCACCTTACACTGAAATGCCACATACATGTGGGCAGGAACTGCTGTGTCCACTGCTGTATCCCCAGTGCCAGAAACAGTGCCTGGCACATAGTAGGTGCTCAGTTAACGCTTGAATTTATTGACTCAGTGAATCAGAGGCAGAACCATGGGTCAGACCCACATCTCCTGATTCACAAGCCAGGAGCCTCCTCAGCCCCAGTGGTTTATCCCTTGACTACCAGGCCCCACAACAGGGTTCCTACCCTCAAGTGCCCCCTCCCCCATTCAAAGGTACATACTCAGCCTTTTTCTCATTCGGCTCAGATGCATTATAGCCCGTTCCCAGTTAGCCCTGGAGAGGAAGGGGAGCCTTCTGCAGAAACATTCACTTATCATCATCTTTTTTGAGCACAAGGACTATCTTTAACATTTAAAGGAAGTGTGGGACACCACGTGCTATGAGCTCTCCATTTAAGTGGGAGGTGGTGGAGAGCAGTGGTGAGGCCATGGTGTTGGGAAGACCTAAGATCAAATCCTCAATGCACCATGTTCCAGCTCTGTGTCTTTGGACACAACACTTAATTCTCTGAGCCTCAGTTTCCTCACCCATAAAATGGGGATAATACAGTACCTACCTCCAAGGGGTGTTGTAAGGATTAAATAAAATAATCCAAGGAAATCACTAAGCTCCATGCCCAGCACACAGTAGGTGTTCAAGAGATGGTGGCTGCTATTGTTATATTTCTGCCCCAACCACCAGTATTAGATCCCAAAGACAGAGGAAATGCACAAGACAGAGGCCACCAGGAAGGCAGAAATGCTTCTCAATAACTTTCCCTCTCACTGTAATTGCAGTTGCACACATATGATACAAGGGAGCTGTGTTATGTGTTGATTATTCCATCAACAGACAGTGCTTGGTATCCAGGTAAATTCAGGGGCCTCTTGTGATAGGCACCTCCAGGAGTTCTGGGTCTCCAAGTTAGGAACCTCGAGGATGGCTCTAGTCAAAGCCAGTGGGGATTCCTGCCATTCAGTTATGGTGGCAGTGCAGTAGCAGGGGCCACCTGGGCCCAGCCTCACTTCTCTTCCTACCCCACCCCTTCCAGCCAGAGCTCTGGGGTCCAGGCAGCTCAGGCCATTTCCTGAGGCTGAGAGAGAGCAGTCCTCCCCACTGGCCCCCATTCACCCCTCCAACCCCAGGCACTTGCGACTGAGCTTTGTGGCTCTCTTCCTTTCCAATGAATATATAATTGCCTCCCAGGATGGGCCGAGATGATGGCTGTAATAAAATCACTTCATTACATCTCTCTACACAGAGCCGTTTAACGAACATGCAGCTTCAGGCCCTCCATGGCCCCTGAGCCAAACGCAAATGAAACACAGAGCACAGTATCCGTATCATTTAATTAGCTGGGGATAGGGGAAGATGGGGAGAAGGAGGTGACATCAGAGAGAGGCAGAGGGACAGAAGTTGTGTGGGGGTGGGGTGAGAGGATGAGGGAAGGCAGGAAGGAGGGGAGAGGTGAAAAAGATGAGATTGTAAAATGATATCATTTGAGCCACTGGACTCAGCTGTGCCTGAAGCTATCAATCCTTGGACATTTTAGATGAATGATTCAGGAGATGCCTCATTTTTGCTCTGTTTTGTTTAAACCTATTGGAGTCAGATTTATGTTCCTGGAACTGAAAGTGTCCTGAAAGATAAAACACATTGTTGGCAAAGGGAACAGCGTTTGGAAAGGCCCTAAGGATAAAGAATCACAGTCTATGCAAAAAACCCCAAATAACGCCTGTGAGTCTGAAGAGTGGTGAACGAGACAAGATGAGTGTCTGTGTATCAGGCAGAATCAGAGGAGCCTGGAAGCCTTATCAGAAGCTGTGCAAGGAGTGAGGACCAACGCGGGGGCTAAAAGACTTAATGTACTCCACCTCCGACAATAGGCATCCCCCACAGTCTTCCCCAATAGCCTCACTTCTCAGCATCCCCAGATCCCACTTGGTCCACTCTTGGAAAGTCCAGAATCAAAGATCCAGGGACAGTCAGCGCCAGAAGGGACTAGGGCAATGCACTCTTCTTTTGTATTGTCGAAGTCATACGTGAACACATTTTCATGTATGTATTGCATCCTCATGCGTGTACAGGGTAAAAAGTCTAACCATATAGACAAAGGAAATATTCTCATGTTACATGAGGATAAGGGTGTCCTCTGACTCACCTGAGTTGCTGGGAGGGTGACAGGCAGTGCTGTATGTAAAGCTCGTAGCCCGTGCTGGCACACAGCAAGTGCCCCATGATGTTGGTTGGCTCTGGGATGCCCTCATAACACTGGGGGCTGTTGTCTGTTTCTCTGACTGCTCCTGCAATGTTCTGGGAGTCCCAAAAGGGCAAGGACCAGGCCAATTTACAGCCCTTTCCCAGGATCCCAGACAGGGCCCGTGAGGAGTCAGGATGAGCAACGTTTAATGAAAGAGGAGTTGGGGTGCAGACATATCAGGTGACCCAGAGAGCGTCTCTGAGGGCAGAGGGTGGGCAGAGAAGTGGCCCCAGATCCACCCCCCACCCATCCCTTATACCCAAAAGGTACCACCTAGTGGCCAGCGAACAGAATTTGTTCCCATGCTGTGGAAGACCAGTGCTGAACCCCTCTTGAGGAAGAGGAGGGTGAGGCCATTATATTTTTGGGGTATAGTTGTTTTACAATGTTGTGTTAGTTTCTACTGTACAGTGAAGTGGAGTTCCTTGTGCTATATAGCAGGTTCTTCTCAGTTATCTATTTTATACATATTATTGTATATATGTCAATCCCAATCTCCCAAAGAACAGAATTTGTTCCCATGCTGTGGAAGAACAGTGCTGAACCCCTCTTGAGGAAGAGGAGGGTGAGGCCATTGCCTGGCTGCTGTCCAAGTCCAGCCTCTGTGCTGGGCTATTCACGTGGGTCACTGGTCAGTGGAGACATGGCCCCTGGGGTCTCCAGAGCTGCCCCCAGGTGAGGACAGCGAGGTCCTAGGAGCAGGTGTCTCTCTGCACACACATGTCCTCTAGACTCAGTCATTCCTGCTGACCTCATGGGGTTCCCCTGCCCCTACTTTCTGCAGGATCTCCTGTGCTCTGCAGGCCCCACAACTGCGTGTGCCCTCCTGTCTCTGCTGGAGTAAGAACAAGGGTCCTCTTAAAAGATCTAATTAATAGACATTCTGGGTTTTTTTTTTTCATATATAATTGAATTTATTTTTTACTTATTTATTTTTGGGGTATAGTTGTTTTACAATGTTGTGTTAGTTTCTACTGTACAGTGAAGTGGAGTTCCTTGTGCTATATAGCAGGTTCTTCTCAGTTATCTATTTTATACATATTATTGTATATATGTCAATCCCAATCTCCCAATTCATCCCCACCTCCTGCTTTTCCCCCTTGGTTTCCATACACTTGTTCTCTACATCTGTGTCTCTATTTCTGTGTTCACAACTATCTCCTTTCACGTTTGTCCTGCCCCTGAACTGTCAACATGTGCAAACCCACTTCTCATCCACTCTCACGCCCGTTTTGCCTCTCTCACCAGGACGTGTCAGGGCAGTGTCCCCTCACAGAGGGACTATGAAGCAATATTTCAGCACATGTGAACAGGTTGCTCTGGCCCTTAGGTCTCCATGCTGGGAGGAGGTGGTCATAAAAACCTGGGCTGTTCAGTGCTTGTCTAAAACCTCTGCACAACACTCCATCAAAAACAAAGTCCCTTAAGTAACTGGCCATGTGTTGTATTTGAGTAGAGACCTGAGTGAGGGTGGGAGGGAAATTCACAGCTAGGGGAGATTCAGGGCTTATATAGACTTGGGTTTGTGACTCAGACATAAAACATACAGGCTGCATGACTTGGAGTGTGTCACTTAAACTTAACTGAGCCTCAGTTTCCTCATCTGCAGAGTGGGAACAATTATAGGATCTACCCTGCTTGGAAGGTTTAAAGTTCAAGTACATGGAAAAAAATGCACATTTCCCTAGACTTCTGCTTCTATGCAAGATGGAGTAACAGGAACTGAATTACTCTCCTGCCTGAAACAACTAAGCAAAACACACAAAATATTTAAAACAATGCTTTTTAAGACATTTGACCTCATGCAATGAAAGACAGTGATCCCTGAGAGATGGGAAACAAATGAAGTGAGCCCTGTGATTGCCCAGCTTACTGTCTTGAGAGAGTTTCCAAGACATGGTTCAGGATAGGGGAATCCAGATGGAGCCTGGAGGACTCTATTGGTTGAAGAGATGGAGCTGAGAGTCTGGGAGAGCTCCCAAGACAGAGTACCGAAGAGGGGAGAGCTGCACAGAAAGACCCCCAGAGATCTGTGAAAGATCCTCTTTGAATCTTTAGCTGAGTAATGACCAGCACATGCGTGTGAGAAAAGAACCATCTAAAAAGACTAGAATAGGAAATAATCCCTGTTGTTCACACAAGACTGGAGATAATATCTGTTCCAACCAGCCAACTTGGAAAACATAATTAATAAGGAACTGAGTACAATACTCAGATGGATCTTACCTCAGTATTGGGAAAAATTAGTCCTAGATTAAATGCTGCTCTGGTCTGTCTATCAAGTCTTAAAAGCAACAATCAAAAGGATAAAACTCTTTTTAAATAATTTAACTGCATCTCAGAACAAAACTCATGAATACAGAAAAACAAAAATATCCAGCATGCAACAAAGTAAAATTCACAATGTCTGATACCATCCAAAATGATCAGGAAGCCAAAGAGACAGGACAATATGACCTGTGATGAAGAGAAAAAACAATCAACCCAGAAGTCTCAGACAACAGAATTAGCAGACAAGAACATCAAAACAATTATTATAACTTTATTCAATATTTTCAAAAAACTAGAGGAAAGATTTAGCATGATAAGTAGAAACATGGGAGATGAAAAAGATTCAAATAGAATGTCAAGAGATGAAAATTTCAAAGTGTAAGACTTTTTAAAAAGTGCAGATGATGGGATTGATGGCAGATTATACACTGCAGAGGAAAGGATATGTGAGCGTGAAGACACAGCAATAGAAACTATCCAAAATGAAACACAAAAGAAAGAAAGTAATTAAAAAAGTTGAATAGAGCATTCACAAACTGTGGGAAAACTTTAAGAGCCTAAAATATGTGTAACCAGTGCCCCTGAAAGATAAGAAGCGTGGAAGTACAGAAAAAAAAAATTAATGAAATTATGGCTAAAAAGTTTCTGAATCTGACAAAACTTATTAACCCAGAGATGCAAGAAGCTCAGTAAACCACAAGCACAAGAAACATGAAGTATGACAAGGCACATCACAATCAAATTTATCAAAATTTGTGAAAAAGAGAAAACGTTAAAAGCAGCAAGAGAGGAAAAAATGACATTACGCATTGAGGAACAAAAATAAGAATGTGAGTGACAAAGATAAAAATGATAGCAAGTTTCTAATTAAAACAACGTAAAAGTGACATCAGTGAAAATGGCATAGTAAGGACTACTGAAAATTCTCTCTTCCATAAAACAATGGATAAAGTGGCAAAAATTCTCAGAATTGACTTTTTCAGAACTCTAGAAACTAACCAAACCAGGTTTGAAGCAATCCTGGGTGAATTTATTCAAAAAAAATAGGTTGAATCTCAGTAAGAACAGTGTGCTTTCTAGCATTGTGTCTTGCTGCAGTCCCATCCCACTCTCTCCAGCACGATGGTAACCTTGAAATCCAACATCCAAGAATCATGGTGAGAAGAGCAGACTGGCAACCATGGAAGGGGGCAGAACAAGGTTGGAGCAACTTCAAAGTCACATTTTTGGAAAACTGTCATTATTTGACCTGTCTGGTAGTTCCCTAGAAGATCCCACTCATAAGGTTGTCTTCATTTTACCTGAGTCAAAACTCGCCCAGTGCAAAAAGCCTTTCTCTGGGGAACATTTGTCAAAAACAATTACAGATTTGTCTGACACAGTGGACAACAGTTGGGGTTAACAATAGACTAACCACAAGCTTAAAAGACAGAACTGGGGAGTAGGCTGTTCATACAGGTTTTGAAAAGCTCCAAAATATTCCCAGAAATCTAGGATGCCATGAGCGTGGGTAAGGCTGTGTACATACTAAGGAAATACCTGAGAAAGCCCTAAGTCCTCACCTTTGGCTGACCTCAGGGCTTTGTGAAGGCTAAGGCAGAGTCATAAACTGGTTGAGGGTTGAAGGCATGCCCTAATCCCTACACAGAGCCCCTCAACAAAGACTGAGAAACTTACTGTTTCTAGGTTTTTAAGGCAGTCTCTGTCCAATCATTAGCTGACCACCAAGTTGTCTGAGCAGAGACTTCAATGACTACACATGACAAGGAATACAGACTTTACAGAAACATCACTAAACACACACACACACACACACACACACACACACACACACAATGACTAAAACAAACATCAGCACAACAAACTCTGAGAAGTGGAGAATCTGATTTCCAGAGTTGCCACATTATATCATTTAAAATGTCAATAAATTTTAAGACACACAAAAAGAGGAAAATATGGCTCATACACAGCAGATTTGAGTTGGCAAAAGAAAGAATCAGTGAACTTAAAGATACATCAGTTGGGATTACCTGAGTCTGAGGAATGGAAAGATAAAAGAATAAAGAAAATTTATAGAGAATCAAACATCCATAGGACACCATCAAACATACTAACATATAGATAACAGGAGTCACAGAAGGAGAGAAGAAAGAGAAAAGAGAAAGAGGAAGTTTTTTTAAAGAAATAATGACCAAAACTTCCCAAATTTGATGAAAACCATCCATCTACACATCAAAGATGCTCAACAAAATCCAAGCAGGTTAAGTTCAAAGATCTATACTTAAATACAGCATAGACAAACTGTCAAAAGACAAAGAGAGAATCTTGTAAACAAAGAAGGGGAAATGATCCATCATATACAAGGGAGTTTCATTAAGCTTACTTCTTCATGAAAAACTGTCAATGCCAGAAGATGATGGCATGACACACAGTGCTGAAAGAAAGCATGTTAATCAAGAATTCTATATCCAGATAAACTATCTTTCAAAAATGAAAGAGAAACTTCACATTCCCAGGTAAAGACAAATTGAGAGACTTTGTCCCCAGTCGAGCTGCCATATGAGAAATACTAAAGCGGATCCTTCAGGCTGAAATAAAAGGACAAGAGACAATAACTCAAATCTATGTGAAAAAATAAAGTGCTCTGGTTAAGTAACTATGTAGATGGTACTGTCATGGACATCTTGGACTCTCCTCTCTACATCTATTCTTACTTCTCTTACCTCAGCAGATACATCAAGCCTTAGATTTCTATTTCAGCTCTTATTTACATTCACTCCTCCAATTCCATATCCACCATTCTTTTTTTTTTTTTTTTTTTTTGTGGTATGCGGGCCTCTCACTGTTGTGGCCTCTCCCATTGCGGAGCACAGGCTCCAGACATGCAGGCTCAGCAGCCATGGCTCACGGGCCCAGCCGTTCCACAGCATGTGGGATCTTCCCGGACTGGGGCACAAACCCGTGTCCCCTGCATCGGCAGGTGGACTCTCAACCACTGTGCCACCAGGGAAGCCCCATATCCAGCATTCTTATTCATTCATTTACTATAAGTTGTATTTATACATGAAGATATGTAGCCACTTGAAAATTTGCAAGAAATAACATTTTGTTTCACAGAGACATCGTGAAATCCCAAGTCAAATTCAATATTAAGGTATATCTTGGTATCCTTTCACTCTGTATTAAATTTTAGCAACACTGGCCAATTCTTGTGGAAGTTATCATTGTACAAATATAAATACAAAAATCTCAAAAAAATTATGTAAAAAGAGGGCCTTTGAGCTGCTTATAAAGATAAACATACATTTCCCATATAATACAGAAATCCCCTCTCTAAAAGTATACACAAGTGAATTGAAAATTTACATTCACACAGAAACCTGTACACAAATATTTACAGCTGCCATATTCATAATTGCTCCAAACTGTACCAAGATGTCTTTCAACAGGTGAATGGATAGACAAATGGTGGTGCATCCATTCGATGGAATACTACTTAGCTATAGAGATAAACCAGCTATTGATTCACACATACATGTGAGAATATTGACCTTTTAAACAAAAATAATAATTTAGTGTGGGGCTTATATGTATAAGTAAAATGCATGATAACACTAGCACAACCATAGGAGAAGAGCCTTACTTCTGTAAAGTTCTTAAACTAGTGAAATGTAGGTAAGGTTCTTAAACTATATGTCATGTAGGTAAACTGTGTTAGGCTCGAGGTCTATACAGTAAATGTTAAAGCAATCACTAAAATAACAAAACAAAGAGTTAAACAGCTAACAAGCCAACACAGAAGCCAGAGTAGAATCATAAATGATAATCAATCCGAAAGAAGGCAAAGAAAAGGGAGCAGATACACAAAGAAAGAACAAACAGAAAACAAATAGGAAAATGGTAGATTTCAACCCTAAAACATCACTGCTATGGCTGCCTTTCACCAGGGAAGGAAACCAAGGCACAGAGAAGGAAAAGAGCTTGTCAGGAGTTACAGAGCCAGGAAGGAGTACAGCCAGCCTTTAATTCAGCCTGTGGACCTGTGCTCCTAACTTCACAAGGAATATGCCCCCAGCCCTGAAGAGCCTGAAAACTTCTGTTCTCCAACCTTTCACCTCCTGACAGAAGCCCCGATTGCTGTGGAAACAGAGCTGCCTGGGGCCACAGAGATTTTGTGTTCAACACCTTCCTTTTATAGCTGAGGAAACTGTGGCCCTGAGAGGCAAAGGGGCTTGTTCAAGGTCATGCTCAGAAGTAGAGACACATCCGGTATTGTGACCCAGCCACCCGGCCCGTCTCTCTTCCCCGCTTCCAGCTGCCAGGCTCCTCGTCCCTGTTCCCAGAGCCTTTCCTCCACCTCCCAAACTGCTGTGCAAACAACTGGCCCTCGATTTTCTGTCCCATCCCTGCAGACGTTAATTATAAGTGCTCATCATTGCATTTTCTTCATCTTGGAAATGCTCCCGGCTGTTTTCCAGGAGACATTTTTCTGGATTATTTTCCTCTGCATAAATTGGTTCAGTCATCCATCCCCCATAATCGAAAAACCCCAGGCTCCAGGTGTTGATGACTTCTTCCTTCTCAGAGGGCTCCTGGCCCGTGGGAGCTGGGAAGCCCACTAGTGATCACTGGTGCAGACTGGGGAAACAGAAGCCTAGAGTGGGAGGGACTTACCTGAGCTCACACTGCAGGTAGGAGCTGAGGCAGAACCTGAACCCAGATCTCTAGGCTCCTGGACCCTGCTCTTTCACTGCAGCCTGTTTGCACCTGCTAAGCCTCAAGTATGACCTGGAGACCCAGTTTCCGGTGGGGAGGGGTTTCATGATGTCAAGATCACCTTGTTTCTGTCCTTGAGTATGAATTCATCTGATTTCCCTTTAAAATAGCTTAATAACACAAATGATTCACAATCTTTGTGAAAAATTCCACTGATACCAAAAGAAAAAGATTCTAAAGAGCTCTCTGAAGTAACACCATTAGCTTTGTGGGGAATATTCTTCTAGCCCTCTCCAGCTGGTTTTTCTCCATAGCCCAGTTATCCTCCAGCCCCCTCTGTCCAGCTCTGAACCAGTGAGGATGACCCGTGTGTACCAAGCATATCAGGGCCTCTTGCCGGCTGGTTTCTGTTGAGTTCAGCCAATGGGAAGTAATGCCAGTAGATGAGGGATGGGAGGAGAGAAAGTTTGGGGTATTTCTTCCTGCTCCCTCCTGGATTGGACTCTCTGTCTGTAGCTCTTGAGCCCCCAGGGACAGGGACCAGGCTAGTTCATGAGAAAGGTGCCCTCAGGGATTCTGAGCCAACTCTGGCTGTAAGCTGGGATATTTCCTGGGCTCTGCCTGCAACACAGACTGGCCTCCTGCTTCCTCACTCAGTACCAGGGTCCTGCCCCAACTGGGTCACAGCTCTAGGAGTGGGGATTCTGAGGTCTCTCCAGTTCCTCTGTCCTCACCTCCACTTCCCTTAGGACTCTGCTTCCCACGGCCAAGCCTCAGAGAACAACCGACCTACCTGCCTATACTTCACTCATCCTCCCAACATTACTCAGCCCCAGGCTTGTACAAGGAGCGGGCAGTCATGGTGGGGAACAGGTGATGACAAAGATAGGGACTCCTTCACTCACCAGTTCCGTCCTGACTTGCCACCTCCCTTCTCCTCCCATGCAGGATGTCTTTCAGAACCTGGCATTGTGGAGCACATCTCCTCATTCTTCATCAGTTTCCCCCACTAGAACGTAAATGACAGGAGGGTAGAATTGGGTCTGACTTGCTCATTTTTGTATTCCTAGAGCCTAGAACAGTACCTCTAGATGCTTAATAAGAAGTGCTCAATAAATATCTGTGTTATGTTATATGAATAAATAAATATGAAATATGAAGAAATGCAGAGCTCCCAGTCCAGAGGAGGATGTTGGAGGGGGACAGAAATGCTCAAGTAACTATGGTTACAAGGGTGTTTAAGGAGGCATCAAGGAGGAGGGGCCTGAGCAGGAGGAAGTCCTGGGTCAGTGTTCTCGTGCTCACGCACTCACGTGCAGCTCCATTCATCTGACGTTTCCTGAGCACTTTCTGTGCAGGCCGTGAGTAAGTGCTGGACACATCACACCCTGTACCTGCCCCAAGGAGCTCTCAGGAAGGAGACAGACACTCCCCAGGCATCTGAGATCAGGGTGATAATCCCTGATAAAACCAGGGTAAGACATGCAGTGACTTGGGCTGAAGTAAAAGCCAACATTGATTGAGCTACTAACTTCCCAGCTTGAATGGGGTCTTCAACACTTCCAGCCAAAAGGATCAGGCTGTTTTAACCAAAGAGGGACTTCAGTAGTTTGCACGACTGGGACAGATAGTGGGGAACAGCTTCAGACATAGCTGAATCCAGGGGCTCCAATTGCATCTCTCATTCTCTCTATCTCCACACCTCTATTTTTCTTCTGACTGTGTGGGAGCATCTTTCTCTTTGCTATGGACTTATTCATGAGGTGGGAGGTGGGAGCGTGAAGCAGAGTTATAACCAATGGCAGCCCCAACTAGTGACTCCAGAGGGATAGCCATATATAAAGTCCTGGTCGAGGATTCTGATAGGCCTTCTTTTGGTCATGTGTTTCTTTGGACCAATCACTATTTCCTGGGGGAATGGGGTGCTATGATTGGTTCAGTCTAGGCGTGTATCTGTCTCTGAGATGCGGGGAGGGGGATAGGGTCACTGATTGATAACCCTACCAGAAAATCAGGGCCTGGGGAATACAGAGGCTTAGTTTCCTGAAGGAAGGTGGTGGGATTGATGGGTGCTGAAAATTAAAGGTGGAAAGGGATGCTGCCTGGGCCAAAACAGTGCATCTGCCAGTTACAGAAAATATTTCTATTTCCCTTCTGTAAATGAAGAAACTGAGTCACAGAGATCTTAAGTAACTGGCATAAATTAGAAGATGACAGAGTAGGATCCTGAACCCTTTGGGATTATAAATGCTCTTAACAACAAAGCTACAGAGCTTCTCAAGGACCCTGGCTCCTGCAGCATCTCCGGCACTCCTGAACCTGAGTTCCAACAGGTTTTGACTCCTAATTCCTGTCCAAACAGGAAGATCCTCAAAGCTCAGCTATTCAGGCCCCAGAGCTTATGGATCTAATCTTCATGAAGGATTTAACTGGAGGCTCCCTTTCCTTCCGGACCACAGGGTGCAGAAAAACTTTGCTCCCGGCAATTTCTTGTCGACTAAGCAGTGCTGACAGGGGTCACATCAAAGAGAACAGAGACCAGGTTGGCGCTGCCACGGGTACCATTAGCAGGGAGATACAGGGAGCATTAAGGCAGCTGAAGTGTGAGCCGTTTGATGTGTGAACATATTCTCCAGTGAAGTGCACCACTCAGAACATTCCGACTCAGCCAAAGCCTCCCCACGTAACCCCTTCCCTCCGTCCGTCCTGCCAGTCCCAGCCCGTCCATCTCATTTAAGGAGTGATTCACAGTCATACAGCTCACGGGGCTGGAGTGAGCCTGTAGTCTAACCCTATTCACTTGACAGAAGAGAAAATGGAGCCCAGAGAGGTGCAGGCACTTGCTCAAGGTCAAAGAGTAAGTTAGGGGTGAGGCTGACCCTGATACTATCAAGCCCCGTGGAGGGAGGGCATCTCTGTTGCCAGGCCCTCACCTGGACACCTGCATACAAAGACTCATACAATGACTTTGTGGGGTGGACGTCATTATCCCCATCTTACTTAAATGATGTGCTCATGGGCACAGAGCTGAGTCTGAAACTTGACCAGCACCAAAGTCCAAGGTCTGAACGCCACTGTACGGGTCATTTTGTCACTTATCCACTCGCTGTGTGCTCTCTGCTTCGTTAACACCATTGTGTGATGCTGAAGCCCGCCTAATACTGTTTCCCAGACCCCCTTGCCTCTGGTTAGCCCTGGACATTGGAAGGTGCTAGCGGAGGATGGAAAAGTAGGAGGGGTAGAAGCTGTTTGCATCCCGTCCCTGCTTCTGGAAGAGATTCTGGCTGCACAGGGGGATGCCAGCTCCTCCACTCTTTGATGACACCGGCAGCAGCAATGTTGGCCAGTGGTAGCTGCAGAGGGCTTGGGTGGCTCTGGCATCTGTAGGGTGAGTGGCAGCAGCAAGGCCCCCAGAGCCAGCAAGAAATGCAGTTCCCAGCTCAGAAGCACCTCCCCGTCCCTTTCTTTCCTCTAGCCCTAGATACCCTCATCTTCCTTTTTCACTCTTTCAGCCCTTTCAACACTCTATAATCAGCTCCCTGTGTTAAATCCCCTCTGTTTGCAATTCCTCGTGGAATTTCTGTCTTTTTTTTTTTCCTTCTTAAATGAGCCCTGAATGATGCAGCATTTGCTATCAGCAGTGACAGCAGGAGACAAGCCCTCACTGATGGGTTTGGGGCTGGGCTGTCTGCCTGGATGAGGCTTGAGCACAGTGAAGGAGGACCTCACTGCCGGGGCAGAGCAGGCCCTTGGTACTTCATGGCAGGTGGGGCGGTCAGTCAGTGGAGTCATCCCCTGTAGTTGCCAGGGATGAAGTGCCCACATAATAGTGGCCTTTGTCAGACCAGTGGCTGCTGTGCTGGCCTCGGAGGTGGTAATGACAACTGTTATAAGGAATGAGGTGTGTAATGGCCACTCAGGACAGGACTGGAGAGTTTGCAGAAAGAAAATGACAAGCATGGCGTTTTAACTCTCCGTGCAAAGCATGGCCAGAAAACCAGTGATCTTCTATTATTGTCCTAAGGAAGCTTTTATGCTTTACAGCCATAAGTCAGATGCAAATGAAAATCAGGTCTAAAATTTACTCCTGAGGGGTGTAGATTTGCAACAGAAACTGAACTCACAAGCTCGCTGTCTCTTACTTGAAGGTAAAGGCACTGATTAGGAATGAGAGGCACAATCTAAGGATGAGACACAACCCCGGTGGGGTGCACTCTCTGAACTTTGGAAGCCACCTACATGACCTGCGTGTGTGCTGCCCGGACCCACTTTCTGAATAACTGGCCAAGCTGAGTGGGGCTCAGAGCTAGAAAAGGTCCTGCAGCCATTTCAGTCTCCAGGGCCAGCTGCCCTGACACCTGGGCCTCAGGGCCCAGGCCGTCCAGTGGTCCTCAACTCTGCACATAGGGATGCTCAGGAGCAGGCCCCACTAGGACCCTCACAGCACAGCTGTCTTGGTGTTCAGTACAAAGCCATGCCTTCTTCTGCCGGTAACTGTCACACATTTGAAAATAGCTCTTGGCTTTTTACTGGGCCCTGGTAGAGATGGCACGAACGCTGAGTGCTGGGCCACCAAGTGATCTTGAAACCTGGTGGCCCATCTTGCCCTGGGTGTTGTCTGAACACTGGGATATAGAGTCGGCCTCAGCACCTGTCCAGCATCCGGTGAAAGTGGCATGTGTAACTGGGGCTCAAGCCCATCCTGGAGACAGGTCAATCACATGAGCAGGTGACAAGAGTCTCACAGCATCCTCTCCAGCTGTATGACCACCTTCTCTCAATCCACACCACTGACCTCGTACAACATTCTCCATTGCCAGCCATATTCGCTTCCTATGGCTGTTGTAACAAATTACCAGATGCTTGGTAGCCATGCGTTCTCCTGGGGGAGAACCTTCCCGGCCTCTCCCAGTTGCCTCCACCTCCACATGGCCTTCTGTACCCTGTGTCCCTGTGCCTCCCTTTCTGTCTCTTGTAAGGATATTCATCATTGGATTTCAGGCCCACCCTAATCCAGGATGATCTCATCTTAAGATCCTTACCTTAATGACATCTGCAAAGACTCCTTTTCCAAATAAGGTCATATTCTGAGGTTCCCGGTGGACCTTTTTTTTTTTTGGTAGAGATGGAACAATTCACCCCAGTGCACCAGCTAACTGGTGGCCTTCCTCAGCCACGCTGATGACCCTGAAGACAGGAAGCAAGAGGAACCCTCCCAGGGGACAGGTCTTCAAGCAGCACACCTCTGTCCACTGAGCTGAAATGGGGAAACGGCCAGAGGCAAAGATCTACCCAATTCACAGGCAATGGCCAACAGTTTGGCCAAATGATCAGGGTCTGGAGAGAACCGGATGGAAAGATTGGGGACAGGGAGGTTTGGGGAAGATGTGTGTAGGTGGATCTCTCAGAACAGCATATAGTGTGAGAATATTAGGACCCACACACATGCTCACCAAGGAGCGCTCACTGCATGGAAGTGGCCCTTGGTGGTCCCAGCAGCAATCATGGGCTCTCTCAGCAAAAGCAGTGGGTGGGCGTGGGCTCTAGTGGACCTTGATGGGTCTGGCAGTAGAAGTCAAGGGTGGCCCCAGTGGCAGCATCTCCACCAGCATCACAGCAAGTGGTCCTGGGCTCCGGCTACATTACCCCTCCCTGTGTTGCCCCAGCTCTAGAAACCCATGCAGGAACTAACCTCTGGGTTATCTCTACTTCCCTTTGGTTCCTTCAGCCCTTCCAACACTCTTGTAACTTGTTCCTTTCATTAAATCCCTCAGTTTAAAACACCTGGTGTGGTTTCTGCAAGACTAACCCTGGTCCTGCCTTCAGAGGCCATGGCACCTGTGTTACATGGGGCCACCTTCCTCACTTCTTCAGCACAGCGCCCTGTGGCTTTGCCTGACTCTACCTGTAGGGAAGCTGGCCCATCGCTGTGCCCACCTGCCACCTCGCAGATGTGGTCCCTTCAGAATCATGAAAGTGGAGCTCCCAAGACTGCGGGGTGTATGAGAGAGACAGAGACAGATCGAGGTATTAGGACATGACGTCCAATGTCCCATCCAGATGGGGGACCAAATCTTTAAGTTCATCAAACATCAGAGCCGGCAGGGGCATCCAGACCACCAGCCATGCCCCTCTTGGTTCTGAGCTAAGGAGGCGAGTACACAGAGTTGAGGTGAGTGTCCCAAGGTCACAGGGAAGGCCATGCCTGCTGGGATGAGAACCCAGGGCTCCAGACTCCCACCCTGGCTTCCACTGCACCACTTCACTCCACCCTATCCATCATCCCTGAAGTTGGTGTAGAAGCGGCTGGGACAGCATCTTGCATTGTGACACATACTGTGGGTATCTTATTCACTGTGTGATGCCTACTTCTATTTCAATGACTAACAAGGGGAGGATGAAATTGCCACCCAGAAAATAAGAGAACAGCTCCTGAAGGAAGCACACTTCCCCCCACCATCACCTTAAACTCCCTGCCAGCGCTTAGCTCACCACCAGGGTAATTAAATTTTACATAGTTTTCTTTTTTAACACTTCAATAAATATCACCTGTGAAAATCAATTGGCATTTTCTGTACTTAATGCATAATAGCTGGTCTTATAAATTTAAATTATCCCTATAAATCTAAATTAAATGCTCGGGTTTCAATGTATTTAGGACATTTAATTAATAAGGTGCTAGCACAAAACCACCACTAATCTGTTTACTTCAAGCGAGCTTTCATTTTCAAAGCCTGTGTTTCTCTGCAGCATGTGGGTGGGAGGAAGGAGGGAGCCCAGGGTCCCTGGGCAGCTTGATGGCTGCTGTGGGCACTGCCCATCTTCATGGCACCCTCCAGAGTTGCCTGGGCCTCCCTGTGTCTGGCCTCCTCCATCCTCTGAGTCACCTCCCTCATGGTACCCAGGGAGAAGGTGGCCAGAGTGACCTGCAGGTGGAGGAACCCCAGGCAGGCTCAACCACAAATGCCCTGTGTGGCCGTGGAGGAGTTGCTTGCCCTCTTGGCCTCTTATGTAATAAGGAAGGGCTTTTTCAACAGCTGTGGGGAGGGAATTGTGGGGCATGGAGAGATTGGTCCACGACTTATGAGCAGTGCAGTGTGACCTTGGGCCGATGACTTAACCTCTTCGTATCTCAGTTTCGTCTTCCATACCCTGGGGAGAGAGATAGCCCCTACCTGGCAGGGTTGTAGTGAGCCTGGGACAAGGTAATGAATGTGATGTGCTCAGTTTGGAGTGCTGTAAATGTCAGCTGTTGTTGTTTTCCCAGGGTTGCACCTCCTCAGTAGCTTTTCAAATGGTTATCGAAGTATGATAAAAAGATTTGGTGGAAGTGATATGAAAGCCAGAGGAATATAGGGCTAAAATACCAGCAGTCAGTGACTGTATCTTTGCCTGGGCCTCACTCCCTCTGCTGCCTCTTGAGTTTAGGACCTGCCACCTCTGCTCCCACTTTGGACAGCCCAAGGTCCCAGGCTCAGAGTGGCAGTTTCTCTGAACATCCAGGAAAAGGAAGCGCACATCTGGAGTATAATGCAGCCCCAGAAGAGGCCCCAACCTCAAAGCTCAGGGAAGAAAATGGAGGCCTGACACAGACCGCTGTCAGGGGGTGGAGGAAAGAGCGGGGTCTTGGCATCCAAGTACCCAGAACGTTCCTTGGAATCAGGCCTGTGCCCCCACCCCTCCCAGAGGACCTTGTCTCCGGAAGGCTCTTGGGAAACTGCCTGGCAGTGGGCCTGGGGAGAGTTTCCTTCCTCTGGGGAGGGAGACAAGCAAGAACCTTAGTCCACTTGTAACCTGGCCCCAGTAGGAGGCTGGAGATGAGGCCTGATCTGCATCTCAGTCTGGAACTGTGGACAGCGCAGCAGCCTGGGGACACCCAAGGCTCCTGGGAGGGTCGGGAAGAGGACCTCGGGAGGTTTTCTGGTGGATCCCACATCAGAGCGCTGCTGACAGTTATAAGAACCTGTGTGCTAGCCGGCCCTGCGGGAGAGCCACGCTGAGACCAGCGAGAAGCAACGAGGCCATTCGAGCAGCTGAGCAGGCTGAGAGCAACGGGTCTCTACGTGCTCCTGCTGTGCTTCTCCTGGATGGGCTGCAGACCTGCTCATCAAGACCCTCCACCCCTCCAACCACCCTGCACCCTTCCCCC
>NW_020175402.1:7424982-7488095 GCF_003031525.2 Neophocaena asiaeorientalis asiaeorientalis
CGCTTCCCCCACCCCACCACCTTTCGTCCACCTGACCCTTCCAACCACCCTTCCCTTTCTGGGTTGTGTGAGAGTCCTGAGTCTGCATCTGGTGAGCAGAGGCAGAGGGTGCTTGGGGGGAGGGACCGTGGGGCAGCAGACAGCTCGGCCAGGCCAGCCCAGGTCACAGGAGATTGACTAACAGTCCCAGAACCTTCTTCCTTCCCTCCCTTGGCTGTTTTTGCTGCCTATTGCCACCATCCACGCCTTGGCAGATAAATGAACTTTCCTCATCCCTAGATTTCAGCACCTTCACTCCTGACCCTGTGTGACACTGCCCCGGCACACAATAGGTGCTCAGTAAATAGCTGTTGAGTAGATGAACGGACACATAGCATGGATACAGTCACCAAAAGGTTGGTCTAACAGTTTTTGGTAAATTATTATTTGGTTAGTCCTTCTGTGGATAAGTTTTTGTACGATTGATCATCTGAGAGGTTGGGCTCTAAAAATGCATTTTTTGTTTGTGGTACGAGCAACAGCCATGGCTCACGGGCCCAGCCGCTCTGCGGCATGTGGGATCTTCCTGGACCGGAGCACGAACCCGTGTCCCCTGCATTGGCAGGCGGACTCTCAACCACTGCGCCACCAGCCCTAGAAATGCATTTTCAGTGAATTGACCTAACCCTGAGAGAGAGTGAAGCAGGTTCAGAGAAGGGTGTGATCTTCAGGGGTGGGTGTGTCAGGAGATGCTGCTGGGAAGGGCCATGAAGTCCCAGAGGAGGCACGTGCATGCTTGGCGGTGAGGAGCTACTGAAGGGCACTGGGAGGGGCACCACGCCCATGGCTCTGCTCTAGAAAGGGCACCCACAGGCACGGCCCTCAGCCTTTATCCTCTTAGAGAAGAGCCCTGCTCCTCTCCTTGCTCTTAAAACAAGCAGGTGAGCACCAGCCCTCGCCCCACAGCTCAGTTGGGAGCGACTTCCTTGCTTGTCCCTTTATTTTGATTATTATTATTTTAAAACTTAGAAGCAATGTTTGAACCACAGCTGTGGGTGAGGAAGGAACACTGGCCCATGAATGGGAAGGTGTGACCCCAACCCCAGTAATCTGAACCACTCATTTCCCTCCTGAGGCCTCAGTTTCCTCATCTGTAGAATGGGACTTTTGGAGTCAACGATCTAAGCCCCTTCCAGTGCTATACTCAGGTTCCCTCTGGCTTGGGCTGCTCTCAGTCATCTTCATAGGTCACCATGAGGCCTGTGCATAGAAATGGACCATTTATCGAGCACCTGCTGAATGCCCTCACTGTCCAGCTGAGTGATCTCAGGCTTGAAGAGACACCCTGTGCCACTCAGACAGGAAGGTGTATAAGCCAGGCTGGAGTCACTCTGGAGCCCAGGCTTCACCACCCTCCACTCAGCAGCTATGAGGCTTTGGACAAGTGGCCACATCTCTCTGTGCCTTAAGATTCCGTCTGAAACAGGGAGAGGGCTTCCCTGAAAGGGCCAATGTGAAGGTTAAACAGATTAGTATACGTGGGGTGCTGGATTCAGGCCTGGGCATACAGTAAGTGCTCAATAAATGCCCATTGCTCTTAGGCTCACTGGAGACCCTGCTGAGTGCGGAGACTCCTCATCTAAGCCTGGGGGTGATCGTGATGAGAGCCATTGAAAAAACTGGAGCCAGTGAGTTCATCTATCAGTGTGGAGATGGCTCTTCCCAGCCCTCACTCTCTGAGTTCCAGGTCCCTTGATTATTTTTTTTGTTTACAAAATAGAACAAACAAGATGCTTAAGTGTCAAGTAGAGTCTTTGATCTCGAAGAATGAGGTGAAGGGTTTCTCCCAGAAGTCTCTCAGAAATTCCCCAGCCATGTGCCTCTGCACAGCCCATTCCTTCACGTGCTGTCAACGCTGTGCTCACCTTCCAAACCAAGCCCCCTCCTTGCCACCTGTCACTTGGTCTGCTCCCTTTCTCTTTCACGCGTTCAGTGAACAAATGCCTGATTAGTGAGCGACTGCTATGTGCTAGGGGAAAGGCAATGGTGAGCATCCCCCCACCCCAGCCATCCCTGCTTCCCCAAAGTTGTGCAGTCTAGTGGGGTGTACACGATGATCTCATAGCCACGCCAACAAACGTGGAATTGGGGGGTGATGCGTTCCACGAAGAAACGTGCTGTGTCTGTGTGTGTGCACATGAGTGTGTGAATGTATGCGTGCATGCACGTGTCCATGTGTGTGCACGGGTGCATGCGTGAGTGTTGTCTGGGAGGTCAGGGAAGCATTCTCTGTCTCTGCCTCTTGTCTCACACACAGCCTGTCCTGATTGGCTCATGGAGTAAGATCAGTGTCTTCCTGGCCTTGTCTCCTCAGCCCCATCCCACCCTCTGCTGCCCCCACCTTCTCACTGCCCTCTGCTCTCTCCTTTCCCTGCAGGCAAACCTGGCCTTCCTTCCCCCTGGGAGGGTCACCTGGACACTCAGCCCTGTGGGCCCTGGAGCTGCCCAGCTCCCCACCCAGCAAGACGTTAACTTGGACGAAGCTCTTTGCTAACTAAATCAGGAGCTAAAGGCGTGCATAGACCTCTCTGCTTTGTGATGCCCTTGTATTAGTGACTGTGGAACAAGTTACTCCAGAAGACCAGTAACCCCATGGACATTTGCATGATAGCGTGAGTGTGGCTACCTGTCAGTGAACCCATTCTAGCGTGCTTCTGGTATAGCCCCCTCTGCCTCCCCCCATATGTGCTTCATAGGACAGGGTCTGGCCTCTCTTGTTCTCTGTTTTCTGTCCACTTCCTGGTACTCAAGTGCTTAATAAGTGTCCATTTCCTGCAGAGTCCCTGGCCCTGCCCCTGGAGCCTCCAGGCACTGAGTGGGGCTGGTGTAGGTGGAGTATCCACTGTGGCTCTTCCCCATCTCCTTCCCTGTACCACTTATCCTCTGGTGACCCAGGACCAGTTACTTCCCTGCCATGTGCCTCAGCTTCTCAAGTGTGAAATGGAGATAGTATTAGCACCTGCCCCCTAGGGTTGAAATAAAGATGAAACACACTAATTTGTGTAAAGCCAGGGTAAAGCACATAGGAAGCTGTTCGTCAGTTTAGCTATCATCATCGTCACCTTCTGAACCTTCACAGCAACCTTCCAGGATAGGTGTTATGATCTCTATGTGACATATAAGCAAATGGAGGCTCCAAAGTGAGCCACCTACCCTGAGCCCCCCAGCTCGAAGCCTATCCGGACAACTTGTGTGGAGCTGTAGAGAGAACAGTGTTTGCTGAGAGCTCCCTCAGCACCAGGGCCTGTGCTCAGCTCTCTGGAAGACTCGTCTCAAGCTAGTGCAACCACATTTCAAGAGGCAGGAGCTTTTATCAATGGCTCCACGATAGAGATGAGGAAACAAAGGCTCACAGAGGAGATGCCGCCTGTGAAGGGACAAGAGGGAGCTTCGAACAGCCGAGGCTTGAACCCACATCTGCTTGACTCCAGACCCCCGGCATTAACTGTCCATTCATTATCCGTTCCTTCACTCAACAAGCACGTTTGAGCCCCTACTGTGTGCAGGTACTCTTCTAGCCAAGGGATCCATGGTGGACAGGATAGGTCCAGTTCTCTGCCACTGACCTGACATTCTAGTGCAGGTAAAAGTAAATAAGCAAATAAACATATGAACATATATTGTCTGGTGATGAAGGGCGGGGAAGAAAATAAAGCAAGGAGAGGGGACAGAGAGTGGCAGGGGGCTCAGGGCATTGAAATGTCTTTGCAGAAGGAATCTTCATACATTTTTCATTAGGAGGGATCTTGGCAGATGAGTGGTCCCCACCCCACCTGACTTTGAGGCAGCTTGGGGATTACGCCCCCCCGCCCTTCACAGAGTCAAGGGATTCAACCAAAGGATCCCGGAGTCTGCTGGGGTGAGAAGTATCTAATCAGCATCCCCCAGTGCAGTGCAGTTTCTATTAAATAGCCATATCCTTCATCAGGGCTGATTGATGCTACCATGGGCCATACTCTGGGGACCCTTGTCTAGAGGGGGAAACGGACACATGGACACACCCCAAGGGTGAAGAAGATTGATGCTTTCATGGGGGACTCCTCCTTGAATGGAGGCTCCTGGAGGGGAGATTAGGGAAGGATTCCCAGAACAGGTGGCACTTGACTTGGGCTTGAACTGAGATTGTATTTTTCCCAGTGGAAAAGTACACTGGTGTAAGGCGGGTGGAGGCTGCCCCAGACGGAGGACACAGCAGGTACGTCACTGAAGCTCAGAGTTAGGAACGCAGATGTCAGAGTGAGGTGGCCGATGTGGCACCTGGTGGTCAGTGCAGGTGAAACTTCATCTTTAGGTCCTGACGGCCCCACCCCAGAGGGTGAGGACTGAAGGAATTAGCCCACGGAGCGCACTTCCAGGAGTACCCGGAGCCAGTGCTCAATGATACCAATGATCCACGTGGGGACAGAGCCCAGTGGCAGTGGGTGGGATGATGGTGGATGCAGGGACAGTGCTGTCTCTGAGCCCAGAAGGAGTGGCCCCAACCCTGGCTCTAGTCCCTTCTCTGGGCCCCAGTTACCCATCAGTAAGAGGGGGGTCAGGCCCACCTTGCAGGGCTGCTGGACCCATCACTGACAAACCAGCAAAGCACCTGGAGCCCAGAGCAGGCTTCCACGTGTGCCTTGTTTGAGGGCCTGGTGGCAGGCAGAGTCCCTTGGGGTGGGAGAATTATCAACAGGGGGTGATAACAGAGGTTGTCAAGAGAAGGTTTCTTCACACTGACAGAGCCAGGTGACATCAGAAAGGTCCCTGAGAAGGTCTCTGTAACCCCAAGCTGTCCTGGGTCCCTGAGGATGGGGTCTTAAAGGATGGAGAAACTGCTGGCCCTCTCAGGAAGGACACAAATGCATAATCAAGGCCTTGGGTGGACCAGAGTCTGAGTTTTTACACAATTCATCAGCCCTGTGAGGTGTAACTATTCTCATGTTACAGATGAGGAAACTAAGGCTCAGAGAGGGAAAGTGACCTGCCCAAAGTCACACAGCCCAGATTTGAATCCGGGTGGTCTTCCCAGTTCTATAAGCCTGCCTGAGCAGAGCAAGCATCAGGTTTTCTCTCTTATGGAGTTCAGCCCCTTCCCTGAAGGGGGACCTCCAGTGGAGGGGGTGTTCTGGGGTTCCATGCTGGGCAGAATTCTCATCACTGCTCTTGTCCTCTGACAGCTCCCAACTGCATTGATAGATCCATGGTACTGAAGCTTCTAGCACCATAGGCTCTGATGGACACAACATCATCCAGGCTGAGCACACCTTCAGACACCCAGCCCTCCCAGGCTGTGACCCTCACCCTTTACACAGGTAAGAAATATGAAGCTCAGAGAGGTTGAGTGACTGCCTGAAGTTGCATAGCAGGTCAGGGGCAGAGTCAGGCTCACACCCTGCTCACCCACTTTTCAGGCCACTGATCCACCAGCTCCTAGGTGGCCTTCCCTGGCTTCAGCTGCCTTCATGGATATTATTGAGTCCATGGCCAGTGGCAGTCCATGTCTGTTTCCTGCCTGATATTCCCCTGGGGTCCATCCGTAAATATTTATTGAATAACTGAGGAGATGAACCAGATGCCAAGCCCTTTATATGAATTATGTCACTTAATCCTCACCATCACTCTTCATAGCAGGAGAGGTGAGCCCCATTATACAGGTGTGGAAATTGAGGCTCAGAGACAGGAGACACCTTGGCCAAGTTTTCCAAGCTGGTGGGATTTGAATAGGAAGTCACCTTCTCCTTCTTCCAACTTCCCAACTCTGCCTTTCTGCATCCCAGTTGCCCTCACCTGCCCTTATACTAGATGCCTGTGTTCTGCTCCGCAATGTCTTTGAGGGGCCCAGAGGATCCAACAGGATCAGCCCCTGGAAACCTCTATCGTAAGCTTTGCTGAGACTTAACACGGTCATGAGTTGTCTGGTCTTAAGACAAAGAAAGGAGGGTGGGCTACAAAGACTCCTGTTTGAGTTCCCCAGCCCCTTCCCTGGGGTTCCCCTTTAACATAGCAAGGCCCCTGCTCTTAGCAGGATCTGAGGACATGGCTGGGAGCACACATGGGACTCGAGCTGTGGTTCTGGCTCTGGCCCTGAGAGTTGGCATTAACAGACTTAATACCATGCTCAATTTGATCTCCATGCTTTCTAAGCTTAGCAAAGCAGATTTTCCTCATTAATCTGCATTTATACTTAAAAGCAGTGCAGCAAAGTTCAACTCCTTTTACTTAGCTGAACGAACATGAAAAGGTCAAAAGACTTCTTCATAATTAGAGAGCATCTCCCTCCTGCTCTCTCCCTGCTCCAACCAGCCTTGCCCCCTTTCCTCCTGGTCTTTCTCTTCTGCTCCTGCACTCCTAAATCCCCAAGACTGTGCCCACACCCTGAATCGGGTGAAGTGGAAGGAGAGATGAACTGCCCAGGGCTGAGGGGTCTGACCTTGGGTCAGACAGACCCAGGTTTGAGCCCACACTTTTCCACTTCATCAGGTGGAACCGGAGCAAGAGACTTGATTTAAACATCTCTGTGATGGCAACAAGAACTGCACCTACTCCACGGGGCTGTTATAAAGATTAAATGAGATAATATGCATGAGGAGCTTAGCACTGTGCCTGGCATGAGGGAACTAATCAATGACTGTACTGGGTAAGCTGTAATTTGGGTGCTAAAGGGCTCTCCACTGGGCACCAGGAGCAGGGGTTCTAGGCCCATCTGGCCCCTGACCACATGTGATGTACCTAGCTCTTGGGTGAGGGGGTAGTCTGGTTTTACACTCAGGAAATGAGTGGTTTAAATTGAGTCTAATCAGAGGACAGTGAAGCTGGAAGGGCCATCGGGAATCATTCATGTGATCAGTGGTAAAACTGAGGTCTCCAGATTCACTCACTAAAAAAGTAAGTGTTGGGTCACAGTCTCCTGGCCATTTACACTCAGCTCCACCCATGCACCACAGTGAGTCAGGGACCATGGAAACTGAAAGGGCCCCAAGAAGGTATTTTTCACCTAAATGAAAAAGAAAACATAACATATCAAAATTTAAAGAATGTGACTAAAGCAGTACTTAGGGGGAAATGCATAGCACTAAATGCCTATATTAGAAAAGAAAAGAGGTCTCAAAGCAATGATGTCAGTTCCCATCTTAAGAAACTAGAAAAAGAATAGAAAATGAAACCCAAAGTAAGCAGAAAAAAGGAAATAAGAAAGATGAGAGCTGATATTAGTGAACTGAAATCAAAAAAAGAGAAAACCATGAAACTGAAAGCTGATGCCTTAAGATCAATAAAATAATAAATATATACCCAGAGTGATCAGTTAAAAAAAGAGAGAAAACACAAATTACTAATACTAACAACGAGAGAGGTAACATCACTATATATTCTACAGATATTAAAAGGATAGTAGGGGAATATTCATGACAACATTTTGACAATGTATTTGACAATTTAGATGAAAGTCTTTCAAATTCCTTGAAAGACTCAAACTACAAAAGCTCACTCAAGAAGATAGTGGTAACTTGAATATTCCTATATCTCTTCAATAAATTGAATTTGTAGTTACAAACATTCCCATAAAGAAAATTCTAGGACCAGATAGCATCCCTGGTAAATTCTACCAAACATTTAAGAAATAATATGTCTTCTATAGAAATAATACACCCCCCATCTCATTTTATGAGGCCAGCATCATCCTGATACCAAAACCTGGCAAAGATGTTACAAGAATGGAAAACTGCAGACCAATAGCCCTTAAAAACATACATTTAAAAATTCTAAATATTATTTTAGCAAATAAAATCCAATGGCATATGAAAAAGTTAATACATCATGTCTCAGTGGGGGTTATCCCACAAATACAAGATTGGTTTAACATTCAAAAACCAATCAAAGAAATCCATTATATTAACAAATTAAAAAGGAAAGACCGTATGCCTAAGTCTATAGATGCAAAAAAGCATTTGACAAAATCCAACATAGTTTTCTGATGAAAAGTCTCAGCAAACTAGGAATAGAAGAGAACTTTCTCAGCCTGATGAAGTGTGTCTATGACAATCCTAGATCTAACATCATACATTATGGGAAAAGAGTGAATGCTTTCCCACTAAGATGAAGACACAAGACAGGGATGTCCACTCTTCATTGCTTGTATTCAACATTGCACTGGAAGTTTCAACTAGTGTAATAATACAAGAAAAATAAATAAAAAGCACCCAGATTGATAACAAAGAAGCAAAACTGTCTTTTCTTACAGGTGACATGATCATCTACATAGAAAATCTGATGGAATCCATTTAAAAGCTACTAGAAATAGTAAGTATATTTAGTAAAGTTGCAGGATGTACAAAAATCAATTGTATTTTTGTATACTAGTAATGAACAGTCAAAATTGAAATTAAGAAAACAATACCATTCATAACAGCATCAAAAATAAAAAGTACTTAGAAATAAATCTGGCAGAAGATATGTATCCTGAAAACTATAAAACACTGTTGAGAGAAATTAAAGAAGGCTAAAGAAATATAGAGATACACTATGTTCATGGCTCAGAAGACTCAATATTCTTAAGATGTTAATTCTCTTCATGTTGTTTTTTTTTAGCCCTTCTGTTTTATTTAATGAAACTTTCGCAACTTAGCCTTTTATTTTATTTATTTATTTTTAAAGTTATTATTTATTTTTGGCTGCTTTGGGTCTTTTTTGCTGTGCGTGGGCTTTCTCTAGTTGTGGCGAGCGGGGGCTACTTTTTGTTGCGGTGCATGGGCTTCTCATTGCGGTGACTTCTCTTGTTGTGGAGCACGGGCTCTAGGCTCACGGACTTCAGTAGTTGCAGCATGTGGGCTCAGTAGTTGTGGCTTGCAGGCTCTAGAGCGCAGGCTCAGTAGTTGTGGCACATGGGCTTAGTTGCTCTGTGACATGTGGTATCTTCCCGGACCAGAGCCCAAACTCGTGTCCCCTGCATTGGCAGGCAGATTCCTAAGCACTGTGCCACCAGGGAAGTCCCCATGTTGGTCCTTAGATTCATTGCAATCCCAATCAACAGAATCCTTTTTTGAAAAAGTTTACAATCAGATACTCAAATTCATATGGAAATTCAGAATACATAGAATAGGTAAAGCAAGTTTATAAGAAAAAGGGAAAATATGGAGGACTAACACTAAATGATTTCAAGACTTATAAAGTTATGATAATAAAGACAGTGTGGTATTGACATCAAGATGGACAAATAGGTCAATGGAACAGAATAGAGTCTAGAAGCAAATTCTCACATATATTTACACCTGACTTTTGACAAAGGTGGAAAGGCAATTCAGTAGAGAAAAGATAATACTTTCAACAAATGGTACTGGAATAATTGGAAGTCTATAGGCAAATTTTTGAAATTTGATCCATATATAAAATTTAACTTCAAATGAATTACAAACCTAAATTTAAAACCTAAAACTCTACTCTTTTAGAGGAAACCATAGGAGAAAATCTTTGTAATCTGGGATTAGGCAAAGATTTCTTAGATTGGGCACCAAAACCCCAAATTCATAAAAGAACAGATTGATAAATTGAATTTCATAAAAATTTAAAACTTCTACTCTTCAAAACCTGCTGTTAAGAGAATGAAAAGACAAGCCACAGACTGGGAGAAAATATTTGCAAATATGATAAAGGAGTTGTATGCAGAATATTTAAAGAACTCTGGTAACTCTCAGTTATAAGGAAATAAACAACCCAATTAAAAACATGGACAGGGCTTCCCTGGTGGCGCAGTGGTTGAGAGCCCCCCTGCCGATGCAGGGGACACGGGTTCGTGCCCTGGGCCGGGAAGATCCCACATGCCGAGGAGCAGCTGGGCCTGTGAGCCATGGCCGCTGAGCCTGCACGTCCGGAGCCTGTGCTGCTCCGCAACGGGAGAGGCCACAAGAGTGAGAGGCCCGCGTACCGCAAAAAAAAAAAAAAGAGTACATCCTGTTTGATTCCACTGATGTATTCTAGAAAATACAAACTAATCTATAGTGACAGAAAGCAAATTAGTGATTGCCTGCCGGGGGAGAAGGGACTTTCAGGGGAGATGACTAAGGACCTGGGGGAAAATTGGGGGAATGATGGATATTTTCATTATTTTGATTGCAGTGATAGTTTCATGAATGTATACGTATGTCAAACCTTACCAAAATATCCCTTTAATTGTGTCTTTAAATATGTCGCTGTTAATATGTTTAGTTTATCATATGTCAGTTACATCTCAATGAAGCTGTTAAAAGTATCCACCGCAATTGATGAGATTTTCTCAAGAAACAGCATGTCTCCCAACCAGGGAAAGCCGGGCCTGAGCCCTGAGGGTCAGGATGGGAGGGTTCAGCATAGGAAACTGAGACAGAGGGGCCAAGCAGATGGGAGGGAAGCAGGTGGTACCAGGGAGTCAGAGCACTTCCAGAAGGAGGGGGCATGGCTCTTCATGTCATACACCTCCAGCAGAGAAGTGGTCACAAGACATGGCAACATGAAGGTTATGGGTGACCCTGACAAGTCAGAAAGCAGTAGTAGGTGAGGCGTGAAAGGTGCCAGGGCAGGAGGTGAAGAGTGCCCTGCAGTTCACCTGCTCAGGGTGGAGGGGAGGAAGCAGGGGCCAGCAAAGTGCTGGCGAAGCAGGAGGGGCTGGGGTTAAGGGAGGGCTTCTTGTTTCTTCTTTGCTGTTTGCCTTGCCATGCTTTGCTTTTCACGTGGGAGGTGAGAGCTTGCTTTGCAAACTTGATGACAGCATGGAAAATGTGAGAATGGAGATGCTGGGCAGCAGGGGATGGAATCCAGGGGAGGCTCGACATTTGATGAAGCAGAGTATGACTTTAGGGCGATTAGGGAGATGACAAAAAGGTGGATATGACTATCAAGGTCAGGGAAACCAGGTGCCAGCTAGGGTGCCCTTGACCCTGGGAGAACTGAGTGTAACTGGCTTGAGCCCTGGGCAGCCTATGGCCATGGGTGGTCCTGAGCCCCTGGACCCCTCCTCCTGCGGTTGGGCCCTTCTGTCTGCCTGGCTGGGTCTCTTTCATTTTGGGTTATTTCAAGTGCAAAGCTCAGCTCCATCGCTGGTTTCTCAAATATCCACCCACATTAAGTATTTCTGAATTTATTAGCTTTATTGCAGATTTGCAGGGAGAGGGGAGAGGCACAGACTCACTGCCTCCCTGGCTGCTCTCCCCTTGCCCTGCACCCCCTTCTATGGAAGAAGCAGGCCTCCCTATTTCCTGCAGACTGCTTTTACCCTCTCCTTCTAGAAAGTTTTGGGTATTGGCTTTTGTCATCACACAGATTTCTCCTTTCAGACTCTTTTGTACTCTTCCTAGAAAGAATTCTGATAAACAAAAATGTTTTCTTCATCTTTCATAGGTATTATCATCTCTGTTTTACAGGCGAAGAAACAGAGGTACAGAGAAGGTAAGCAACTTGTCAGGGGTCATGCAGTCAGGGAGACATTTTGGCAGCAGCAGCTCCATTTAGGGTGTGGCAATGCACCCTCGGGTTCTGTTCAGATAGCACTGGTCTGGTCCCAGGTCCACCACTGATCAGCTGTCATAGTGCCCACGTCACAGGCCATCTGTGGGGTAAATGAAATGACACGTCTCAGGTGCTTGCAAAGTCTGGGCACGTAGTAGGTGCTCAAGTAAGTACAGCTACTGTTGCTCTCATTGATGAGCTGACTGCACCTGTAGAACCTTCCCCACCCCAGTTTCTACACCTGGACTCTCCTCTCCCCCACCTTCCCTGCCATCTGATTCCTGTTCCTTTTTGGTTTCCAAAAATCAGATTGAAACTCAGGTCCTGGGAGAAACCCTCCCTAGTTCACCCTACTTAAAATCCTGCCTGGCAGTCTGGCAAAGGATGGGGGGAATGTAATTGGGGAAATAGACAAGCTTAGACTCAATTCTGTTTTCTCCCCTCACTAGTTAGGAGGCCTCAGACTGGCCCCTGAACTGAGCCACAGTGTGGACAGTGCTCGGGACCAAATGGAAGAATAGGGGGGAAGAGAGCTTGGCAAATGGCAAACCACTGCTCAAAAGCTGCCTTGGCAGCCTGAGTGTCTAACCTGTGCTTGCTTTCTTTGGTGTAGGAAGGGTCCACCTGCAGAAATGGCCACACCCAGAAGGGGTGTGGAGTTGGAGTCTGAGTGAGGCAGGCTCCTCCCACGGCCCTCTGTGCTCTGCCTGTGTCCTCTGTCCCTCCTGGCCAAGCTCCACTCACTCTGCTGCGCTCACCCGGCACATGCCCACCCCTTCTGCTGGGAGCACCCTCCCCCGGCCTGTGCAGATTCCAGAGCAGCCTAGCTCACCTCTCCTGCTAACCCTCCTCTCTCTCTGTCCCTGTCTCTCCCTCTCTCTCCTGGGAAGTCCTCCCTGACTCCAAGACCTTCAGCCCCTGTGGTACACACCCCATGGTTCACAGAGAATTAGCAGCTTCTCTCCCATCTTACACTGTGAATTTCCCTGGGGATGCAGACCGTGTCTGCCTGATTAACCTTGAATCCCATGGTGCTGTGTCTTGTCTGGCCTGCAGTTTCTATGGAATCTCTATCCACTTAATAACACTGTCTGGGTCATAGCCTCAGCATGTGACCCTGGGCTGGTCCCTACCCTCCCTGGAACATCGTTCCCTCAGCAGTTTAATGAAGGGGCTGGGGATGATAGTCTCCAAGGTCCTCTGTTGCCTCTGCCCTTGACTTTGAAGGCAGCCTTTGGACAGGTGGAGATCGATGCTGCCCAGTCTAAAGATGTTAACAGGACAGGCTGCAGGGAGCCCCTTCCCCCTGTGCCCCTCATTATAAACAGCTCCATCTCCAAGCGCTGGGGTCACCCTCCCCCGAGGGCAGCAGTAGGTGGCCAATTACCCTCAGTGCCTGGAGAACCAACAGAGAGGGGGTGTCTGGCCTTAGGCGCCCTGGCCCTGAAGATAACCCACTGGTCCAGCTGCAAGACCAGGATGGAAGGTCAGTTAGGTCCCTGCTCTGGGCAGGGGCTGCAGCCGCCTGGCAATCATCTGTGGCCTGAGACTAATAGACGGCTCTGAGATTTCAATTACTCTGGACCAGTCAAATGACTCAGAGCAGAGAGCTGACTGCAAAAGCCCTGTCCTGTTCAGAGAGCGATGGGTAGAGGACCCCTTCACCTCGCCCATCTCTCAGCTCCAGAACTGGTGACTGTAGGGCTGTCCTGTGGACTCACTGAGCTCCCAGCTCCCTGGTGAGCACTCTCCTGGGGCCTGAGTTGGTGGGATCTGGAAGGAGTGGCCCCAGTAAGTCCATCTGGACCCCTGGCTCCCAAGCCGTTTGTATCATATAAGGTCTGGTGGGAGGAGATGCACCCAGGGCTGTGGGAAAATCAGACTATGCTCTGGTGACTCTAGACTAGGGGTCTGAGCTCTCTCCGTGTCAGTTTCCTGCAAAATGGGAGGCTGGAGATGCCTACCTGGCAGATGTAAAAAGAAGGCTGTGACATAATGTGGTCAAATGGCTGAGCACCGCCTGGCACATGCAGGGTGTGCCTGGATCTGCGGGATTCTGGTGGCGTGTAGTAGGATCAACTCATACTGGCTTAAGCAGACAAGGGGGGTTATGACAGTGACACTGGGACATCTCCTAGAATCCAAGGATGAGGAGGCAGCATGGCCTCGGAGGGAGACGGGACCAGGGAATTGGCTGGACCCTCTTACTGCTGTTCTGCGGAGACAGAAGATGGCCCCTCAGATCCTGAGCCCAAACATCTCCATTTGAGAGAACAGCCCAGATGGAACTAGATTCCCTCCGCTAGAGAATCCACCTGGTCCACCTTGGATTGGTTTTCAGCTGGTCTGCTCTGGTCTCGCCTGCTCTCGTCAGAGGCACGTCAAACAGCACAATTGTGGCTTCTGGGAAATGCCTTGTAGGTGAAGAGGGCTGAGCAGGGGCTCATTATGAGCTGGACAGATGCTCTCAAAGCACCAGGTATGTGTCAGCTCTGGGGGTACTGACTGAATCCTGAGGGGCCCTGCCCTTGAGTAGTGCACGCAGGGTGGGGACACAGAGGTGCATCCACGTGTGACCAGCACGGGCCCAGGGAAGGTGAGCACCGGAGGCTCGGTGGGGTGAGAACCAGACTCTCTGCACACCTGCCTCCTCCAGCCCTGCCGGTAGACACATCCAGGAGAGGCAGAGTGAGCCACTCAGCAAGGACTTGGCAGGACCCGGCCTGGACGCTAATCCTTCTCACGCAGACATGCCTTTGGGGCAGTAGGCTTCAGGCCCCAAGGCTGCCAGGGGAGAAGTTTTTCATGGCTCTGCCTCAGCTACAAGATCCCATCAATCCAGGTCTCTTTACAGCTGCTCCAAAGAGCCAGCATATTTTCAGCTACAATCCTGAGCCCGGAGGGAAGCAGGAAATGATTCATCCTCTTTCTCAGACATGAAGGCAACCCTGCATTATTAATATTTACCCAGGGGCTCCTCCAAGGGCCCCAAACAACAAATGAATCATCAGGAGGGAAGGGCATGGATCACGAGCTTCACTGAGGCCGCTGGCTGCCTCTATGTAGAGCAAAGGGATCCCCCAAGTGTCAGGGCTGAAAGGGGCCTCGTGGCTCTATCTCCCCATTTTACAGAGGGAAAACTGAGGCCCCAGAAGACAGAGGCTGGACTAAAGAAACTCAACAGGATGGTGGCAGAGGAAGGAACAGAATCTAGGAGCTCAGGGGATGGAAAGAGGACAGGCAGTGAGCCTCAGGTCCCTCATCTGTAAAATGGGAATACAAGAGCTGGTCAGGTGATGTTTGACCAAGATGTGAAACGACCCCTCAGAGTGTCTGACAAGGAGCAGGTCCTGCACCTATGACACCGGAAAGAGGGTGTGGTGAGGATGCCGGTGGCATTCCCTGCCCCCATGTCCTGGTGTCCTTTGCACTGCCCCCAGCAGTCCTGTTTGTGTCCTCTGACACTGACCTGTTTCACCCAACCCCGTGGGGACTGGATCGTGGCAGACACCTGCCCCAGCTGGGCAGCATCTCTCCTATAAATCTGAGGTTGAGACTAAAAGGCGCTCATTGGGTCTGCTGGTTATTTGAGCTGATGATAAATAAAGTGCAAGTGTGTAGGATACTGAGAAAGGTAGAGAATGAAAGTCCCATGGAGAGAGAGAGAGAGCAAGCTGCCTTATGGCTGGTTCCCTTCCCTGGTCTGGGTCCAGGTCCCTCAGGAGTTCTGGTTGTTTGATTTGCCTTGGGCACCTGAGAGACCCTTTCCCCTGCAGCTGAGCAGGTTCTGTTACCTGTACCCCCAAAATAAGGAAGGACTGCTGAGAGGCATCCAGAGCCAGGTGGCTAGCTGACCTCAGGAGGGAGAGCCCCGCCTGGCAGTGCTGAGGCCCTGGGGATGGTAGAGGGGGTCCTTCACACCTGGGGGCTGGGGTGCCCTCCTCAGTGCTCTCTCTCCTAATCCATCTCTTCTCGGCTTTGTTTTCTTCCTCCTCCTCCATGTCTCTCTCTGCCTTTTCTCCCACACTCGGCCCTTCATCGGATCATTCACTCATCCTACACGCATGGTCTGTTGCCCACCTGTGCCTGTTCAGCCCCTGGGCTGGCCATGAAGGGGACACCGAGGGGGCCAAGGCCGTGTCCCTGCCATCAGAGAGCTCCCAGTCTGGCTGGGGAAACAGATGAATCAATCACAACCCAGAGTGGTCAGTGCTGAGATGGGGGGAAATGCAGGACAGGACAGGGAGCCCAGGGGCGGTCCCCAACCCTGGACAGGAGTCAGGTGCTGAGACCTGGAGGAGAAATGGGGGAGCCAGCAGGCGGAGTAAATGGGGGAGAAGGTTGTTACTGGCAGCAGCAACCCGGCACCCGCAAAGGTCTGGCAGAGAGGGAGAGCCGGGACCCTTGGAAGTGGCAGGCAGGGCTGCATGGCTGGGACTGGGATGTGAGGGTGGAATGGGGGGTGGGAAGGTGGAGAAATACGGGCAGGGGTCCTCCAGGGTCAGACCACAGAGGATGAAGCTGGGCTGTGCAGGCTGGGCTTCACCCTGAGGGCCCTGGGAGCCATGCAGGGATGGTGGAGGGGGTAAGGGAGGAAGTGACCCCTCTGTAGGCGTTGGGGGGAAGGGGTTTCCGAGAGGATCGGGCTCATCCAAGCCCCTGGGATGGGAAGAAGTCTCCTTCTTCCCCTCCTGCTCCCCTTCCCGCCCTAGCATTTTCTCTCCTCCCTCCTCTGGTCTCCCCGCTTCTCTCTGTCCTCTCCTCCAGTCCTTTATACCCCCCTTCTCCCCGCTCTCTGCCTTTCCTCCTTCCTCCGCCCCTCTTTCCCCCCATCCCCGAGCTCTGTTCTCTCCAGACCCTCCTCACCTCCAGGCACTGGGCTGCATCCCTGGCTGAGCTGTCCTTGCGAGAGCCTGCAGCGCCACCTTCAGGCCGGATCCGGGACCGCCGCGGGGCCTCCCACACCAGGAGGAAGACGCTGGTCCTTCTCTGCCTCACAGATGAGGCAGAGGTTCCCGCCCACCTAGCCCAGTCCCAGTGCCCGCCTCTGCCGCCCGCAGCCTCGGGTGTGGCCGCCCTAGGTCGATCCTGGCATCAATACTAGCCCCGCCTGTATCTCCCCTAACAACCCTAATTACCAGGCAAGCTCTTCTCCCCAAAGACCAGACGCTAGAATTGATGAGCTTAATAGCAGAATTCCTTCCCTCTCGCAGCCCCTGCCCTGGAGTGCCGCCGGCCTAAGGATGCCAGCATTCTTTGCTCTCCTGGGAGGGAGGGCCCCACAGGGGCTCTCACAGCCATATTACAGATGGGGCATCCGAGGCTCAGACAGGGTGAGTCACTCAGGACCCAAGAGAACCTGACGTTATGCACTTGGTTTGTTTGTTTAGTAATCACTCGTGGACACCCACGCTGTTCCAAGTCGGGTTCTGGGACCAGGGACACAGAGATGGAAAGACAGCGGAGGGAGTCCCTGCCCTGGGGAATGTAAGAGAAGGTGCTGGAGCTGGGTGACTGGAGGTGGGACCTGGAATGTGTCAATTACTGCAGGAGCCCAGAGAAGGTACTGGCAACCCAGGGGGCTTCCAGAAGAGGTGGGGGAGGGGACCTCTGAGCTGGCCTCACGAGGGGGTGGCATCTGAGCTGATTCATGCAGGCAGGGTAAGAGCTTGCCAGGGAGAGATGGTGCGAGAGCCTTCCAGGCAGGGGGAGGGCATGTCCAAAGGCAGGGAGGCCAGAAAATACGGGAGGAGGAGGGGAGTTCCGTGTAATTGAAAAGATGGTGGGGGGAGGGGATTGGATTGGAGGGAAGGGCCACACCAGGGAGGGATTTGAGGGCCTCCTGCTTGCCCTGCATCAACAGGCACTACTGACACAATATAAACTAATAATAACAAAAATACAAATAATTACTATAAGTACTATTACTCTTATTATTATAGTCACTTACACGTATTGTGGGCTTCCTGTTTGCCAGGTGCTACCTCAAATACTTTACATGTAGTGACTGAGCTCATTTTTGTGCCAGCCCATGAGATAGGCAAAGTTGGGAAGTGGCCCAGAGTGGTTAAATAACCTGTCTAATGTAGTTCAGCAATGAAGTGGCAGAGTACCCTGTCTCCAGGGGCCGCTTTCTCTACTTTCACAGCACCCCTGCCCATCCTGCCCTCTAACTCCCAACCTAAGGGCTCTGAGATTCTGCCTCCCAAGGAGAAAGCAGCCACCCACTTCCCCAGAGGTCAGAGAGAATTCACATTTTGGAAGAAAGACCAGAGAGCCAGGAGAAGACAGCATTTAACCTAAAGCCACGGTTTGATGATGATGGGCTCTTGCCTCAGTTGGGGACAGGCTGGCTGGATGGGCAAGTTTGAGGTGGCCCCTCCCCCAGTGATGACCCCCACTCCACCCCACCCCCCAACCTCCACCAAGTTTGCAGCACTCGACCCCAGCAAGCTTTAGCATTTCTGGAAAAGAGGAGTGTAGCCCCACTGCTGCACCTGGTGGCTGGTGGAGATGCTGGCAGGTCTGCACTGATGGCGGGATCCACTTGTGGAAGATCCAGCCCCAGGAAACCCCAGGTTTCCCTCTGAGGGCCCTGGGAAGACAGGGGTCTTCAGGTTCCCGTGGCCAGCCTAGAAGTCTTCTCTGGCTGGGCAGAGAATGGGTGCCATCCCCAAATGGGCTTGGCTTGCGACAGCATGACTTTCCTTTAAATGGACACAGGGGAGGTTTCCATTGAAACACTGGGCTGGGGAGAAAGAAGGAAAATGGACTTGTTTCCAGAGATTACCCAAGAAGGGAATTTGGAATCTGCTTTGTGTTTCCGAGTTAGTTTTTTCTTTCCCTATTCTACACATCTGTGCTTCTTCATGACTAAACCAGGGAGAAAGGCCCATGAGCAGAAGTGGGGTTCATAGGGCCAGGCCAGAGGGGCCAGTGGGAAGACCCAGCCGGCCTTAGGGCCTCCATGCTGGCCCGGCCTCCAGGAGGATGACAGTGGAGCTGGGTTTAATGATGGGGAAGGAGGTGTGAGGGTGCAGACCGGCTCCGGGAGGGAAAGAGCGCGTGTGCCCAGCACTGCCTCCCCTCCCTGCCCCCACCCCGCCTCGATGCAGGTGTAGTGAAGGGTCCTGTTCCTCAGGCCTGCCAGGCTCCACCGGGCCTGCTTCTGTGCAGGTGCCCTTCCCCCTGCCCAGGAGCGCCCTTCTCTCTGCCGGTTAAACGCCTCTCACCCTTCCAGCCACATGACCCCTCCTCCGTGAAGTCTCCACTCTCCCCCACCCCCTGCCCCTGTTCCCCACCCACACAGGGACACACATGGCTCTCATGAGACCTTCCCAGCCCCAGACACTCTTCCTTTTAGAAACTCCTTCCCCCATCAGATCAAACATCTTAAAATGCTCCCACATCCCGCACTAAATACAAATTATACGTAACTATGCAGAAGCTGAGTTGGAGGAAAAGGTGAGCAGTTGAAAATGTTATGTTTTGTAGACATTCGATTAAACATTTATCAATTTCAACTTTGCAGCTTTCCTTTTTTATTTCGAAACCAAATAAATTGTTTTCCTGGACCTTAAGCATTCTCATTGGCCCTTAAGAGCTCTTAGACACTGGCACTTGGCCTGGAACAGAGAGTCTTACGGAAAAAACGCTTCCCTCTCTCTCTCCTTCTCACCCAGGCAGAAGCCAGGTCTCCTTGGGCCCTTACGCGGTATCACACCATGAGTGAAGTGGCGCTGGATTTATCATTTGCCTGGGATCCCACTGAGACCGGATATCACACCACAGAGAAAATTTAGTTACAGTTGGTTGGAAGAAAGGAGCTAGGGAGGGAGGAAAGGAGGAAGGAAAGAAGAAAGAGAGAAGGAGGGAGGGAAGCAAGGAAGGCGATCTCAGCAGAGCCAACAAGCAGAAAGAGCAGACAGGATTGTCTGTAGGTCGTGATGGGCTCTCTCTGGTCCCCCCTTCCCCTTAATATTTTCTACACTGATCTCAGGGACCCCATCCCTAGGGGACCAATCTTTTTCTTCCTGTTAATATGTTACTGGAATACAATGTTCCTGGGACTCTACTGTGAGCCAGGTGTGGGGTGAGCATTGGCCTGTCACCCTCACGCTGGTCTCTACACATCACATTGCGAACAGAGGCCTGGGGGCGGGCTGGCACAGGTGTGCTCTCTGATGCTCCTCTCCCAGTGGAGACATCCTTCGATCTCTCTCCCAGCCGGTCAGGATGGTGTGGAGGGGAGAGTGTGGGCAGCAGACAGGGCAACTCTGGAAAGTCTCTCACGCCCTCTGCAGAGGGATGGACATTCCAGCAGGGGCGTGGCTGGTTAGGCCTGGATTTAGAAGTCCCAAGGTCACATTATGGTCACATTAGGATCCTTTCTGACCCCTGAGAGGTGACATTACCCACTGTCGCATCTCCCCACACCCCTCCAGCTAAGGTCCACCAGACACTTCCTGGCTCGACGCCACCCACCTCTCCACCCCCATTTCCCACCATGTTCCCCATCATTCATTCCTCTCCAGCCACACCAGCTTCTTGACACCCCTGGAACACTCCGAGGACACACCCACCACAGGGTCTTTGCACTAGCTTTTAAGGCTCTTCCCACAGATACTCCTGAGCTTCACTCCCTGACTTCATCCATGTCTCTGATCAAATGGCACCTCCTCATAAAGATGTCCCCTGACCACCCCACCTAAAAGAGCCCTCTTGCTTCCTCTGGGGAACCCACAGAAGGATTGGCTAAATGTTTGGTGAAGGACTATTGGTTCAGGGGAAACTCATGGCAAGAAAAGAGATAATGTGTGTGGGCAGGCACCTGTTGTGTGCCGGGCCTTTGGCTGGTCAGAGCCATGTCTGTAACCTATTTGATCACAGAGGACCATTAAGTGAGGAAAATGTCATTTTCCCCCTTTTATAGGTGAGAAAACCAAGGCTCAGGGAAGTGAAGCAACCTACCCGAGGCCTTGCTGTGTGTAAGTGACAGAGCCAGTCCCATATCTCTATCTACCACCCTGGAGATGGAAGTTTGGGATCCTTAGCTTTGGAGGTGGTAGCTGATGCCACGTGTGTGGACAAGACTGTCCCGAGAGAGTGTAGACAGTGATGAGAATGAAAACAAGTCTTTGAGGAACACCAGTCACGATGGGTCGGTTGGTCCAAGGTAAGATGAGACGGAGGAAAACTCAGCTGAGTGGACTGAGATGAATCAGCCAGAGAGGCAGCAGGCGAGCTATGGGAAAGAAGGGGACGTGGAGAGAGAGTGGTAAGAAAAGCCAGGAAGCGGGTGGTTGAGAATGGTCGACAGGGCATCGTGGTGGGTCTGACCTCCCTACTTAGCTGCTCTGTCCTGGCGTAGCCTCTCTGAGCTCAGTTTTCTAATCAGTGAAATGGGGCTGAGGATGCCTGCATGTACCAAAGGGATGGCCTGGGGATTAGGTGAAATGATACCTGTATTGATCTTAGCGCTGTGCCCGTGGTAAGAAGGGCTTTAGAACTAACAGCACTTCCTGGATGAGATGACTTTGGACCTAAGGCCTCAGTTTCCCCACATGTAAAATGGGGATAATAATTGTGCCAACTTAGAGTTGTTTCAAATGAGGCAATGCCTGTAAAGTGTTGTAAATGCTTTAGAGCACAGCACAGCATAGAGGAAGCGCTCAAGAAATGAAAATGAGCAGCGGCCACAGTGAACGGGATGCCCTTCTCTCTCTTTTCTGGGTGGATTTTTCTGCTGCCTTCCCAGGGTCCAGGGCTCTGTGGGTCTAGGTACAGACTGATCACAGTGTACCTGGATCTTAGAGGTGGCAGGGAGCCCCAGGGCCATCTGTCTAGTCCAGGAGAGGTGGAGAATCAGGACCAGAGAAGGAAGAACACACCCAAGGCCACACAACAAGTTCTGGTGAAACCGAGGTGGGCATTTTGAGCTCCTGACTCCAGGCCAGAGCTGTCCCCCTTACAGCTCACTGTGTGGACTGAGATTGGAGCTGGGGGTGGATCCACGCTGCAGAAGGGATGCAGAGCCCATCAGGCCAAATATAGTAGAGTGGATGGTAGGAACTGGGTGCTTCCTACTTGCAAAGTCCTGGTCTGAGTACTTCCTGTGTCGTTACTCATTCCATCTTGCCATGACCCTGTGAAGTGGATACTCTCTGGTGTCATTTTACAAATGAGGCTACAAAGGCTCAGAGGTTAACTAGCTGACATACAGCTGGTACATGGCAGAACCAGATTTCCAACATGATGACTGAACCTGATGATTCAACACCTCACTATGTGGCCTCCTTGGGGAGAGGAGATTCTTAGCTCCTGGATGTCTAGGATGAGACCCCCTCCTCACTCTGTGGAGCCCCCACCCCTGCTGGGCCAGGTTCAGCTGCACACAACTCGGGGTCACATGTGTGGACCACCTGACCCTCTAGCTTGACATGAAGGGTGTGCCTTATTCCTGAGCAAACCCTCCTGTCCCAGGGACCCCAGGGAGGAAAAGTTCTCCTCAAGACTGAGCTGGTTCAGCATGGACAGGATGACAGAGGGGAGAAAGTCGCCAGACAGACCTGAGCCAGGTCCCAGCACTGCGTCCTAACTGCACAGAGGTGGACAAAGCTCTCCCTGTCCCGATCCTCAGTTTCTCCATCTGCCAAATGGGCACAATATCTAACCACCAACTGGTGGCATTGTTGGGGAGACACAAAGGAAAGGAGACAGAGAAGGCAATCGATGCTCAGAGATGCTAAGAAAATGCACCTGAAGTAAACAGTAGAGCCAGACTCAAACCCAGATTTGTTAGCTGCCAAGGCTCATGTTCTAACCACTAGGGTATACTACCCTCTCTTGTTAAGTACTCTCCCCACAGTCACCAGCTGTGAGGGCTTCGCCAGGGCCTGGTGTTTGTAAGCCTTGGTTTTCTCATCTGCAAACTGAGTCCAGTGATACTGCCTCAGGAATTTTCCATCAGGGTTTTTGATCATGTATGCAAATTACCTAATACACAGTACCAGCTGGGACCTGGTAGGTAAGATGGTGATGGTGATGCTGATGCTGATGGTGATGCGACTAAAGGTGGAGAACACTGGTAGAAATGAAGAGATGTGATTGGAAGAAGAGGGTTCATCCTATCCCATCCTTAGCAGGAAAAAGGAGAACACTGTCTATTTAGAAACACCTCACCCTGCCCACCACAGTCCCTCCCGCTGCCCCTCACCACCTGCCACCTAGGAGAAGATCCAGGAAGCCCCTGAGATGGACGTGGGAGGAGGGTGGCAGAAACACACTTTGTTCTGGGCGCTGGCTGCCGTCCTTCCTTCCAGGGGAGGTCTGGCAGAGGCGTCCCAGGAAAGACTATGGCTCCATCTCCCCTGGGGACCAGGGCTTGGGGAAATGTGAGTGGACAGTAGAGCAGGTAGTGTTGGCCTTTCTGGCTTGTTAGAGGGAGACCCGTCCCCTCCACCCCCAGCAGCCCTGCCCTGAGCCCAGGCTGCTTTCCTGATCTAATTAGCATCGCTGAGAATTACACTCCACACTCTGGCACGCTCTGGCTCTCCTGAGAGCATCGCAGAACTAATACTGCTTAAATATGAAATGGTTCCTGCCCTCGGGGCCTGAATCTAGGAGGGAAAAACCAGAAACAAGAGTTGTAATTACCAGTTCTGATTAAGCAGTGTGAGTTACAAAATATAAAATAAAAAACAGACACCCCCCCCCATACAAAACTTAACAGCACTCTGAGTTTTATCTGTTCTTTTAAGGAACACAGGCTGCTTATCTCTTATGTCCTTTCCATTCTTATGCTCCCATTTATTCATCCAGGTCATTTGCTGAGAACCTACCATGTGACAGGAGCTCATGTTTGGTGCAGGGATGACAAACACACCAGGCAATGTGCCTGAATCCTGGGGCTCACTGTCAGGAGGGGATTGTGGCCCTCCAAGGAAAAGCCACATAGACAACTGCACCTCAGGATGGGGCCAAGCATGCCATGTACAGGATGTGGGAGGATCTTGAGGGAGACTAACTCAGATGGTTGTCTTAGGGACTGACATTTAAGTTGAGACCTGCTGGTTACCTGAAAAGTGGGGGGCAGAGTGATCTACGGAGAAGGAACAGCATGTGCAAAGGCCCTGGGGTGGGAAGGAGAGTGTCAGAGGGATGAAGGAAGGGCACTGGGGTAGAGTGTGATGAGGAGGGAGCACGAGAAGGGGAGGAGAGCAGCCAGACCCTGCGGGGCTCACGGCCTTGGCTGGCAGGGCTGGGATTACTCAAGGTTCCCCGAGCAGCCCTGAAGGGTTTGAAGTAAGGGAGGAGCCCGATCAGTTTGGGGATTTAAGAAGCTTCCCTGGCTCCTCCCTGGAGGTTGGAGCAGGAGCAGGGGGCCCAGTGAAGAGGTGAAGGGGGTCGTCCAGGCAGGAGTCAATGGTGACCTGGACCAAAGCAGGGCTGCAGGGATGGAGAGCAGGGCGCGGGTCCAGGAGGTGTTTTGGAGGGTGAAACGCCCCACCTTGGGGGGGGATGGGTGTGGAGGTGAGGGATTTGTCATGAGTGCACGCAGGTTTCTGGCTGAGGAGCTGAGGGATGAAGCTGCCATTTCCTGAGTAGGAAGGTGGACGAGGCGCAGGCTGTTGTGTGAGGCTGGTGTGGCGTCTGGTGTGTGTGCGGCGCCCCAGCTGCATCGCAGAGAAAGGGGTGGGAGGCAACTGGGTGTCCGGAGGATCACAGGGGAGAGCCCTGCAGGAGACGCCCCTCCTTCAGGGAGAGAGGGCGGATGGGGGAGAAGGGACCAAGGAGGAAGGAGACCATCCTCATCCCTCCCCAGCGCGACCACCCCTAGCTGAGGGCTAGAGCCGCATGGCAGTAACAGCCCCTGGCTGCCCCGAGAGGCCCCGGGGGAGGCAGTGGTGGGGACCCCTGGAGGGAGGTCTTGGGGAAGCTTCTTCTCATTCTCCTTCCCCCACGGTGGCAGGACAAGGCCTGGGCATTGGCCAGGGCATGTTTTTGTCACACCCTCTCGGCAGGTGAAGTGGAGGCCCAGAGCTCTTGTGGAGGGGGCCACCTGCTCCGGGGCACCTGCAGCCGTAATCCTAGATCTTTCCAGGTCCCTGCCCTCAGCTGCCCCAGGTACCGCTCAGCAGAAGCACAAATCTCTCAAATCTCCATCCCTCTCTCCTTGCACCGTGTCTGCCTTCCCAGGGCATGAAGGGGCCTCTGCCCATTGGGTTCATTTGATTTGTTTATAAGCTTTTTTATTGATAAGTATTTATTTATAAGCTTTCTATTTCTTGAACCTGAATATCCCCCTCGAGTGACTGATATCTGCTCTACCAAGGGCTTTTATGGGAAGTTAGAAATGACACATGGGAGAGCTGAGAGCTGGTTTATTTTTAAACCCTGGGCTCTCAGTGTCACCCTGCCCATCTATCCATCAGCTCCCTCACTTGAGCAGAAACACTTGCTGATGTTATCGTGTGCTTGGCCCCGCGCTGGTGCTGGGGTACAGAGGCAACTGAGCCAGGGCCTTGTTCCAGCTGAGCCCAGAGTGGCTGGGCAGGGGGAGAAGGGTCAGGGCAGAAACAGGCTTTTACAGCGCCATGTGATCAACACCCTCCATTCACCCATTTTTTATTCCCCAAATATATCAGTCTCTGTGTGCAGGCACTGTTCTAGCCACTGGAGATACAGCTGTGAACATCACAGACAAAATAAATTACCGCCGCACTGGAGCCACAGTCCGTTGGGGAGACAGATGATAAACCAGCGAGAAAGTCTGTCACCTCTGCCAGGCTGTGGTATATGCTATGAAGGAAAAGAGAGCAACAGAAGGGACAGAGGGCCTGGGGAACCTCTGAGGAGGTGACATCTGAGTAAGGACCTGAAGGAAGTGAGGACATGAGTCATGAAAATGTCTGAGGCTTCTGGGAGAGTATACAGCACATGCAAAGGCCCTGTGGTGAGACTGTGCCTGGCACACTTGAGGAATGGCAATGACTGGGAGATTCCAAGGCCTGCCTGATAGAGGGAAATTTGGAAACATAGGGAAAGGTGTGGCCCTGTGTGGGTGAGGGTGGAGGAGCTTCAGGGAGCGCTTGTAGAATGTGGAGTGTGAGGGAGTGTATGGAAAAGCATCTCTGAAGAAGGAACAGCACAAGTCACAGAGGAGTGAGAAAGTAGCACATTTTGGTGGTGGTGGGAGGTGGCTATAAGGTGAGGATGGTGGTGGGAGGGGAGCCAGAACAAAGGGGTTGCATTAGTCAGGGTTCTTCAGAGAAACAGAACCAATAGGATATAGAGAGAGATAGAGAGAGATTTATTATGAGGAATTGCCTCATGCGATTATGGAAGCTAAGTCCCAAGATCCGCCATCTGCAAGCTGGAGGCCCAGGAAAGCTGGTGGTATAGTTCCAGTCCAAACCCAAGGGCCTGAAAACTAGGGGCTGATGGTGTCCCAGTCTGTGTCTGAAGGTCCAAGAACCAGCAGCACTGATGGATGTCCCAGCTCTAGCAGGGACAGAATTTTCCCTTCCTCTGCCTTGCTATTCTATTTGAGCCCTCAATGGATTATTAGATGATGCCCATCCACATTGCTGAGGGCTCTTTACTCAGTCTACTCATTCAAATGCTAATCTCCTCCAGAGACACCCTCACAGACACCTGGAAATAATATTTTACCTGCTATCTGGGCATCCCTTAGCCCAGACAAGTTGACATACAAAGTTAACCATCACAGAGGCCCCGCCAGACTGGTCCTCAAACACACCAGGTTTGTACTTACCCCAGGGCCTTTGCACTTGTTGTTCCTGAATGCTCATCCCCAGATCTCCACAAGGCTCATTCCTTCATATCCTTTTCGGCTGCTATTCAAACGTACCTTCTCACTGAGGCCTCCCTGCCCAGCTCTGCCTCTCTGAGCCCTTCCCCATAACTTCTCCCTCCACCCACTTTATTGTTCTCCTTAGCTCCTACCCATCCCTGTGTTACACACTGTGCACATCCCAACCGTTTCTGGTCTGTCTCTGTCTACTAGAAATGTGAGCACCGTGAGGGCAGCAACCTGTGACTATTTTATCATTGCTGCATCCCCAGAGGTATGCAGCCCATAAGAGTGATTCAATAGGTATCTGTTAAATGATTGACTGAATGGGCTTAGAAGTCGTGCCAAGGAGCATTGGTATTATCGGTGCAATATTGGTATGGTCCTCAGAGCAGAGAGGAATCACCCAAGGCATTGAAGGAGGGAAGTGATGAGGTCTGATTCAGGATAATCTTCTGTACACATTGAAGGAAACTAGAGGCTAGAAGGAGAGAGGAGGCTGTTCCACCCCTGGAGCGTGAGTTGACAGGTCTGGACCAGGGCAGCAGCAGTGGAGGGAGCAGAGGGGCTGGAACATGGAGACCCCAGGGGGTCTCGGTGCCTGCTTAGCTGTGGGGAGCACGGAGCTGGGCGCCGCCAAGGGCAAATGCCCAGTCGCTGATGTTGGGGGCTGATTGAGAAAACAGAGTGGGCTGGAGGGGTCAGAGGGGTTTAGAGACGGACTGTGCTGGCGGGTGGGTGGGCCTCTGGGCATCCAGGCTCACGCAGCAGGTCCTAGTGATAGAGCAGGACATTGACCGAATGATGGCAAGTGGAGGCAGGGGAGGAGGGCACGCTGAAGGGCAGAGCTGTGGACATCTCTGCAGAGGCATAGTGACATTAGAAGAGTCCCTGGGTGTGGGTAAAAGGTGGGAACAGGAGAGGCCTGCTTCTCCGAGAGTATGAATCCCACAGCCCGCTGGTGGCCCTGCCCGATCACTGCCACCTTTGAGGCATTTGGGGCCAGGAAGGACCTCCCAGGCAGCTCCCAAATCCCACCTGCCTGGAGAGCCCCCTCCCTGTCTATGGAAGGCTGGCCCTGCTCCCTCCCCCCACCGTGCCCCATCTTCCTGCCAAGTGCAAGGCCCAACTGCCCTTGCCATGGACTTTTCAGGTCCCAAAGCTGCAGTCTCTTTTATTTTCCATCAAGTGTTTCCTCAGCTTTCAGAGCAGCTCTTCTCTGAGGCTAAAAGGTGTCTGTGTCAACAGCTCTTAATATAGATGTCCTGCCATCATTCGTCTGACAGCTGGCCTGGGAACCAACCCACGGGGAGATGAGTAGTCCAGAGGAGGGGCCACATCCTGAGCCCAAGCCAACATCGGCAAGTGTAGGGGGCATGGGGTAGGATGGGGCTGAGCCCAGGACGGTGATGGGAGCAGCACACACAGTCTCTTCCTCAAGGGCTGAGCTTTGGGGTAGACGTGATGTGGTTCCTGCCTCTGCCCTTCCTATGCATCTTGGAGAGAAGCGCTGGCCCTCTCTGAGCCCTGGCTCCTCACATGCACACAGGGATGCTGACAGTGCCAAGGGTGATGCTGGCAGCTCTTGGCACGGGCCCCAGGGCGTTGCGGGAGCCCCATCAGTGGCAGCTGTTCCTGAGATGCGCTGACTCTCCTCCTTAGTCATTGCAGGCACCGTGCCTCCCAGGTTTGGTGCCCAAGGGCGGAGTGTCTTTCTGAAAAAGAACTGAGAGCAGGTCAGGACCCCTAGCTCAGGCCCAGGACAGGAGCCTCGTGTCTGTCTGGCTCTCAGACTGGGGGTGGGGTGCGCAGTAGGGAGGCTGCACCCCCTGGGGTATTTTCTGACACCTCCATAATGTGTATTTAACCCTGCGACCTCCCTAAAGCACACCCTCCTGTTCCATCACTGTCACATCAGTGCCCAGCACTCGACCTGCCTGTTGTCTTCAAGCTCCCAGGACATGGGTGAGGCCACTGATCCTGTTCACAGATAAGGGAACAGAGAGGGAGAGTGGCCTGCCCAAGGTCACACAGCAGGCAGTAACAGCACCAGGTGGCAGAGGTCCCTCAGCTACTTAGAGGTAGAGATAGGGTGGGACCCAGGGTCTGGCCTCAGATCCTGTGCCTTGACTGTGCCTGTCCTGTCCCTCATGATGCTGTCCTTGTGTCCTTCATTATCCTGTACCCACCGAGGCCTAATGACCACCCTGCTAAGTTGGCCTCATCATCCGCACTCTACAGATGAGAAAACTGAGGCTGGAAAGAAGGGAAGAGGCGTGTGCAAGGGCTGGGGCTGGAACCTGGATGTCTGCTGCCTCCAAAGCCTGAGCTGCACCTGGGACCCTGTCAGGGACCCACTGCCCCCTTGGAGAGATCAGTAGGAACCAGTGGGCAGCAACCAGGGCAGGGTCAGCTCAGAATGGAAGCGGGCTGAGCCCAGGGAGGACCAGGCCTCTGCCAGCTGCCACCCCAGGTGCCAGGACTCCCACAGGGAGTTTCCCTTCTAGGCCCCATCGACCTCACCAGCTTCCGGGTCCCCAGTGCACAGACTTAAACCTGGGTCCTGCCCGGGACCCCTGCTCTGACATCTCTGAAGAAGACAGTGCATTCAGCTTCACAGGCTGAGAAGAAGCAGAAGCATCAGATTTCCTGTCCTAAAGCCTCCCTGATTTGTATCAAAAACAAGTGGGGGGGCTTCCCTGGTGGCACAGTTGTTGGGAGTCCGCCTGCTGATGCAGGGGACGTGGGTTCGTGCCCCGGTCCGGGAGGATTCCGCGTGCTGCGGAGCGGCTGGGCCCGTGGGCCGTGGCCGCTGAGCCTGCGCGTCCGGGAGGCTGCGGCAGTGAGAGGCCCGCACGCTGCAAATAAACAAAACAAAACAAACAAAAAAAACCCAAATGGGGGTGGAGGTTTCCTGGATTCTGGTCACCTCATCACCTGGTCATGGATGTCACAGACTGTGACACCCACGCAGGCCCAGCTGTGATGTCCTCCCACCTGCTCACCTAGAATAAAGGCACATTCCCTCCCTAGGGGCAGGGGTGGGGTGGGCTGGGGAGGGATGGGGGTGGGGCCCAGGTCCAGCCAAAGGGCTCTGGTCACCATGGAAACAGGTAGCTGGGGAAGGCAGGCCCTGAGGCAGAGGCTCTCAGCCAGGCTCCAGCCTCCAAAGCTGGGTCCACTGAGCCCAGGCTGGGTCTCAATCCTCGGTTCCATCACCATTCTCACTGTGCAGGTAGAAGGGACCCCTCCCCACCTCAGAACCCCGGGGCAAGTAACCCAGGCTCCTGGAACAGCTTCATTGACCTCTAGATCCTGCCAGCAGAGGTGAGAACAGCAAAGGGTGAGCCTGAGCCTTTGGGGTCAGAGACCGCAGCTGCTAAGGCTGTAAACTGAGGCTGCGGGTGGGGGAGGCGGGGGGCGGACACCCAGACTTTGGGCTTGTAAAGGTCGCCGGAGGCCTTGGGCTCAACCTGCTCCTTTTCTGGACAGGAGAGCTGAGGTCCTGAGGGTGCAGAGGGCTCACAGTCCCCCGGCATCAGCACTGACCTCCTGAGGATGCTTCTTCCCAACAGGCACAGTCCCTGAGCCTAGCCAAGCCTCTGGCGCCTCGGCCATACCCTGCCTCCCCCCAGCAGGCAGGCTCCGGGCTGGACATGTCCCTGTAGACACTGAGCACCTGCCCTGTTTGTCTTCATGACACAACAAGGCTCAGTCCCAGTTCACGGGACCTCTTCACGCGTGGCTGGGCCTGCCATTGGAGGAAGATGCCGTCTCTAGGCCTGCGGGGGCTAAAAGAGCACTGGGCAGGGATCAACGTGACTGTCCTGGGTTTGGGACGATCACTGTCTGGTGGCCGGGGTGTGGGTGCAGGTCGCCCCCAACATGTGCAGCCTGGGGCACAAGAACCAGTGAGGCCCCCAGACCAGTGGGCTAAATATCTAAAAGTTATATAGCAACTAACGAACTGTCAAATCAAATAAGTTTTTCCTTCTACCTCCTTAAATTCCTGAGCCCAGGAATGTAGGGAGCAGAGACAGCTGGCCCCTGACCCCTGACCCCTGACCCAGCCTGGACCAGCGCCTTCCCTTCCCTCCCTCAGCTCGGCCACTCCACGGTCTCATGCACAGTGTGCCACACCCCAGCCCGCAGGCTCTGTCTGCACCTCCCCACCCACAGCTGCACTTCGGGGTTTAGGGGGTGCGTGCTGGCTCTGCGGGCCACCCTCGCGGGGGCAGACCCCAGAGGAGGCTACACGAGCCCTGGAAGCAGGTTCGGGTCAATCAGGGAGGGAGTTCTGGGGTTAGGGGACCAGAGCTTGTCCCTTGTCCCCCTAGTCCCTGAGGGGAGAGGCACAGCTGGAGGAGGTGGGAACAGGGCCCCTAAAGCATGGGGCCCCAGGCAGGACGCCCCTGCTCACATCTCAGGGTCACAGGATGGAATGCAGGGGCCGTGGTGGGGCTGAGGGACCAGGCGGGGCTGGTGGGGAGTGATGTCTGGCCGGATGGAGATGCTCAGGACCTGAGATGGGGCAGGGATGGTGGATGTGGGGAGGGGACTCCAGAAGTTAAAGGAGTTCAACTTGGCAGGACCTGATGGTCCCTGAGGTGTCAGGAGAGTCAGGGATGACCCTTTGTTTCTGATTTGGGTGAGTGGGAGCTGCAGGGGCAACACCAAGATGGGAACCATGGGGAGGACCAGGTTTGAGGGGAAGGGGAAGGATGAGACTTTGAACATGTCAAGGGGCAGGAGGCTGTGGGCCATGCAGGGGGCAGAGGCCACAGGATACCCCATACAGGAAGGTCCTGGAGGTGGGACAGCCTGTCCAGCTCAACACCGTGTGTCCAGCACAAGGCCATGTGGTACATCAGAGACTCTCAATACGAATTATTGTTGCGGGGGTGGTGGCAGCAGATAGAGATCAGGGGCTGTTAGTCCATACACAGGCCTGGCTGAGCTCACTCAGGGAGCAGGAGAAGAGAGGAGGGCCATGAGGGGAGCCAGGCACTGTCTTAGCTCAGGCTGCCACAGCAAAATGCCACCAGCTGGGGGATGTTAAACAGCAGTAAGCAATTTGCTCTCAGTTCTGGAGGCTGGGAAGTCTGAGATTGGGATGCCAGCATGGTGGGGTTCTGTTGAGAGCTCTCTTCCTGGCTTGCAGATCTCTGCCTACTTGCTGTGTCATAATGCAGAGAGAGAGAGAGAGCTCTCTGGTGTCCCTTAAAAGGGCACTGATCCCATCGTAAAGGCCCCACCCTCATGATCTCATCTAACCCTAATTACCTCCCAAAGGCCCCATCTCCAAATACCATCACATTGGAGGTTAGGGATTCACCATATAAATTGGGGGTGCGGCACAATTCAATCCAAAGCGTTCCACCGCTGGCCCCCAAATTCATGTCCTTCTTGAATGTAAACTACATTCATTCCATCCCAACAGCCTCCAAACTCTTAACTCCTTCCAGCATCAACTCTAAAGTCTGAAGTCCAAAGTCTTCTCTAAATATCACCTAAATCACATATGGATGAGACTCGAGGTATGATTCATCTTGAGGCAACATTCCTCTCCAGCTGTGAACCTGTGAGAAGAGATAAGTGCATCTGAAATACAGTGATGAGACAGGCACAGGCTAGACATTCCCATTCCACTGGGCAGAAATAGGAAAGAAGGAAAGGGAGGCAGGTCCCAAGGAGTCCAAAACCTAGCAAGGCAGATTTCATGAGCTCTTAAGGCTCTAGAAGAATCCTTTCTGGTTCAGCGCTCTGCCCTCCATATCCATTGGGGTGGCAGCATCACCCCCACGGCTCAGCAGGGCAGCCCGATCCCTTTGTTGGACAGGGCACCAGGCAGTAAGCTCTTTGTGAGGGCCCCATCCCACCCTTTCAAGCCCAGGTGGAAGCAACCTTGCCTCCTGAGCCTGTGCACTCTGGCTGTACTAGGAGTGGCAGCCCTAACTGCCTTTGGGGTCCTTGAAAGATAGTGCATGTTCACAGCTGCACTATCTATGGCCAGTCCCATAGAACTGAAGAGATCTGACGGCCTTCCTTCATCTCTTCTCACCTTCTCTGTCCCCTTTATTGCAGCTGGCAGTGTCTCCACTAGTGCGGTCCCATCTCCATGCCAGGCTTCTGCAGAGAAGGCTGGTCAAGTCCACGAGTTCTCTGCAGAATAAGTTTCTCTCTCTCTCTCTCTCTCTCTCTCTCTCTCTCTCTCTTTTTGCAATATGAAGAGGCTGAGAATTCTCCAAATCTTCAAGTTCTGGCTCCTTTTGGCTGAACAATTCCCTCTTCAATTCATCTCTTTCCTTTCTCATTTCACTCGAAGCAATCAGGAGAAACCAAGCTGCTCCTTCAACACTTTGCTTAGAAATCTCCTCAGCTGAATGCATGATTTCATCACTTGCAACTTCTGTCTTCCACAAAACACCAGAACAACAGTTCAGCCAAGTTCTTTGCCATTTTGCCTTCGCTCCAGTTTCCAATAACATGTTCCTCTTTCCTCCTGAGACCTCACCAGAATCTCCCTTAACATCCATATTTCTAGTGCACACCTCAACCCTCTTCTAAACTCTCCGCACTACCCGGTTCCAAAGCTGCTGCCAAAATTTTAGGTATTTGTTACAGCAGTACCTCTTCTCAGTACTAAAACCTGTCTTCCTCAGCTCAGGCTGCCAGAACAAAATGCCACAGACTGCGGACGGGCTTAAACAACAGAAGTGAATTTCCTCACAGTTCTGGAGGCTGGAAGTCTGAGATCTGGGTGCCAGCATGGCAGGGTTCTGGTGAGAGCCCTCTTCTGGGCTGCAGACAGTGACTTCTCACTGTGTCCTCACTTGGAGGACAGAAAGCAAGCTAGCTCTCTGGTGTCTTCTTATAAAGACATCAATCCCATCATGGGGCCTCCACCTCATGACCTCATCAAAACCTAATCACTTTCCAAAGGGCACAACTCCTAATACCATCCCATTGGGGGTGAGGGCTTCAACATATGAATTGGGTGGAGGGCACAATTCATTCCAGAGCAGGTACCAGTGTGTAAGAACGAGGAGAGACAGAAGAGGGTCAGAGAGGTAAAAGGAGCTCTGGGAGATTGTGGAGAGCTCTCGGAGGGGCCTCAGAGGTGAGTCTAACATAGAGTGAGGAAAGAAGTCTCCTTCCCACAGTAGTAAGAGGTCAGACAGATAACTGTGGTGATCGTGGTTTAGACCAACTGTTCTGGAAACACTGAGAAGTAGAACATTGATTTCCACTGGGAGTTGAGGGAGCCTCACCAAGTTCAACTTTCAAACTTGGCCTGGAAGGTAGGGTGGGGATGGGGAGATGGGGCGGTGAGGGGGGAACAGGTGTGGAGGTGGGAAACGCAGGACATGGGACTGGAGCAGAGGGACCTGGTGAATCTGGGGTAAAGGTGCTGGATTTGGGCAAAGGGGATGGAAGAGAAGTAGTAGGGCTGGTGGGAATCAAGATGCAAGACTGGAAGAGGGAAGAAGGAGGGAGGGAAGAGGGCCAAGGAGATGTCTCAGATCTCAGACCACCTGCAGGGGCTGAGACAGGCTCCAGTGCTGGGGAATGGAGAGTGAATCTGGAATCACAAAGCCTCAGGTTCCTACGAGCATTAGATGGGAAGAATAACACCACCACACTGTCTTGAAGCCTTAGGATCTTACGAGTCTTATCATCTTAGGGCAGCTGAATTATAGAATCTCAGAGATTTAGGTTTTTTGAATCACAGAAATTTTGAATCATAAGTTGCTTGAGTGTCAAAATCCTGGCCAGTTCCCCCTCCTGGTAATGATAATCCACACTCCGTGTTCAGTGCTTTGCACACATTACGTACTTTTGTCTCCATAACAACCCTGGGAAGTGGAAACTTGTTTTGCCTGATTTTCCAGATGAAGAAACCCAGGCTTGGTGAGTATAAGTCATTGCTGAAGGTCAGACACCTTGCAATCAACATGACCAGGACTCAGCCCAGATCTCTTGGCTTCTAAAGCCCATGCCCCAGTCTCTATGTTAGTTTGCCTCCTGTGAGGCTTTTCTGCTGAGTGCTCATCCATCCTCTGTGTACACCTCCAGTGACAGGGAGCTCATTACCCCTCCCCAGATCCACCCATCATTCCCAACTGTGGACACGTCTCTCCTTCACAGGGCACACACTGTTTGGTCTTAAATCTGTACTGGGAGACGCCACAGAAGAAGACAACCTTCACCTGGGACTCTTGTAGGGAGAGAGAGCAGCTACCCGAGGTGGGTCAGTGCTCACACAGGAGCGGGGAGTCTTGGGTTAGGGAAGCCCCAGCTGCAGCCCCTCCCCCACCTCCATGAAAGAGAAGGGAATTTTTCCTGAGGGAGGGAATCAGTAGGAGACATTGGGAACAGGACCTCTCAAAGACAAATGAAGATGGAGCCCAGAATGTTGGGAAGGCCATGTGGTTGCAGGGGTGGAGGGGATCCAGAGCAGAGGGTGCACAACACAGAAATCCAATTTTACTCCAGAGGTCAGAGCATGGGGCCCAATAAGATTGGAAATGTGCGCTGTGCCTTTATTTTCTCAGCTCTTCTCTCTAAAAACGTATTCTGCAAAATGTGCCTTGTGTCATCCATACTCCCAGATGGCTTTCTAAGTGAAGCTGTTTGTTAAGTGGGAGAAGAAAAAGGGGAGATTGATCAAGAGGGAAGAACAGGCAGAGCCACTGCAGGCCCCAGGGCAGGAGACATTGCAGGAAGAGCGAGTGGGAGGGCTGGGCAGGGAGACAGGACTTGAGGCTCAGCTGAGTCACATGACCAGAGATCCACTGTATGCCCAGCTCTGGGTGAGCATTTTGGACTCACTGCCCCAGTACCTCCTCACACAACCTGTGTACCAGGTCCCATGACTCTCTTAGTCCGTTCAGGCTGCTATAACAAAGTACGATAGACTGGGTGGCTTACAAACAACAGACATCTATTTCTCACAGTTCCGGAGGCTGCAAGTCCAAGATCAGAGTGCCATCATGGTCATGTTCTGCTGAGAGCCCTCTTCTGGGTTGCAGACAGCCTCCTTATTGTATTCTCACATGGAGAAGAGAGAGTGAGCTAGCTCTCTGGTCTTATGAGGGCACTAATCCCATTCATGAGGGCTCCACCCTCATGACCTAATTACTTCCCAATGACCCCACCTCCAAATATCATCACATTGGAGATTAGATTTCCACATATAAATTTTGGAAATACACAATCATTCAGTCCATAATGATGACCATGCTCATTGTACAGATGAGAAGCTCAGAGAGGTGCAGATACTTGCCCACAGTCACACAGCAAGTGAGAGGCAGACTTAAGATTCAAGTCCAGTACTGTCTGACTCCATAGTCTTGGCTTATAGCCAGGCTATCACATAGCCTCAGGCTGACAGAGTCTGAGTCTCTGGGCAAGAGGTCCAGGTATCTGTATTTTTTAAAGCTCCATACCACCCTGGGACATTCTAATGCACAACCAAGATTAGGAACCCCTGAGCTGCCCCAACTTCCTCACTGTCAAGATGGAGAAATCAAGATGCCCCCGCAAGGGGCAGCACTTGCATAGGGTCACACTGCAGGTCAGAGGGTCTAGAACCCACACCCACTCTCCAGTGAATGTTCGAGGTAAGTATTACGGAGCTGATCACTGGAGATGGATGAGGAGATAAGCTTGGCTGTGATCCCACATCACAGGCAGCCCAGTGGGAGTGTCTGTGATGGATTCTGTTTCCACCTCCACTTTTGGAGGCCTCTTTTGTCCCCTCCTCCTTCTTCACTGCAGCCCACTCCCTCTAAGCCAGGCCTTGAGGAGCCATGATGGATCACCGCTGTCCCTAGCCACAGATGGCTCCTCCACTGCCTGACACCAGCTGCCCCAGCCCAGTGTCTACAGCAGGGGCTCAGTGAATGATTATGGATGAGAAGAAGAAGGGAGTGTCTGGGGGTTCTGAGAAGGGATGTCACAAGAGAAAGCAGAGCAGCTTCCTCTCAAGGCAGCCCAACTCCAGGCCCTGCATGGTGTCCTTCCAAGCTTCAAATCAAATATGTTACACCAAATGAGGGGGCTCAAGAACATCTCAACCAATAAATAATGCTAGGAAATGGCAGGCATCTCATACTCGCAAACAGGAGCTTTGTCTCTCCAGAGACAGAGGGCAAGTACCTGCACCTCTCTGAGCTTCTCATCTGTGCAATGAAGATGGTCATTGCTATGGACTGAATGTTTGTGTCCTCCCAAAATTTATATGTTGAAATCTAATCCCCAATGTGATGATATTTAGAGATGAGGCTGTTGAGAGGTAATTAAGTCATGAGGGTGGAGCCCTCTTGAATGGGATTAGTGCCCTCATAAGATGATCTGCCCCATTCCCCAGAGGGGCAGAGCAAGACAAGGTGTGAGGCCACAGCCAGAGGCCATCAAGGTAGAGGGAGAAGAGGAGAATGCAACAGCCTTGTTGCTGCTGACCAGGCCAGGAACCTCAGAGCTCTCATGGTCTGAGCCACAGAACCCCCTCCTCCCTGGGGTTTCCTAACCCAGAAAAGCCCTCGGAAACCCTGAGAGACCCCATCTCCTTCATCACTATCCCAAAGTTGAATTAAGTCACTCCTGTCCCCATTCATTCACCACACATACCAAGGCCCACTGTGTGCCCGCCCTGCACCTGGGACACATCTGTGACCAAGGCAGCCCCATCCCTGCCTTGTCACCTGGGGGTCACGATCGAACAGGGGAGACGGAAGCAGGTAAGTGCACAGGTGAGGAAGCACAGCTGTGCTCACAGCTGCAGAGCAGGAAGTGGAGGGGAGACCCTGGGCAGAGAGGACAAGGGTGCAGAGGTCCCTGAAGCGGGGAGAGCTGGGGGTGCTTCTCTGCAGAGGGAGGTCCTGGGTTCCCAACTCAGAGCAGCCCCATCAGTGAGCCTGAAAGGATGCTCTGATCCCATTTCCTGTTTCTAAAACAGTTAGTTCTCTGTCCCAGGCTGCCCCTCACCGACACAAGTGGTACTGGCCCCTCCCAAGAGCCAGTCTGGCCCCGCCCACAAGCCGGCTGTGCCCTTCAGGCCCCTGTGCTTCCTCCCACTGACCACTGCCCACTGACCTTCTCCTTTTCCCCTTTCCCAGCCTCCCCTGCAGCCTGAGGTCCCCCACAAGGCCCCCCACTCCTTTGGATGTTGAGGGTCCCCTGGGGGTCCGTGGGGACTGCATTGTATTTGACACCATGTCAAAAGGCTGCTGACATCTCCCAGGCCCCTTTGGGGACAGTGTCCTGGTCTGTAACTGGGCATCGTCATCACCCCTCACAGGGCGGCCAGAGCTGGGGAAGGCGTGCGAACCCTGACGCTGTGCTCTGCTAGGGAGGCCCAGGGAGCGGAAGGAATGTCACCTCGTGAACCCACAAGGACTTTGATGGGGACCCTGAGGGGAAGACATCCTGTCCCATGAAGTCCTTCCTCAGGCAGATAGGCCTCTACTCACCCGTCCTCTGGTCCCAGACACCAAGCCTCCCTGGACCGGGACTATGTAACTGGACTATGGTCAGAGCCCAGGGGCATGTTCTGGAAGCCCTGGTAGCGGCAAGTTGAGTGGGGGCAGGGTAGACACAGCAGAGGGGGCGTGTGCTCCAGTCAAATCCATTTTCTCTCTAATGCTGGTCCTGATGCTGCCTCTGGTCCTGGGTGTGGACAGGCCATAACTGTGTGAAAACTCCAGAGAACAGTGGTCGGCCAGGAATCCAACAGCCCTGGGGGCATCTGATCATGCTGCTAAGAGCCATAACCAACCACTGCATGTTGGACCCTGGGCCAGGCTCACATTGGGCATCGTCTCTAGAATCCTCCAAAGCCTCTGGAGGAACACACTGTTATTGATCCCATTTTCGAGACGAGGAGGCTGAGGCTCTGAGAGCTGCCATTGCCAGCTTTCCCCTCACCTCTGAGTGTACCTGCCAGCCACCAGATTTGCTGACCAGCACTGCCTCACTCAGGCTGCAGCCCCTCTGCTCGTGTTCAAGGATGACCTGTCCCATTTACAGAGTAGTTGTAGAGGTGAGTGTCAGCAGTGAAGGGGCACTGGGTCCTCCTGGACCAGCCTTGCTGAAGGCTCACATCAGCTCAGGGATGCATGGAGGAAATTGCTCCAAGGACAGCGAAGTCAAGGGAGGACCCATGAGCCTGGAGCAGGGTGACACTGCCCATGACCTACAATCAGGTGGAGGCTAGCCCTGCTGGGGTTGGGGGCTTGGGGACGGAAGGCTTTCAGCATGAACTCCAAGGACATCAACTACTGGGTTTGGAATGGATTCGAACTAGTCCGATATTTAGAATTGTGAGGTCAGTCTGGAGGAACGGGATGCCTGCGAGGGAAGCCAGCCAGAGGGAAGCTGAGCCTAGGAATGGAGCCTCAGGGACGGGTCGGGACACAGGGGCTTCAGCACCTGGGTCAGCCACATCTCACCCAAAGTGAGACTCTCCCTTAGACTGTGTATTAATAATAATAACCAAAACAAACACTTCCGCAGCATTTACATGTGCTCAGTGCTATTCTAATCACTTTGTACACATGAATGTGTTAAATTCTCACAACTTTATGAACCAAGAAGCATCATTATTCCAATGTTACAGAGGGGGAGACTGAGGCACAGAGAGGTTGAGTCACTTGCTTGGGGTCACACAGCTTCTGAGTGGCACAGCCAAGATTTAAACTCCAGGTTTACTGACTCCTCTACTGCACTGCAGTGAAATGCAGCAAGAAGCAAGTAACTACATTGAAGCGAATGCTGGCAAAGGCTGGGATTGGGAGTATGACATGTTCAAATCGTCCCTTATAAAGTGCACTTTGGTAGTTCAGGCTTCAACAGATAGTCACTGGACACGTACTGGGTGTCAGGCCCTGTTCTGGGCACCAGAAGGGCTAGAGGGAGGGAGAACAGCTGGGGAGCTATTGCAACAGGTGCATAAGCGGAAACCCAGAGGAGGAGAGGGGCCAGGCCATGCACCCAACAGGTGAGGGCAGGTGGGTCAGAACCAGCTCCTCTGACTCCCTGCCCGAGCTGCCCTCCCCAGGCTACCTCTGTCCTTGTTGTCAGGCTTCCAGACACCCGGGAATGTGATACGATGATTGTGTAGCTGGGAAGAAGGCCAGGGCTGTGAGTGGTGCAGTGGACACCCTTGTGGGCTGCTGGGGGGCATCCATTGGGACAACTTTCAGGAAGATGGTTGGATGACCAAGACCCCGAGTCTGAGAAACACGGCTTCTCTGGATGCCATGATTCTGCAGCAAGAACCTGTCCTGAGGATGCGGTCATGGACTCAGCACATGGGTCTCTGAATGTTCATCAAAGCCTGATGTGCATAAGAGAAAAGCCTGAAATCCTCCAAGTGTCTGGCAGGCGAGGATGGTGAGGTAAATTATGGTGCATCTAAATGAGGTAAATTGCGAAGCTATTAACATCATGCTTTTGAGGAATTTTCAGTGATGTGGGAAAATGCTGATGATAGAATGGTAAGAAAGAGAATTGACTACGGAGCATGTCCCAATTGCATAATATTTCAGTGCGTGCAGAGAGAAGGCAATGATGATGATGATGATGAAGAAGAAGACAGTGTTGACAATGATGGTGATCATGATGCTGATGGTGGTGGTGACGATGCTGATTGTGATGGTGGTGGTGGTGGTGATGGTGAGGAAGAATGCTGCTATTTACTAAGCACTGGCTATGTCCCTGGCTTTCCTTCCATTAGCTTGTAACCACCCTGTGTGGTAAGAACCCTTATAGTCCTCATTTTACAGATGAGGAAAATGAGGCACAGAGAGATTAAGTAACTTGCCAAAGGTCACACAGCTCACCAGGGCTTGAGCCCAGGTCTGGCAGCCTCCAAAACTCCCCTCTATACTCTCTACTACTGGCTGTATCTGCCAGGCTGGAAGCAGGGTGTGAGGAGGCCATGAAAGGAGTCCCAGGAGCTTTATGGAGGGAGGCTAGGGTAGTTACAGATCACTCCTCTTTTCAGAAGTTGGTGTCATTTTCTACCCCATTGACACAGTGACTCAGGACCTGCTCAAGAGAAGTGGTGATGGGACTTGGACCAGGTCCACAGATTTTACCTCCCAAACTCCTCCCTCTATTGTGAGTGGCTGGATGGGTCTGGGGGGTCAGGCTCAGGCTTGGAGCAGCATGGTCAGAGGCCTCAGTACTTCTGGGATGCTCTGGGGCTGTGTGGATGATGTACAGAGCTCCCCTGTGATCTCATCTGCCCAGGCTCTCCAGTGGGCAGACCCAGTGACCCCACTCGGCTGAGTGTGTCTCTGCAGAGTCCTTGAGTTTATCCAGGTGTCTCCCCTACAGGCCATAGCAGTTGGAGCCAGGTAGGGACAGATGTTGGTGGTTGCCTGGTAACCCGCACTTTCACATCCACCACCTTCAGAGAAAGACAAACACCAGAGCAGCAGTATCCGGGATCCTGCTCAAGAGCTCCTGGGATGCAGAAGCTGCAATTCCTTCCCTGATTCATGATGATTTATTGAATTATTTCCCTGAGCACCAATTTCTGCTAGACACTCCCACCCTCACCACATCACCTCAATACTCCCTGCATCTCCTGTGCCAAACCCAGGCCTCACGGGAACTCAGCAGCAGGCAGGTGGGTGGGCTCTCCACCCAGGACACGTGCACATTCACACACCAGAAGAGGAATTGCAAGAGGCCACCTGGATTATCCTTCCCCCACTGAATATGCAAATACCTCGTCGGCTGCTTGTGTTGATGGATCAAGATGTTCTCCCAAATGTGATGCAGCGGCCGAGCAGAGCAGGGAAGTGAGGCTGCCCAGAAGGAGGAAGAAGGAATCAGGCATTCCTCCCTCTACCCCCACCCCTCACTGCCACCCCTCTGTGGTCCACACCTCCCTCCTGGGGGTGCTCAGACCTGGAAGCTTTAATTCAGGCTGTGCTGATGTTTCGCCAGTGAGACTAGATGTCCAGGCTTCTTTCCCAACAAGATCTGGTGTGGCCAAACCCCCATCTTGTGGCTGTCAGCCCGGACCACGTGGGTTCACAGACTCTGAAAACAGGGGGAATATCCATTGACTCTGTGTGTGTATTTTTCCTTTACAGAATATATTTCCTTCCCATTCTCCACAGCCCCTTGTGCCTCAGGAATTAGTCAACCATCCATATCCGCAGGTTCCACATCCATGGATTCAACCAACCGTGCACTGGTCAAAAATATTTTTTAAAAAATTCTGGAAAGTTACAAAAAGCAAAACTTGAATTTGCTGTGCACCAGCAGCTATGTACATAGGATTTACATTGTGTTTATAATGATTTACATAGCATTTACAATGTATTAGGTATTAGACGTAATCTAGAGATGATTTAAAGTATATGGGAGGATGTGCATACGTCATATGCAAATAATACGCCATTTTATATAAGGACTTGAGCATTCTTGGATTTTGGTGTCTGCTAGGGCTGAGGGGGTCCTGGAGCTGATCCCCCTTGGATACTGGAGGGCAACTGTATTAGTCCCACTTACAAATGAGAAAACTGAGTCACAAAGAAGTAAGCTGTTCCCGAATTAGTTAAGAAAACAGAGCTGAACTCATGTTTGACGGACCCCAAATCACTGCCTCGACCTGAGAGAGGAATCCAAACTCTCTGGGAAGAGCAGACAGGAGGGGTGTACATGCGGGGCCAAGCAAAGGTTTTCCAAGCAAATCTACATCCCAGCCAACACCTGCATCTCCTCCCTCTAAGAACCCTGAGATACCCTCCCTCCTGAAGCTGCCCATCCCACCGGTGACAACTCTGATGCTGTGAAAAACCCCTCCTTTCACTGTGTTGAAATTCATTCATTCATCCACTCGTTCATGTTGAGCACCTCCTGTGTGCCAGACACACTTCTCAGCCCCAAACACACAGCAGTGAACGTGGTAGACATGCCATGAAGGAGAAGAAAAACAGCCAGTGAAAGGTGCTGGGGTGGAGTATTCATGCTGGGCCACTCTGGCCACCACCACGGACCATCCACTCCTTTGTCTAAGCCCTGCTGCCCGGCTCACAAGCTAGGAGGCCACCACCCTCCGACTCCATAAGCTCATCTGCTCCGAGAGTCTCAGCCACCTCCCAGGCTTCTCCAGCATCCCATGGGGTCTTGGCCAGCAGGTGGGCACTACGGGGACTTCCGTTGGGCCACCGTGGCCACCACAGAGGGCAGCGTCTCTGTGGCTTCCTGCCAACTTGGGTTCTGCCTTCCCTTCCCGGGGCCACAAGCTGAGCATTTGAAACTTAATTCATTTTGCGATTAAAAGATGCTGAGGACAGGTGATCCAATTAATTTACATAAACATGTTCAGGAATAAGGTGTTCCAGCCTTCAGTGCATCCTTAAAGGGTTTCTGCTATTTCTCCACGTGTCGATCTGGCCGCTCACACAGCTTGACAGAGAATTCTTCATTCCGCCTTCCTTTCTGGGGTCTCTCGTGTGGTTCACTGGGTCCTGCCGATGGTTCTAGTTTAGGAGTAACGTAATTTTCTCTGTTTTATTGACAAAGAGACAGAGGGTCAGGGAGGTGCAGTGACCCACCCAAGGTGCACAGCAAGGCTGGGGCAGAGGAGGGACTCCAATCTCCAGCTCCTCCAGTTCTGACCTCACTGCTCTTCCTGTCCCACTGTGCATTTAGAAGCCAGAAAAGTCTGAGCTCAAAGACAGCATAAGTCCTTTCGCCAAACAAAGCAGCCTGGTGTATCTAGCTCCCATTCTATGCCAGTTCCACACCAGGCCCTCAACTTGTATCACCGCATCCAACCTTCATAACAGCCTTCCCAGGGGGCGTCATGTTCCAGTTTTACGGATGAGGAAACTGAGGGTCAGAGAAGCTCAGCAACCTGGCTGAGCCTGCACAGCAGAGGGTTAGAGCCTTGGCCTCCTCTGGCTTCTGGGCAACGTGTTCTTCCCAGCACCTGCAGGTGAGGGTTAAGAAAAAGCCTTCTGAAATCACTGAGAGAGGGAAAATATGCCTTTATCCAAATAAGTGGAACAAATTTTGAACACAATGTGCCTGGAAACATTTTAACACTGTGTCTACAGGTCTATGCTGGGTACTTTGTCTTTTTTTTTCATTTGATCCTCACAACAGCCATTTAAGATACATGTTATCATTCCCATTTTACAGAGGAGAAAACTGAGATGCAGGGAAATCAATGAACACACTCAGAATCAGAGAGCAAGCAAGTGAAGGAAGCAGAATTGGGACCCAGGTCTTCCCGATCCAACAGCTCCTTCAGGCCAGGGGAGTGCCTGTTCTGTGGTTCCTGTGGTGACAGTGCACCCCTTCACTCACTGAGACCCCCTTGTCCAGGGACAGGGGGAGGTGGGGAAGACAAGCCACAGCTTGTTGTGTATTCTTGATGCAGGCTTGGATCCTAGCACTGCTGCTTCCCAGGCATGTTGCCCGTGCAAGTAACCCACCTCTCTGGGTCTCTCAGCCAGTTTTCCTGGCTGTAAAATGGGTTCAGGAGAGGATCTTCTTGTAAATACAGGATGCTTTGTTAGAATGAGTGAGGAAGCAAAGTTCCGTCTCGGCCCTTGTTGGTTTTTTACATGGCACGTACCTCACTGCTTCACTCTTTCACTTAATTGTTTATTTGAGGGGTTTTTACCCCATCTTCTTCACCTAGACATGAGCCCCATGAAGGTAGGACCACATCTGTTGATTCACTTGTCTTCCCAGGTCTCAGCCTGGGGCCAGGCCCATAGTAGGTGCTCAATGAAATGTTGTGAATGAATGAGTGGATGTGTAAACTCCCTGGCACACAGTAGGTGCTCAGCCAGCAGTGGACATTTGTCTGTATTCTCTGAATCCCTCAGAAACCTGCACACACCCCAGGTGACCTTCCACTTGACTCTCCTGGCCTCTCTCCCAACCCTGTTTCCCCCTCACCCTCAGCAAGCCTCCTGCCCCACCCAGGGGAGCATTTAAAAGCAGCCACAGGACACTGGCCAGTGTCCTCGAGTTTGTTTACAAGCTGCTGAAGTGAGTCCTGAGCACTGCAGAGGCCCCATTATCAGGCCATTCTTTACTCTTCTGGTGACCCCGCGGCCCAAGCTTACACAGGGGTCCTGGATAGAGCCTGGACTCCAGTTCTGACCTAACATACTCCCATCTACCTGGACACAGCCACCTCCTTGTGGTCTGAGGCCACACCTGGGGGCCTCCACTGCAGCCCACCCTTTTCCCCTGACAGTCCCTTCTCTTCTCCAAGAAGAACACCCAGGACCTTTACTTGGCACCCCATGCCCCCCCCCATCCCAACCTGGCTTCTCATCAATCCCCTTACACCCCATCCCTCTCTCCTATGTGCCCAATGTCTGGCTCCCTCTGGCTGTGTGGGGTCCTGAACTGAACACGTTCAGACTTTTATTAAGCATCCACTGTGTGGTCAGCACCTACCCTTGAGTTGCCTACCCCTGAGGGAGCATCCTCCCCCTTATCCCTGAGGTGCCCAAAGTCTCAGAGTCTTGCAAGGTCTTCCCATTCCTCAAACACACCAAGCACATTTCTGCCTCAGGACCTTTGCACTTCCTGCTCCCTCCATCTGGAAGTCTTTTCTCTCACATATATGAATGATTTGTATGTTGACTGGGTGTCTGGGCAAGATGATAATTTAGGTCCCTAAAATCCTATGATTCTGACATCTGACATTAGGTTTTATAGTTTAGGATTCTATTAAAGAGTCTAAAACTCAGTAACATAAGATTCTAACTTTTGATAATTTCCAGGTTCTAAGATGTTGAGATTCTCATGAATGACTCTGCCACTGGAGAAAAACCCATCAGAATCTCCCATCAGCTAGGAGTGGGTTTTCCCTCTTCCTGGGTTCCCCACTCAGCCCTGTAAGGCACCACGGGAATGTAGTTTTTGTGGCTTAGACACAGTAAATCTATTCTGCATTTTTAGCACCATATGCTCACCTTGTCTCATAGTTTGGTCTTCTGCATAAATATTAGAAGATGATGAATCTTTGCAGATTTTCTGTGTGTAGAGGACCTACATCTTCCGGGAAAGGATTTTGATGCCAGGAACTGTTCTTGCACTCACTGCAAGGCAGACTGGTGCTGGGCCACAACGAGCCCAGAAGAGGGACAAGCGTTCCTGTTTTTGCAGAAGGGACTAAGTAGGACCCTTTGTCTGCAGAGGCTACAGGCTGTGGTGGGGAGACGCCAGCAGGGCACTTCCCTTCAGGTTGGGGCCGTACATTTTGAAAGCAAAGAAGTAGCTTGCGTTGGAGATATTACTTCCCCATTTTAAAGAAGAGAAAACCATAACCCAGACAGCTTTTGCAAGTTGCCCGGAGCTGCAGACATAGCTAGAAGATAGCAGTTAGGTAAATTTTAACCCCTCTCCAGGCTGTAAAGCTCATCTAGAGGGAGTTCAGGAGAAGCCATTCAGAAGCTGAAGCTGTAAATGTGCCCACTCCCCTCATCAATGCCAATTACACCTTCCTACAAACACTCTTCTTTATGTCACATAAGCACATCATTCCCATTTAATCAATCCGTAATGTTAATTAAACGTGGGTTGATTATCAAGGGATGCATTTAGGCACCATGTAATTAACTCACAATAACACAGGAGGCAAACATGGGATCTCATGAATACAGTAATCTTGCAAGCATCATGTGAAGCTCTTCTTTGCAGCCCTTGCACTTTGAGCCTTAAACACTATTGCCCAGTTCTTATCTATCAGCAAACCATACAAAATTGATGGAAAATTTAACTTAATTGCCCACAGTGAGAGGTGAGTTTGACTCAGGCCAAGGGTTCTGTGGTGCGGCTTAGGTGAGCCTGGAATGAGGAAAAACTCTGTAAAGGAAGCACCAGCCACACAGAACCCTCTGGGGTCATTGTACCACAAATGGCGCTCATGGGATCTCCATCCCAGCCAGAGTTCAGTCCATCCTTGCTCACCTGCTCATCTGCACTGTGGCCCCAGCTTGCCATCTTGCTGGCTCCAATCTGCTTTCTGCCCTAGCCACGTGATTGTTATAAAATCATAACCTCCTGAAGACCTGCTATGGCTCTCTGTTTCCTAAAAATGCCTTTGCCTGGCATTCAAGCCCTTCACGATGAGGACTCACCCCTCTCTCCATCCCTTCTCCCTTCTCGTACCACACTTGGCTCTGGCCACACTGAGTTATTGTCCCAATTTCCTGCACTGAGGTCTGCCAGGCCTACAGGCTTTTGCTCGTCTCTGCTCTTTTGCCCTCCCCTTGTCATTCCCCTGGCCAGTTCATGTTCACCATTAAACCCAACTTGCTTTACCTCCTCCAGGAAGCCTTCCCAGATAACCCCAAACTGTTCCTTCTTTTAGGACTTGAATCAGTTATCTATTACCACGGTTAGATTGCCTAACACAAATCATAGAACCTCATTGACTAATGTCAAACACATTTTTGCTCACTTCTTTGGGATCAGCTGTGGGTTGGCTAGGTAGCCCTGATGATCTTGGCTGACTCACAAAAAAGCCTAGGGGAGAGGTGTTCATGGTTGTTGGCTGATCAATGTAGGCTGACCTTGACTGGGGTGACCAGAGCAACCTGGCTCTGCTCCACATGTCTCTCATCCTCTAGAAGGTCAGTCCAGGCATGCTCTCATAGCAACAGTAGAGATGCAAGAGGCAGCCTCAGCACACAGCCTGAATCTGTATCACAGTAGCTTTCACATCGCTGACATCCCCCTGCCAAAAGCAAGCCATATGGGGGAGCCATATGCTTTCTGTCAAGGGATGGGACAGGCGCCCATCCACAGTGGAAGGGCGCTACAAAGTTACATGGCAAAGTGTGGTGAGGCAGAGAAGGAATGAGGAACTGGGGCCAGCAACACACTCTACCACGGAGCATTGTGCATGCATCTTTCAGAGCTCTCAAGACACTGCAAAGTAGCGACATCTTAAATTTTTTTAAACAGCTTCACCACAGTATGGTTGACATACAACAAACTGTGCATATTTCATGCATCAATTTTGATGAACTTGACATATGTATATACCCATGAAATCACCACCATAATCAAGATAATAAACATGCCTGTCTTAATCCTTTTGCGCTGCTATAACAAAAATACCACAGACAGGTGGTTTTAACAACAAACATTTATTTCTCACCTTCTGGAGACTGGACAGCCCAAGATGAAGATGCTGTGGGATTGGTGTCTTGTGAGGCCCCACTTCCTCGTTCATAGACACCGTCTATGTGTCCTCATGTGGCAGAAGGGAGAAGGAGCTCCCTGGGGCCTCTTTTTTTCCTTCCAGTTTTATCAAGATATAATTGACTTACAGCACTGTATAAGTTTAAGATGTACAGCATAATGATTTGATTTACGTACATCATGATGTGATTATCACAATAAGTTTAATGAACATCCATCATCTCGTATAGATACATTAAAGAAATAGAAAAAATTTTTCCTTGTGATGAGAACTCTTGGGTTTTACTCTCTTTACAACTTTCATATATAACATACAGCAGTCTTAATTATATTTATTATGTTGTACATTACATCTCCAGTATTTATTTATCTTATAACTGGAAGTTTGTGCCTTTCGTCTGCCATCTTCCAATTCTCACCCTCCGCCTCTAGTAACCATAAATCTGGTCTCTTTTTCTATGAGTTTGTTTCTTTTTGAAGTGTAATTGACCTACAATAATATGTTTGTTCCTGTTACACAACATAGTGACTTGTATTTCTATACATTTCAAACTGATCACCATGATAAGTCTAGTTACATGTTACCACACAAAGATATTACATAATTTTTAAATATATTCCCTACACTGTATATTTCATACCTATAACATTTATTTTGCAACTGGGAGTTTGTACCTCTTAATTTCCCTCCCCCATTTATTTCCTCCCCCCACCTTCTTCTCCTCTGGCAATCACCTGTTTGTTCTCTGTATCTATGAGTTTCTGTTGTTATATTTGTTCATTTGGTTTGTATTTTAGATTTCACATATAAGTGAAATCATACAGTATTTATCTTTCTCAGTCTGACTTATTTGACTTAGCATAATACCCTCTAGGTCCATCTGTATTGTCGCAAATGGCAAGATTTCATTCTTTTTTATGGCTGAGTGATATTCCACTGTCTATATATATGTCACATCTTCTTTATCAACTCATTGGCTAATGGGCACTTGGGTAGCTTCCATATCCTGGCTACTGCAATTAATGTTGCAATGAGCATAGTGGTGTATATATCTTTTCAAATTAGTGTTTTTATTTTCTTCAGATAAATACCCAGGAGTGGGATTGCTGGACCATATGGTAGCTCCATTTTTAATTTTTTAAGGAAACTCCAAACCGTTTTCCATAGTGGCTGCATCAATTTACATTCCCATCAATGGTGCATGAGGGTTCCCTTTTTTCCACATCCTTGCCAACACTTTTTATCTGTTGTCTTTTTGATAACAGACATTCTAACAGGTGTGAAGTGATACTTCATTTCATTGTGGTTTTGATTTACCTCAAAATTCATGAATAATAATGATTAGTGATGTTGAGCATATTTTCATGTGCCTGTTGAATACCTGTATGTCTTCTTTGGAAAAAAAAAAATCTATTTCTCTGCCCATTTTTTAATTGGGTTGTTCCTTTTTTGATGTTGAGTTGTGTAAGTTCTTTGAATATTTTGGACATTAACCCCTTGTTGGATACATTGTTTGCAAGTTCTTCTCTCATTCAGTAAGTGGACTTTTCATTTTGCTGATAGTTTTCTTCCCTGTGTGGAAGCTTTTCAGTTTGATGTAGTCCCATTTGATTATTTTTGCTTTTGTTTCCCTTGACCAAGAAGAAATTTGCAAAAATATATTACTAAGACCAATGTCAAAGAGCTCACTGCCTAAGTTTTCTTCTAGAAGATTTATGGCTTTAGGTCTTACATTTAGGCCTTTAATCCATTTTTTAAAATTTATTTTTGTACATGGTGTGAGAGAATAGTCCAGTTTGATTCCTTTTCATGTAGCTGTCCAGTTTTCCCAACACAATTTATTGAAGAGGCTGTCTTTTCCCCATTGTATATTCTTTTTTTTTTTTTTTTTTTTTTTTTTTTTTGCGGTACACGGGCCTCTCACTGTTATGGCTTCTCCCATTGCGGAGCACAGGCTCCGGACGCGCAGGCCCAGAGGTCATGGCTCACGTGCTCAGCCACTCCACAGCATATGGGATCCTCCCAGACCTGGGCACGAACCCATGTCCCCTGCATCAGCAGGCGGACTCCGAACCACTGCACAACCAGGGATGCCCCTCCCCATTGTATATTCTTGTCAAAAAATTAATCAGCCACGTAAGTGTGTGTTCTTTTCTGGGCTTTTTATTCTGTTCCATTGATCTATGTGTCTGTTTTGGGGCCAGTACCATGCTGCTTTAGTGACTGTAGCTTTGTAGTATAGTTCGATATCAGGGTGTGTGATACTTCCAGCTTTGTTCTTCTTTCTTAAGATTGTTTTGGCTATTCAGGATATTTTGTGTTTCCATACACATTTAGAATTATTTGTTGATTTGAATTTTTAGTCCATTTACATTTAAATTAATTATTGATAGGTATGTACTTATTGCCATTTTGTTAATTGTTTGGGTTTTTTTTTTAAACGTCTTTATTGGACTATAATTGCTTTACAATGGCATGTTAGTTTCTGCTTTATAACAAATTGAATCAGCTATACATATACATATATCCCCATATCTCCTTCCTCTTTTTTCCCCTTCTTCTTTTGTTCTCTTCCCTTGTGATTTAGTGACTGTCTTTAGTGTTATGTTTGGATTCCTTTTTTTTTTTTCTTTCTTTCTTTTGGCTGTGCCATGTGCAGGGATCTTAATTCCCTGAACAGAGATTGAACTCAGGCCCTCAACAATGAAAGTGCAGAGTCCTAAGCACTGGACCGCCAGGGAATTCCTGATCCATTCTCTCTTTTTGTGTGTGTATCTATTACAGATTTTTGTGTGCCAAATGCATTTTAACAACTTAATTTTATTCACCACCCCGACATGTTTACTGTTTTTGACATTATATTTTACATCTCTTTGTTTTGTGTATCCCTTAACTACTTATTTTGGATATAGATGATTTTACTACTTTTGTCTTTTAACATTCCTACTAGATATGTATGTAGATGATTTACTCCCTTTACTGCATATTTGCCTTTACCAAGGACATTTTTCCTTTTGCAATTTTCGTGTTTCTTTTTGTGGTCTTTTCTTTTTCACTTAGAGAAGTTCCTTTAACATTTCTTGTAAAGTTGGTTTGGTGGTGCCGAACTCTTTTAGCTTTTGCTTATCTGTAAAACTTTTGATTTCTCCATCAAATCTCAGTGAAAGCCTTACTGGGTAGAGTATTCTTGGTTGTTGGTGTTTTTCCTTTCATTATTTTAAATATATCATGCCACTCCTTTCTGGCCTGCAGAATTTCCACTGAAAAATCAGCTGGTAGCCTATGGGAGTTATTTTGTATGTAACCTGTTGTTTTCCCCTTTTTGCTTTTAATGTTCTCTTTTTAGCTTTAATTTTTGCCATTTTAATTACAATGTGTCTTGGTATGGTCCTCTTTGGGTTGATCCTGTTTGGGACTCTCTGTGCTTCCTGGGCCTGGATGTCTTTTTCCTTTCTCAGGTTAGGCAAATTATCAGCTATTATATTTTCAAATATGTTCTTGGCCCCTTTCTCTCACTCTTCTCCTTCTGGGACCCCTATAATGTAAATGTTAATATGTTTGATGTTGTCCCAGAAGTCTCTTATACTGTCCTCATTTCCTTCCCCCCCTTTTTTTTTCTGTTCTGCTTCAGTGATTTCCATTACGCTGTCTTCCAGTTCACTGATTCATCCCACTGTATCATCTAACCTACTGTTAAATCCTTTTAAGGTATTATTCATTTCAGTTATTGTACTCTTCATCTTTATTTGGTTCTTCTTTGTATTTCCTAATTTTTTGTTAATAACTTCTAACTTCTCACTCTGCTCATTCAATCTTCTCCTGAGTTCTCTGAACATCTTTACAATCACTACCTTGAACTTTTCTTTAGGTTGCCTATCTCCACTTCCCTTAGTTCTTCTTCTGGGGTTTTATCTTGTTCCTTCATTTGGAATATATTTGTGTTGTCTCATTTTGCCTAATTTGCTGTTTCTATTTTCATGTATTCAGTATGTTGGTTATGTTTCCCAAACTTGGAGAAGTAGCCTTTTGTAGGCAATGTCCTATGCATCCCAACAGTGTACTCCCCTTTGGTCACCAGAGCTATATGTTCCAGGTGTGCCTCTATATGGACTGTTTGGGTTCTTTTGTTGTGGAAGGCTGACTACTATGGGTGGTATGGTAGATGTGGCTGACTCCTGGTCTAGTTGGTTGCCAGGCTCTGACTTGTGTGGAGGCTACCACCTGCTGGTTGTTGGTCTAAGTCACCAGATGGCTGGCTGTGGAGCCACAGCAGGTCCTGGGGCTAGTACTGGCCCACTGGTGGGCAGAACCAGGTTCTTGAGTGGGTAGTTGGACCAGGGTTCCCATATCTGGAGTCAGTCTGCTGGCAATCAGGGCCAGTTCCTGACGTGGCTGGCTGTGGGATCTGGGGTGTCCCAAATCTGGTGTTGGCCTTCTAGTGAAAGGGGCTGGATCCTGGTGTGTCTGGCTGAGGGGTCAAAGGTGTCACAGAGCTGGTGTTGGCCTGTTGCTGAGTGAGGCTGGGGCCCAGAGGGTCCAGGGCTAATTTCAGCCTGTTCGTGAGTGGGGCCTGGGTCCAGGGGATTCCCAGGGCTAGTGCTGGCTCACTGATCGGTGGAAGCAGGTCCCAGGGTTTCTGGCTACAGGCTTCCCAGTGGTCCTGGAGCTATTATTGGCCAACTGGTTGACTGGGCCATTTTCTGACCTGGCTGGCTGGGGGCGTAGGGGGTCCAGGGGGTCCCTAAGGTGGTATTAGCCCCCTAGTGTGTGGGGCTGCATCCTGGGGCTTCTGGCTGAGGAGCTCAGGTGGTCCTGGAGCTGGAGACAGGCTGCTGGTGTGTAGACTGGTTCTTGACATGGTAGGCTATGGGGCTGTGGTGGTCCTGGGGCTGTTGGCCACCTGCTGGTGGGGGTGGTTGGGGCTCAGGTGTATCCCGGGGCTGGTGTCTATTCTCTGGTGGGTTAAGCTGAGTTCTAGAGCTAGTGCTGGCTCACTGGTGGGTGGATTCAGGTCCTAGGGTCTCTGGCTGCAGGGCCCTGGTTGTCCTGGAGTTGGTATGTTGGCCCACTGGTGGGCAGGGCTGGGTCCCAGGGTGTCCTTGGGCTGGTGCCTACACACTGGTGAGTGGAGCTAGTCCCACAGCTAGTGCAGGTCAACTGGTGGGTGGAGCTGAGTCCCAGGGTGTCTGGCTGCAGGGCCCTGGGGGTTCTGGGGTTAATGCCTGTGCACTGGTGTATAGGGCTGGGTTCTGGACCCTCTCTTGGACAGTGCAATGTCCCACAGTGGCCCTGGGCTCAGGGGGTCTTAAGTCATCAAGCCTGCTGGAGAATGGGGCTATGTCTCCATCCAGCTACTTGCTTGACCTGAGGCATTCCAGTACTGGTGCCAACAGTCTGGTAGGCAGGACCAGGTCTCAGCATTAATAAGCTAGATGGAAGATTCCAAAATGGCACTTGACAGCACCAGTGCAGTAAGAATGAGCTCCCCAAAATAACTGCCATCAGCGTCTGTATCCCCAGGGTGAGCTCCAATTTTCTTCTGCCTCTCTGGGAGACTCTCCAAGATTAGCAGGTAAGTCTGACCCTGGCTCCTTTAAAATTACTCTTCTACCCTGTGTTCTGGAGTGTGTGAGATTTTGTGTAGAGTCTCTGTTTACCACAGCCCTCTGACTCTCCATAAAGACTTGCTGGCCCCAAAGCCAAATGTTCTAGGGGTTCTTCTGCCCAGTGCAGGACCCCCAGACAAGGGAGTCCAATGTGGGACTTGGACCACTTGCTCCCTGGGGAGAACCTCTGCAATTGTACTTATCCCCCCACTTGTGAGTCTTGATATGAATCTTGATTACCTTGTCTCTTCCCTTCCTACCTGTCTCATTGTGGTTCCTTCTTTTTTTTTCTTTTTTTTTTTTTTTGCGGTACGCGGGCCTCTCACTGTTGAGGCCTCTCCCATTGCGGAGTACAGGCTCCGGACGCACAGTCTCAGCAGCCATAGCTCACAGGCCCAGCCGCTCCACGGCATGTGGGATCTTCCCGGACCGGGGCACGAACCCGCGTCCCCTGCATCGACAGGCAGACTCTCAACCACTGCTCCACCAGGGAAGCCTGTGTTTTCTTCTTTATATCTTTAGTTGTAGAAGGTCTTTCCTGCTAGTCTTATGGTCTTTTTCACTGGTGGTTTCTCTGTAAATAGTTATAATTTTGGTGTGCCTATGGGAGAAGGTGAGCTCAGAGTCTTCCTACTTCATCATCTTGGCTACCTGGGACCTTTTTTATAAAGGCACTAACCCCATTCATGAGGGCTCCACCCTTATGACCTAATCAAGCAAAGACCCCCACCTCCTAATACCATTACATTGGTTACAACATAGGAATTTGTGGGGGAACACAGACTTCAGTCTATAGCAATACCCATCACCCTCACATGACTCTGATATTTTGTAATCTCTCCCTCCCATTTGTCATCCCCACACCCAGTCTCCTGCCCTAGGCAACAATCAAACTGCTTTCTGTTACTATTGATTAGTTTTCCTTTTCTAGAATTTTATCTAGTGGAATCATACAGGATGTGCTCTTACTTGTCTGGCTTCTTTTAGTCAGTATAGTTATATTGAGATTCATCAATGTTGTATATATTAATATTTAATTCCTTTTTATTGCTGAAGAGTATCTCATTGTATGGATAGACCACAATTTGTTTATCTATTCACCTACTGATGAACATTATTTTTTTCCTTCTAGTTCATGGCTATTACAAATAAAGCTTCTATGAATGTCTGTGCCTAAGCATTTGTACAGATGAATGCTTTCTTCTCCCTTGGGTAAATACTTTGGAGTGAAATGATCAAATCATATGGTGGTATATGTTCAACTTTTTAAGAAACTGTCATACTGTTTTCCAAAGTGTCTATACTCTTCGGCATCCCCGCCAGCAGAGCGGGCAAGTTCCAGTTGCTCCTCATCCTCTCCAGCACTTGATATTATCAGTTATTTTTCCATCCTAGTGGGGGTGAACTTGTATCTCACTGTGGTTTCATATTGCATTTCTCTAATAACTAGCAATGTCAAGCATCTTTTCATGTGCTCATCAGCTATCCCTATCTCTTCTTCTTGCTGTAGTGTCTGCTCAAAGAAGATCTTTTTTTTTAATTAATTAATTAATTTTTATTTTTGGCTGTGTTGGGTCTTCGTTTCTGTGCGAGGGCTTTCTCTAGTTGCGGCGAGCGGGGGCCACTCTTCATCGAGGTGCGCGGGCCTCTCACTATCGTGGCCTCTCGTTGCGGAGCACAGGCTCCGTACGCGCAGGCTCAGCGGCCATGGCTCACGGGCCTAGTTGCTCCGCGGCATGTGGGATCTTCCCAGACAAGGGCTCGAACCCATGTCTCCTGCATTAGCAGGCAGATTCTCAACAACTGCGCCACCAGGGAAGCCCAAAGAAGATCTTTTTTAATTGGGTACTTTGTTTTGTTAGTACTGACTTTTGGGAGTTCTTCATATGTTCTGGATACAGACCTTTATCAGATATGTATTTGGCAAATATTTTCTCATGATCTGTGGCTTGTCGTGGGTGACACTCTTAAACACATTGATCCCCTTTTGCCCCAACAATCATGACTAAGAGCTTGACCAAGGAAACCACTGCTGATAGAACATATCAGCATCTGATTCATCCCCTTCATAAAAATAAAGTGATTGCCAAAAATTAACATGGAAAGCCTCATCAAATCCATCTTCCTGCCCCAGGTTACCCTGACTCTGGGGATGTCATCCTACAAATTATGGTCACAACTGGAGGCAGGTGTGGCAGGTGTGAGAGAGATTAGATCCTTTGCCCAGCATCATTTTCCTGATCCAAGATCGCCCCCTAATGGGCCAGGCTCACCCCGCTGCTAAGTTCAGCCCCCTTGGAGCTCTAGGAGGCACTAGAAGAGAGATAAATGGAAGCGGAAGCATCACCTTCAGCTCCCAAGTTTCTGATGAAAACAAGTGTTTTCATTCACTGGGCAAATATCTCAGTGGAGGTGGGTGGAAAGAGAGCCGCGACTGAGGAGAATCAATTTCTTCTCCTCCAGACGAGGCTGCTGAGGGAGGGATGATGGGGTGAGGGTAGGGACGAAATAAAAGGCTGTGCACACACAGGGCATAACTCCCATGACCCATGTCCCATCCCGGGCCTGCATTTCCTGAGGGCACCCTTTCCTTGAATATGCTAATAACTCACCCCCAGACAGAACTCCTGAGTGCGGGATGTCCAGCCCTGTCCTCAGGGCCACAGGGATTCCTGGTGTTGGAAAGTGGCCCCTTGGCACCCCTTGTTCTGAGGTCCAGATCTAGTCCTTGGCCCTCCACACCCTCTTCTGCCTCCCTGGTCTCCTGCAGCCACCACCTTTTCTCTGCCACACGTCATCCAAGCCTGGGAAATCTTCCGGCCTCCTCCATTCCCCACAGGACCACTAAAAGGAGGCTCTTACCCGTGCAGACACTGCAGAAGGTTAGGACGCAGTGCAGGGAATCACAGCACGGGAAGGAGACAAACGCCCCTGCCCCCAGGTTCTGGAAATCTCCCTGGCCGGCTGCTCCCTTCTTTGGCCCCCAGCCTGTTGCTCTGGTGCTAAGCCCCGAACTCTTTAGGATCCCTCTCTACACCCCAAATGCCATATTCTCCAGACCCTTCCCTCTCAGGCTGTTAGGGTCTCACGCCAATTTCACGGTGTTGCTAAGAACTGTGTTAAGTTCTGGGTACCGAGTCCTGCCTCTGCACATTCCTAAAGGCCCAGAAGTAGCTTTCTTTTCCCCAAGAGAAGAATCATCGGCCCCAGACACTGGAGACTCCATTCCAAGCAGCGTAAAGAAGCCCTGAAGTCCAGTTCCAAATCCCGACTGAACCAACTACTACCTGGGGGTCTTGGACAAGCTCCTTAACCAGCTGTGCCTCAGTTTTCCCACTTATAAAGGGGGGAAATCGTAGTCTATAGGCCATAGAGTTTTTGAGAGGATTAAGTGATTTAAAACCTTTAATGGGTTTAGAATAGTGCCTGACACACACTAAATGCTCAATTAATGTGAGCTACCTCACACATGCTACCTCCTACCTGTCCCCACAAATGACCTGCTCTAAGTGCATCCAGGGATGGACCCCTTTCTCTGTCGATGGGCCCTGGGAGGGGGAAGAGAAGCAAAAGATGAACGTCTGTGCCCCAGCCAAGGAAGCCTCAGAAGTGCAGGGAGGAGGGAGCTGTGCTTCTGCACGCACAAGGGAACTTGTAAAGCACCTTCTGAGGCTGTGATTGCTGAGGCAAGGCCAGGTTGGGCTGAAATGTTGTCCATAGAGGCATGAGGGGCAGAGGGGACACAGGAAGGCAGGCAGAGGGTCCCATGGCTGGGGACACATCCTTTGGAGGTTGAATCTATGCAAGAGTGTACACTTCTGGAAATTAATCACAGAGTGGATAAAGGTAACTCATACACTCACCTGTTCTGTTCTTTGTTTTTTCAACATATATTTCATTGAACATCTCTACATGTGCCAGGATCTGGGTTCACACAGGGGATACATTGTTGAACAAGCCAGAAACAATTTCTCTCTTCAGGAAACTTATAGTCTAGGATCTAAGAAGATAGACATCAAACAAGTACAGATTTGATTATTTAATGGAAGGGCTCATGTCCCATATGGGGGCAGGAGACAAAGGCAGAAGAGGCTTCTCAGTGGAGATACAAAGATAAGAGTTAGCTGGATAAATTGTGAAGAGAGAGAGAGAAAAAAAGATGAGGCAGAAGAACCAGTATGTGCAGAGGCCTGGAGAGGAGATGGGGCCTGGCCCGTATGAGGAACTGTGTGGAGAGCTGGGTGGCTGGAGGGTGGTGACCAAGAGGGATGAGGTCCAGGATGTAGTCAAAAAGGGGCCACTGCCACACAGGGCCACTGCCACACAGGCCACTGCCACACAGGGCCACTGCCACACAGGCCACTGCCCAGTCAGGCCCAACATCTCTGGCAATGACATAATCAGTAAACCTGCCACAAAACCCAGACCTCAGAGGCCCCTCACTGTCTCCACGCAGACGGGGACTCCAGACACACCAATGAGAGTCACATTTTTCAAAACTCCCAGCAACTAGATCCTGTTCCTGTGACCTGCCATGTAGTAATACACAAGAAACATTCTTAAGAGATTGATAACGTCTAAATTATAAAGGGCAAAGTCACAAGCCCAAGGCTTTCTCAGGACATTATTTTCCCTGCTGGTGTTGGAATATCCCTCTGAGATTTCAATGTCATAGCTGGATCAGGGGGGCGGGGCTCCATCTCTCTGTGCCTCTCACTGGATGATTTATGACCCCACAGGGTAGCAGGATAGAGCAGACACCTGTTCACATCTCTCAACACTGAGCACAGACTTCCAGGAAAGCCCAGCCAGTTCTGGGAGAGTTCATTGACAATTCACGCTGATTTTGAAATGCCAGCTTTCCCAAATTGGGTTCAGGGGAACGCAAGTTCTGGGTGGTAGTAACTGATTTCAAGAATGAAGACTTATCATTAGTCTGAGGAATGTTATACACAAAACACATTAGTGCACAAAATGCTAGGAGAGTCCTACAGTGATGTAAAATCCCACAGTTGCAAAGAAAGTTTCAAAGCAGCAGCTAAGATCTACTCTCACAGTCCTTTCATAAAAGAAAGAAAAGTTCAACCGAAAGAATGGCAGTATTTCATCATAAAAAACAGGCCTTTCCAAAAAGAATAAATGGCAACAACCTTATACTGACAGACTACCTTGACCTGATTTTTCTCATTTCTCTGAGAGCCTGTGACAATTTCATCCCAGGCTGCCCTGCCATCAGGTTCAGGTCTGTGCACGGGCTCAGTCAGGACTGCAGGGACCCTCAGCCACTGTTCCCTCCAGAACCCAAGTGGCCAGCGTGAGGCTTTTACTCCATGGGCTTAATATCACCCCCTCCACACAGGTCCTGCCCAGACCTGCCCCTCCCTCATCTGTGCCGGGCTTGGGATTCTGGCCCTTCCAGCCCCAGACCTAGGATCCATGTGGCAAAGGCAGAGCTGAAAGAGCATCAACCACGGGTCAGGAGGGCGGGTCCTGGTCCCTGTTCTATCAGTGACCCTGGGCAGGTCACATCACCACTCAGCCTCAGTTTCCCCAACTGTACCTGGAAGGGTTGGGCTGAATCATCTCCTAGCTCCTCCCTACTTTGCTGGCCCAGCAATCGATGACTCTGTGCAGGGAGACCTTGCTCAGATCTTCGTGGGAAAATGGCACACGTTCTGGCAAGGCAGTCTCTCCGCAGGAGGTGAGAAAGGAGAAGAGACATTGGCCTGATTATGAACTGTGAACACCAGGATCAGAATGAGAAACACACAGCCTCGTACTGGTCAGTGCTGGCCTGGCTGCGGGGGACACTGGTTCCCAGTGTGAGCAGAGCAGGATGAAGCCTGGAGCCAAACACAGGTGCCCTCCTTGGAGATGCGGGTTTTAGGATTAACTAAGCCAGCGAGAAGGAGAGAAGCCCCTTCTGCATGACAGAGCCTTCGGGGAGATGGGCCAGCCAGGAGGGGGCTGACCCCTAATGACTGGAGAGAGGACGTGGGAATAGGGAGCAGGGAAGGGGGACTGTCACCACCACCACCACCACCATCATCATAATCATCATCAGAATAACAGCTAAGAATTATCGTGAGCCTACTATGTGCCCGCCTGCTTCTCAGTGCTCTTTAAGCAGCAAGCCCAGGGCCCAGCACACAGTGGGCCTCCATGAGGCTGGGTAGATTAATCCATGATTGCCAGTGATGTCTATTTTTGCTCTTGCTGAAACAGCATCTCCTCACATTTCTGCAGTTCACAGCCCAGCTCTTGGCAAACTTCTAAGATGAGATTAAAAGAAAAAGTGGACAGGGCGCCCACATTCCCCAAGACAGAAGTATCATTCAGCAAGGCCCCCACTGCTGTGAGCGCAAGGCTCTCCCTTCAGGCCACTGGGGCCAGTTGGCATCTTTATGCCCTGAACCCAGCTATAAGGCAGGAGTCTCTGAAAGGTCTAGAATTAATCCTGCCTGTGCCTCCCTGCCGTTCTCAGGCACTTCTCAGGCCCCAACAGTGATAACAGCTCTGTTTCCATCAAGCTCCAGCTGTTTTAATGGAGACTTTAAATACCCCTCTGCTACTAAGAAATTTATGTCCTGCAGAGACGTGTGTGGCTGGAAACAGACATTTTAGAGACGTTCAAGGCCCGGCGGCTTTTGGACAACGAGCACGAAATGCCCTACCCTTCCTTCCATCCTTTGAGACATCAGTTTCCAATGACTCAGCAGATGTCACCACAGAGCACCGGGCCGTGTGCAGGGCTCTGGGCAGAGAGAGAAAGCTTGGTCATGTTCTGTGCTTGAGGAGGTCATGGTCAGATGGGAGAGGCTGACCGCCAGCAATACACACCGTCCCGCCTACGAAGTGCCAGACTAGAGGGCATAGCAATGGCTGTGATTCCACGAGCACCTCCTGTCTCCACTTCTTCACGTTAATGCCTAGTATGTGCTGGAGACCAGGTGATTCATAGGTATTGTCGCCAACCCTCACAAAAACCCTCCCCTGCTACAAGTTTGGTTAATCATTCCCTTTTTAGAGATGAGGACACAGGCTCAGAGAGGTTGAGGAACTTACTCAGAGTCACACAGCCAGGGAGGCAGTTTGAGTCAGTGTGAGCTCTGTGGAGAGCCAGCATCACTGCAGCTCTGCTCACCCAATGCCCTCTCAGAAGAAGGCCAGGTCTGCTGGGGTGGAGCAAAGGCAGGTGAGGTCACCTGACCCAGAGGGTCAGGATCTGGAGGGGTGCTAGATTGCAGATGCACTGTCTCCTGATTGTGGAGGTAGCCAAGGTGACCCACATTAGCCCAGGTGAGTTTGCCTTCCTAGCCCAGCAGCCAAGCAAGATGCAGGATTTAGTTTCATCCTGTAAGTTGAGATTGTTTGTACCTGCTGAGAACCCACCTCCCACTCCCCCTAACCCCCCACCAATGTTCTTCTCATTTTCATTTGGAAATTATGCTCCTCACCCACCATCCACACGGTCTAGGTGCTTTGGCCAGCACCGAGCCCACCATGGCTCTAAGGGTGAATGCGTGACTCAACACTGGCCAATCTGTGCCTTCGATTCCCCTGGACTTAGTGATTGGCTCAGAGATGGGCACATGACCCAGGTTAATCCAATCAGAGTTTGCCCTTGGACTTTGACTGAAACTAGCATAAATAAGGCTTTCCTTTCCTTTAAGTTTTCTGAGCTTATCAGATGTAGGGCCAAAGTTGCTGTTGGCTGTCATAAGAGAAGCCTGTCTAAAAATGAACAAATGAACAAAAATGAACACAGTTGAACAAATCTCTGAAAGATGGAGTGAAAGAGGGATGGTCAAGGCAGAGAGAACATGAGCCCCCCTGTTTGTCTCTCCGCTGTACACCCAATGCCAGAACACTGCCTGCACAGACTGGGTGTGACAGCTGGAGCCCCAGGAACAAGGCAAATCTGAAGCCAGCAGCCCCCCAGATGTTCTAGCTTCAGGAGTCAATGCATTTCTTTTTCTGTCTCAACCAGTTTGTGATATATTTTTATCACCCACAGCCCAATGAGACTTAATCCTCTTCTGTAGTCACCACTAGGAAACACAGTGCCTGGTGCATAATAGATGCTAAGTAAATATTTGTAAATGAAAGAAAAAATGAATAAACCTGGCCATCTCTCCTTCTCTGCTTCCCTCAGCCTCACCCCGCTCTCCCCACCCCCAGCTGTAGATTGCCTAACTGGGACCATCCCTCCAAGGACTGAAAAGGAGTTTTGATGAACAGTCAGCTGCTTTCCACACTGCAGCAGTGTCTGCGCATTGGGCCCTTACGGAGGTGATGTGAGGTAATGTGACCTGCCCAGGGAGTCACAGAAAGTTAGGAAGAGTGAGGTCTGGAGCCAGGGCTTTCTGCCTCCCAGGCTAGTTCTCCAGACACTGCATCCTGGGGTCTCAGGAGGAGGGCGACAAGGTACTATCTGGCATCTCCCAGAGGAGCAGGGACATAGGGACCCTTCGTTCCTTCATGGCTGCCTAACCATGTGTCACCCCAGGATGCCCAGAAGCTTGGCACCCTGCAGAGAACACCAAGGGCAGGTCAGGGAAGGGAGCTGAGTGCCAGAATGTCAGCCCTCACATTCCCACTAGACGCTGAGCTTTAATAGAAACTATACCTTAATTTCCATCACCATAGAATGCATGTGTGCCGGACACATGAATGAATGAATGAATGAAAAATACATCATTTCACGTAAAGGAGATGGAGTCCCAGAGAAGTCAAGTAATTTGTCCAAGGTCACAGAGCTTGAATGGCAGAGCATGTCCAAACCCCAGCCTTCTGCCACTGAGGCCCATGCATGTCCTTCCTCCACCCCACCCTGCCCTGAAGAGCATGGGAGAAGGGTTAAGAAAGGAAGAGGCCAGCATAGGCTAGAGGTATCCAGGAGGGCTTCTTGGAGGAGGGGTATCCCTAGCTGGGCCCTGAAGGATAAACTGGAAAACATTCAGGGAGGGAAGAGCATCCCGCAGTTTGCTGCTTCTAGATCTCTAGGCCTCTGGGTCTGAAATTCTCCATGAGAAGGTTCAAGGTCTTCCCTGAGAAGGTACCTGAAAACCTCTCCCCAGAGCAGGTGGAGCTGCATCCCAGGCAACTTCTGGGAGGTGGCCCCCAGGTAGGGAGTTGTGGGCAGGGCAGAGTAGGAGCTCCCAGGAACACTGTGTTCACTCGGTTTCTGTCCCAGGTTCTCCTGAATGGGAGCGAGGATGGCAGTGTCCTTGCCTGTCTACTCTGAGAGGACAATGGCCTCACAAGCACTCTGATGACGTTATATGCCATCAGCCAAGCAGCTCCACCAGACACAATCCCTGCAAAAATGTCTCATCAGTCCAAGAGCTGCACTGCCTGCAGGCTTTATGATTTCCCTTGCAAATTCCTCATTGAGCACATCCTGCAAAGGTAAGAATCCCTCCCATTTTGTCCACAATTGGGAAAATTAGCCCATTCCCCTCCCTGTTCTGCCTCTGAAGCCCATTTCCCTATAATGAGCCTGCAGAAGTAAAACAACATTACACAGGCATAAAAGCATACAACAGTTCAGCTGCCACAGGGTATTCTTGGGACTATTTTGGGAGCCAGATGCCTGTGTTGGTGGGAGATTCATCTATTCTCTGCACAGGTGAACTTTCCAGACATAGGCCCGGGAGCTGAGTCAATGATTTTTTTAAATCTCAAATCCATTTTTTCCTCTTGTCTACACTCTCTGGTTGGCATGAGGCATTTGAGGATAACAGAACACCTCCTTAAATATATAAATAACTGAGGGACTTCCTTGGTGGTGCAGTGGTTAAGAGTCTGCCTGCCAATGCAGGGGACATGGATTTGAGCCCTGGTCCGGGAAGATCCCACATGCCGCAGAGCAACTAAACCCATGCACCACAACTACTGAGCCTGTGCTCTAGAGCCTGCAAGCCACAACTACTGAAGCTCACACGCCTAGAGCCTGTGCTCCACAACAAGAGAAGCCACCACAATGAGA
>NW_020175402.1:7488129-7570735 GCF_003031525.2 Neophocaena asiaeorientalis asiaeorientalis
CCAGTGATTGAGACATATTCCCCACCCATGGAGGTCTCTGAGACCTGCAGTGACAATATTCATTTATTTATTTAACACACTTGTTGAGTACCTACTGTGTGACAGCCACTGTGTTAGGAGAATCAAAGCTAAGCAAAAGCATCAGGGACCCTGTCCCTCAGAGCTCACAATCTAGAAAGGGAGACAAAGACTAATCTAGAATTGCACAAAAAAAGTGTAAAATTACAGGTGCTCTAAAGGAGAGGCTCACAGTGCTATGAATAGAGAAGTTCAAGATTTTCGCAGAGTAGATGAGCTTCCATCTGTGATCTGAAGAATAAACCAATTATCAGGTGAGCTTGGGGCTGAGAAAGAGTGTTCAGACCAGGCAACAGCATGTGCAAAGGCCCAGTAGCTGGAGGGCTCTTGGCAACCAGGAAGAACTCCAAGACCTGTGTGATTGGAGGGCAGGAAGTGGGTGGGATCCTGGAGAGGGGACAGGAGCAAGATTGTGGAGGGCCTCAAACACCACTCTCAGGATTTGGGTCTTCATCCCACCAGCAGGGGACCAGTGGAGGGTTGTAAGTATAGGGCAAAGGGCAGGAAGCAGGCTTGATGTGATTAGATCTGTTTCCAAATTAGTCCTCAGGCCACAAGAAGGTGGGTGAGGAGGGAGGGAGGCATCAGGACAGTATGACTTGAAGGTGGAGTACTCACCTAGCTGGCAGGGAGGAGGATAGCCTCCAGAGGAGGAGGAGATGGGAAACACTAGCAGCCACATCTGCAGGATGTTCCCTCAGTCATTTGACACACATTTATTGAGCACCTACTACATGCCTGGTCCTGAGGTTGGAGAGGGGTACCAGGAAGAATAAGAACAACTAAGTCACTGTCCTCAAGCATCTTACCAGGAAGAGACAGATGTGTCTCTAAGATTTCAGAGAAAGCCAGCTTCTGTCAGAAATGCATGGGACGTTGTGAAAATCCACTGAATCTCTTATCAGAGGAGAAAGAAAAGACCTGCCAGGGCCATTTGGATAAAAACAAGAGAAACACAATCACTCCAAGTCAATTAAAGGGGTTTGGTGAAAGGACAGAGGGTGGAGCCAGGCCTTTACAGGACTGACAGTCACCAAGCCCATGTCCCTCTCCTTCCTGTGCAGCTGTCAGAGCTCACCCAGCTCTGACAGGGCCTGTAGATACTGCACCCAACTCTACTGCCAGACGGAGGGTCTTGATCACATTCATTCATTCATTCATTAATAACCACAACCTTGGAAAAAGGTCCTCATGCCATGCTCTGCCTTGGCACTGCCTTCTCTTAGTCACACGCATTTATCCTAACACTCAAGTGTTAGGAGCTCAAGTGTCTCCTCCTCCAGGAAGCCCTCCCTGATACCCAGGGTTAGTCAGCCCCTCCCACTTTGTGCTTTTGCTGCACCCTGGGAGTGTCTCCCGATTGCCATTTCTGACATATGTGCCAGTCTCCAGCCCCAGGGTCCTGTGAATGGGCAAGTTTCCAGAGGGTAGACAGGGATCCCCTTAATGATTTCCTCTGTTGTCTCCTCTGACCTGCTGGAGGCTCCAAGGTGAGGCAGGGTTGTGTCCCTCTCACCTCCTTTTGTTTCCTTGGAACTTAGAACGCTGCGGGGCACAGAGCATGGTCAGAATGACTGTGTGGAAGAAAGAAGGGAAGGAGGAGAAGAAAAGTAAAGAAGGGCGAGAGGAAGGGAGAGAAGTGCAAAGGTACAGGTGAGGACAGGAGGCAGAGGAGAAACTTGGAAACTCATAGGCTGTGAGAGGGCAGGGAGGCAGAGAGTCTCGAACGTTAAAAATGGTCCCTCTCTGACCTATGACATTTCACTTAATCAGGAACAAATTACTCTGCACCTGGTAGATCTGAGAGCTCTTCAGACTTTGCCCTCAGAAGAGCTTTCTGGAGTAAAACCTTACTCCAGAGACTTGTTTCATGCTGAGCCACATATACCCAGATTCCATGGGTCAGAGAGAATCTCATCCCCTTGACCTCTTAGAAGAGAGCAGAGGACCTGACCCAAGGCTGGTTTGGGTATCTGCTCTACCCAGCTGTGTGACCTCAGACAGGTCACTCCAAACTTCAGCCTGCCACCCTGAAAGGGCATGGACGACCAGAGTCTCACCCTCCCATTTTTGCTGCTTCTCCAACACCCTCCCTGACCTTGGCCTCAGCTCTGAGATCAGACCCCACCTCTTCCAGGAAGTCCTCTCTAGACCTGAGTAGCTCAAGTGCTTGGTCTGGGAGTTGATTGCCAGCTGTGGGTCAGACCAGCGGGGTCCAAATCCAGGCTGCTCCCTGTTCTAGATTCTTACTGTTCACAGTGTTCACCAACAGTGGTGGCATCAGTGGGGGTTGGTGAAACTTTGGGCCCCATCCCAGACCTGTAATGAGCCTGGCTCTGCACTTGAACAAGCACCCAAGGTGGTGTGTGGGCACATGTAGATGTGAGATGATCTGGCCCTGTGTAGGGGGAGAGACAGGTGTCAGATCCCGGCAGGAGGTCTGCCTTTCCCCAGGTGCCTATGACTCTCATAGACACATCTCCTCGTAAGGAAGAACAAAAATCAAAAAAGACATGTGTCCTGGCTATGTGACTTAGCTCCTTCAATCCACCTCTGGGGCCATAGTCTCTCCCCTGTACAATGGGCAAATAGAAATCCCCAGCCCCCTGAAGTTGTTGCGAGGATGGAGTGAAGTAATTTGCATAAAGCTGGTGTCACGTGGCCAGCAACCTGTTCTCTCTGCAAGAAGCTCTTCCAACCCAGCCTCTCTGTTCTCCCTCAGGTACTATCCAACAACCCTGTTAAGGTCACCCCATACCCACCACCTCCCCAAATCTGTTATTTGATGTCTTATCACCCAATCTGTTGTTGTTGTTGTTATCATTTACTCCTTTTGTTTGGCTATTTCCCAAACTACATTTGAGTTCCCTGAGGGAAGGGGCCTGTGGGTCTTGTTCATGGCTGTGTCTGGTGCTCAGCACAGAGCCTGGTACCCAGAGGAGGCTCATAAGTATCTGCTGGATGAAGGGTTGGATGAGGTGTAAGACTGGGTTGTATCAGTCAGTACAGGTGAGGTGCTGTAACAAATAGCCCTCAGATCCCAGTGGCTTCACCCAGGAAGAACTGATTTCTCTCCCACATGAATGTTGCTGGTATGAGGATCTCCTCCAGGGAGGCACCTCCTCTGAGCAGTGATGCAGAGATCAAGGCTCCTTCCATCTGTGATCATGTCATCTCTACACATGGCCTCTGGGATCACCAGGGAAGGGGAGTGAGTGAGAAGAAGTTCACCAGGTAATTAACCAGCTCAGCACAGAGGGGTTCACATCATTTCCACCCACATATCATTGGCTAGCATGAATGTGCATCCTGCCCCACTTGGATGCATGGGGGCTGGGAAATGTCGTCTCAGGCTGGGAAGCCACTCCCAGGACCAGCCCTGCACTGTGGAAGGAGGTAGTGTTCAACGGCCATCTCTGCCCCTCTGTGGTGGCAATTGATGACTCTTGTCACTTTTATCTTCTTTCTGAGACCCCTGGGCTCCATGTCCTCTTTCTAGACCTCTGGCTGATTTGATGCCTGGGTCAGGAGGGCACAGAAGAAGGGGCAACCACCCAGGAAAGGGCTCACAGCACTGCTCCCCACACTTGGTTGCGTGGGGAGAAGTTCTGGCTGTTTTGAGTTGATTGTGTTTGGAACGATCTGTGTCTGCTGAGCTGCTAATTCCGGTGCCATCTGCCTGTGATTCCAGCACCAAAGCCCTGGGATAAACAAGTTTTCTTCTGGAGTTCCTAAAGAAAGTTTTGGCAGGGGGTGGGGAGAGAGAGAGAAAGGAGGGAGGCCTCTGAATGTCTTGTCTCTGAAGAGGAGGTGCTGCCCAGCCAAGGGATGAGGGACATTGAAGGGACGAGGATGTCATGTACCTCCTTATCCTGCTGAGGATGTTGTGTGGAGCGCATGGTGGGCAGAGAGGGCCGAGTGGCCTGGGGGATGGTGTTCCTATGAATTCCTACCTCCCTTCACCAGACTGGGAGCTCCTTGGGGCTAAGTCATCCCATTCCCAATGCCCAGCCCAGGGCCTAGCAGCGAACACCTGCTGAATGAATGATTGAGTAAATGAATGTACAGTGATGAAGGGTATGGATGGGGAGAGGTTGAATGGGATGCAATAGGAAGCCAAGTGACTGCTGTGTTACGAGCTTTAATGAGGGGCTTCCCTGGTGGCACAGTGGTTAAGAATCTGCCTGCCAGTGCAGGGGACACGGGTTTTGAGTCCTGGTCTGGGAAGATCCCATATTCTGCAGAGCAACTAAGCCCGTGTGCCACAACTACTGAGCCTGCACTCTAGAGCTCATGAGCCACAACTACTGAAGCCCGTGTGCCTAGACCCTGTGCTCCACAACAAGAGAAGTCACTGCAGTGAGAAGCCCTCGCACCACAATGAAGAGTAGCCCCTGTTTGCAGCAACTAAAGAAAGCCCGTGCACAGCAACAGAAGACCCAACGCAGCCAAAAAAAATAAATAAAGTAATTAATTAATTAAACCTATAAAATGAAAAAAGAGCTTTAATGAATTACCCTGCAGTGGGGACACTTCTAGGATGGCCTTATGATCCCTGCTTCCTGGGATGACAGGGTGGGCAGGACCCATGAGTCATTTCTAACAACTGAATACAGCCAAGGTGACGGGATGTTACTTCTGTGACCTAACTACAGAAGACTGTGGCTTCCTTCTTGCTAGTCAACTTTTTCTGTTGCCTTCTTGGCTTGCGTGCTTTGGTGAAGCAAGCTGGTATGGGAGATACCCTCATGGCAAGGAACTGACAGTAGCCTCCAGCCAACAGCCACCAGCAGCCTGGACCTGAGGCCCTCAGTCCATCAGCTTTCAGTGAACAGTCCTGCCAACAGACACATGAGCTTGGGAGCAGCTCCTTCCCCACTTGAGCCTTCAGATAACATCTCAGCCTCAGCCTAAAATTTGATTGCAACCTTGGGTGAGCTGCTGAAGCAGAGGATCTAGCTAAGACATAAACTTCATCTAAAAACCCACAAGGAACAGGAAAATCTAAAACTTGAAAGATTTACTCAAATATAAATCAGACCTTTCTCTCCATTGCCTACAATTCACTCTAAGTTCCACCGGCTCACAATGGGGAGGAGACATGCAGATAATCTAAAAGCAAATCACCTCTGACAGTGACAGTCCTGTCATTTACATGCGGGTTGTCTCCGGTAAGTGCAGTTAAATATACTGTGACTATGTCCGGTGGGAGTAGCCTAGGAAGCAGATGCTGGTAGGTTTTTCCTTTCTCCACTCCCATTTTTAAAGTGAAAGAGACATCAGAATGCCTACAAAGCTATCTCCAAAGAAGGACTTTGCACAGGTAGGCCCTGGGGTGGGTTGAAGGGGAGGTATTTGGTAGAAGGGGCTGGAAGGCCAGGAAAACAGCGAAGCTTCAAGGGTGCAGTCACAAGGGTCCCCTGGGAGATCCCTTTCCCGGGTGGGCCCTGGAGGGAAGGCAGCTTTGGGTCACTCCCTGAAGAGGGAGGGTAATGCAGGAGGCTTGGCCTGGGAGTTGGGACCCACAGTACTGTGGCTGGCTCACTCTGATCCGGGAGCCACCCTGACTCCTCTGACCCCCAATGTCCCCACCTGCAAATTGCAGGGTAAGCTTTGAGGATTTGTCACTCATGGAATCCAAGCCAGTAAGAACAGACACCCAGTTCCATCCCATTCCCATCTCTCCCTCTAAGCACCATGGAGAATGAGAGACCATCAGAAATCACCCCAGGCCGCCCTGGCAGGAGACATGTCCCCACCTCACACCCTGCTTAGCTCGTGCTGACTCTGCAGAAACAATTGCACAGGCTGTCACTGAAATGCACCCAGTCAGCATGGCCTCCTGTGAGCTGGGCCCCAGCTCACCTGCATTCATCCTGCACACTTCCTCTGCCCGCAAGAGCTGCCTAGCGAGGTGCCCGGCCCTGAGCCTGCCACTGTGGCTGTCCTGACGATGAGTTGTAGAGCATGGAGTTAGGGGTGGGTGATCCACGCTCCATGGAATCTCATAATCAAGACCTGGAGAGCCCTTTGTGTCTCCCAGCTGGATCGATACTCTTACAAATCCTAATAGATGGGGGCTGACCCATGTCAAGTGCCTGTTACACCTCAGGGACCATGTTATACATTTTCTAGGCACTGCCTCATCTCATCTTCACATTGTTATCTTTGTCTGTGACAAGGAAACTGAGGCCCAGGGGTGGGAAGTGCCTTGCCCAGGACGTGGTTGAGCCAGAACTTGAACAAAGAGCCTGTCCCTTAAGCACCCCTGTCACATCTCTTCCATGAGGACCCGCAGGATGGACCCAAGCTCTACTCCTGTGTATTTCAGGGCAGGAGGCAGGCCACCCAGATCATGCAGTGGGGAATCAGGGTTAGGTCAAGCACCCCAGATCCCAGGACCTCCCACCACCTTGGGCCCCCTGGGCTCACAGAGGCCCTTTGCCTGGTGAGCTGGAATGAGCCGGCTGACCATGCCCTGTGATGTTAGAAAGATGCTCAAGGCGAGGAAGATGTGTCTCCAAGAAGCCTGGCCAGGTGGTGGCCAAGGGGCTGCCTCAGGGTGCTTCTGGCCTGGTGAGATTGTCCCTTATTTACTGTTGTTTCAGCTGCCCTCCCCACCCTTTCCACAACCAGAAAGAACAGCTTTGCAAAATTAGTCAACGCTGGATGAAGGAGAACCTAGAAGGTGTTACATGATTGATCTGGGTGGAGTCCCTGCATCCTGGGGGTAGAAAGATTGGCCTTATCCTGCAGCCTGTATACCAGGAGGGAGAGCAGGTGGGGAATGGAGCCCCCTCTCTGCACTTCACAGAAGATGAGGGAAGCCTGACCCATCAGGCAGCTTCGTGCTGTAGATAGCAGACAAAGAAGTGCTTTTAACACATCAGCCTCTCAGACACTCACTATTTATCTCAGGAAACATAAGTGTTTTTCTTTCTGTCTTTTTTTTTTATTATTATTCTTTTCTCTGCTATAAAATGCTCAGGGAGTAGCACAGAGAGAGATGAAGGGCTGATACACTGGGAAAACTCATTTTTAGAGGATTCGATTGATTTCTATCAGCTGTGCTCTGGCTGAGCAGAGCATCGTGGGCGTTGGGTTGGGACGGGCAGGTCCAGGCTAGGCGGTGGAGGTGGACACACTTGTGGGTGCTGAGGATGGAGGCTGGGCAGCTCTGGCAAGGGGGCACCCACCGGGATGAGCTTCTTTAGGGCAGAGATTGGGAAAGTGGGTGACAAACATTTCAGGCAGGACTGCCCTTAAACTAGGTCAGGAGAGGTCCTTGTGCTTTAGAGGATCCCCCCCTTCCTTTACCAAGCTCCATCCACAGGGTGAGGACTCTGCAGGGCCCAGAGAAGGGGGACTGTGAGCCCCTTTCACCTCACTCTGGGACCCCAGAATCCTCTGTCTAAATGACCCTGAGCCCATCTCTAGAAGCCTGCCTGCCCCTCTTGCCCAGGTCTGGGCTGCTGAGGTGACCGGCAGGGTGAACGCCAATCCCAGGGCATAAAGACACTCAGGCCAGAGGGCAGCTGAGGTGTGAGGGATGCTGGGCTATGAGGGCAGCTTTTGCAGTGGGGGGAGTCACTAAGTCTAGAGTCAAATTAAACTCCCACCCCCAGCAGTGTCATGACATCTCTGCTCAGTCCCCCCAGGCGGGGACCATGCTGCTTGCTTCTCTCTCTTCCCGTGAGCCTAACATGGGCCTGGCTCCAAGTGGGGACCTGGTGAGGGCTTCTCAGGGCTCATCAGGGAGGAGCAATGGCTCCTCAAGTGCACCCAGCGGTGAGATGGACAGAAACCCATGTGTCCAGGCCTTGGTCAGCTCAGAGCTCTCCAGCCTCAGCTCCATCCCCCATCAGAGAACCTCCAGGGACCCTCAGGGAGACCCATGGATAATAACTAGTGTGCAATTGTCTCAAATAACATTAGCATTAAACAGGGCCCCTTCGTCTCCATGGGGCACAGGGGAAGCTGCAGAAGAAACTTTCCAAGAAGGGCAGGGGGCATTGGGCAGCTCCCTGGAATGAGGGGTGGAGCATCCAGCACCATGGGGTTCTGCGAGGTGGGCCCACCACTGCGTTTCTCAGAAGCCCTGTCTCTCCTGGGAGTTGTAGTGGCCGCCATCTGCCTGCCAGACCTGAGGAACCTGGGGTCTGTCCTCCTGGTGCGCTCCCTGCATCCAGTCGCCAGGGAAGCAGAAAGAGGTTCGGCTTCCAGGTCAGGCCCTGGCTCATCCATGCACTCAGAACCTCCAGCTCTTGCAAGTTCTTTTTCAATTGAAAATACAGAAGCAGCTGTTCACACCATTATGGGCCGTGATGGTGTCTTAATCGGTGATGTTATTGGACCACTCACCATTGCCAGTAGTCAGAAACATCAGTGGTTCTGCTGGAAGGACTTGGTGGAATGAAGAAGCACAAAGGCTCTGCAGCAGACCAGGCTGGCTCAGCCCTACTGCACCACAGAGAACCCTAGTTTCCCAGAGTCACACTCTCCTCAACTGTAAAATGGAGCTAAGTGTCCCTGTCCACAGGATGAGGGGAGGATTAAATGTGCTGCTGTCCTCTGTGTGCCCCTAGACCCACCCTCACCCACCTCCTCTGCTCTGTGCCCGGGAGACTGACCTGCAGGGGCAGCACCGACAGGGCCCTGCTCCCTCCTGGTGACCCGTTTTCTGTTGGGTCCTGGAGGCCAGGGGCAGGAGGAGAGAGGTCAGGTGTTGGTTCCCCAGGTACTCCCTCTGACCACGCTTGGCAGTGGCTGCATCTCTCTCCTGTGACCCCAGCTCCATCAGACGGCCCCTCTCCTGTGGCTGCAGCTGTCTCTGGGGTCTGGTAAGTGCTCCCTCCTTTGGTCCCTTCTGGACTGGGATGGACACAGCTCCCCACTGTCGCTCACCCCAAGTGCATCAACATCCCCTGTTGGTTTCCTGTATCCCACCCACACCTTGATACTTGTCCCTCCATTAAACATTTCAATTACCCCCTCTTGTGTCTGTTCCCCGCTGAGAAACTGACCAATAGAGTTTGGGTTTTTCTTGAATTCCAATGGGAAGAGTGGGCTGGGGGCAAGAATGGGAGCCAGGAGCTGCTCTGAGTCTTGGGCAAGAGCTGCCTTGAGCAGGAATATCAGGAAACCGAGAAATTCCTGCAATTCTCATTATCCTGCATCTCTACAAGGCACCAAATTAAGGCACTGAACCAGCAGCCATAATCCTCATCTTTTCTCTTCATCTAATTGTTTCGGCACCCATACACCCCAATAGTGTGGGGAAGGTCCTGAGGCAGTGCAGTGATGCATACTTCCTCATGAGTAGATCCAGCTGAGGTCCATGGTCATGACCTGTGTGTGTCCCTCCCTCTAGCCCTGGGGTCAAGAGGTGGGTGGAGTTGGGAAGCACATCCTGGTGTGAAAGCCAGGAAGTTCAGGGGTCTTTTCCCAATTGGCCAGTTTTGCGTTTAGGAGGGTTCAGCTGTGGGGCGCTGGGCAAGTTGCTTAACCTCCGTGAACCTTACTCTCTTCATCTGGGAAATGGGTTAAAACCAGCATCACAGGGCTGATGTGAGCCCTGAGTGAGGTAACCCAGGTGATGTGCCTGGCCCTCAGCAGGGGTTCCACATGGGTGAGCCCCGTCCCACTGTGTAGAGTACTAAGGATGCTCCTAGAATGCAGCCCCTACCCCATTCTCCTTTTGACATCCCCATGTCTGCCTTCGTCCCCCATCTGGACAGTCAAGGCATTGGGTGGATGGTCACCAAAGCCCTTTTCAGCTTGGACAGTATGGGGCCCTTTATTTCCTTACCGAGCAAGAGGCTCGCAGCCCGAGCCCTAAACCGCTGCACCCCCGGCCTCAGGAGCCTGTCGGGGGCATTCAGGAGACCCTGAAACCTCCCCTGCTGGGCCCCTACAGCTGCAGGCAGGAGAAGAGAAGCCCGCTGAGTAAGGACCCACTGTGTCCGGGTCCTGGGCTCACAGGGAGGCCCTCGTCCCGCTGACGTCATGTGCCTGTCAGCAGGAGGGAGCAGAAACCACAGGGACGGGCCCTGGGCCCCCACGCACCCCTGGGAGCAGGGCGCTCACTTGGAGACCCGGGAATAGACACGCTGGGTGCCTGTGTGAGTGCTGGGCAGTGGCGGCAGCTCTGGCCCTGCAGCCTGTCAGCACCGGGGACAATTAAAATCCTTAAAAAGCCCTCATTATTTCTCCCAGGGCCGAGGCACCCTTTGGAAAAAGGAATGTTTCCTGCCAGATCGTCCCCTGAAAGTGCATTTGTCACAGGCTATTGTGTAAATCCGTGTTTGCCCCATTTGAAAAGATGTGATTTATCCACTTGACTGGCCTTAACGCTCCCTCTCCAACCTCAAAGTGTGGCCATTATTAGGAGCCCAGAGAGGAGCCATGAAGCTTGACAGGGCGAGGCTGGTGAAGTCACCCCCTGGGCTCTGAGCCCCTCTTCCTCGTGCTGCACAGGAGAACCGGAGGGGAGGGGACGGGATCACACTGCTCAGGACCTGGGACACTTCAGGACGCGGGTCGGTCCTCAAGGAGACAACCTGGGATGTTGGATAAAGGCCCAGCGTCAGGTCCGCTCATGCCAACTGGCTCGTTGAGGTCCTACTATGTGCCGGCCCAGATGGGAGTGAGGGTGCAGCAGCGAACAGACGAGGTCCCTGCCCCCAGGATCTGACGTCTGGAGTGGGGAGGCAGGAAGGAACAGGTAGACCATCATCCACGAGTATCCCAGGTGGGAAGAGGTGCTGGAAGAAGGTAAACAGGGTGACGTTATAGCATCTGGCTCTGGGGCTGGGGATGGACAGTGACAACCTTGGACTGTGGGGACAAGGAAAGCCTCTCTGAGAAGGGGACCTTTAAGCGGAGACCTGAGGGATGAAGAGGAACGGCCTCTGATGCACATTTCAGAGCAGATGACCCACCAGGTGGGGGCATCCTGGGCCAAGGCTCTGGGGTGTGACAGCCTCTATGGAAGCTCTGGTGACGAAGTAGGTAGCTCCACCTGGTAGGACCAGAGGACACTTCAGCCAGGTGACAGCAAGCTATTCGCTGGTCCATACCGAGCATTTCACCAGGTGGGGAGAGTGAGGGATTTCCAAATGAAAGACAGAGACAGAAAGACCCGGACCCGGGCAGGCACACATTAGAACAACCAGCCTCCAGCGTAATGGTGGAGGGTTTCCTTGGGAGGCGTCGGTCTCGAGCAGAACTATGAGGATTGGACTCTCTCTGAAGGCAAGGAAACCCATTTTTTAAGCAGAAATCAAGTCAGCGTTTTCGAAAGTGTTAGGTCCTGCGACTTCTAAGGCCTCTTCCAGCTCTAAACCACTACAAGCAACAAGACTAGCTTGGGCTGTATTTGAATGAAAGTTCAGACTTGCTGCACTTGGCTGCATTTGGTTTGGGTTTCCCATCCTCACCCCAACCATCCAGAGGCAGGAGGTGTTCGTACCCTGAATTCTCTGCACAAATGCAGAGCTGTGTGCTGACTGGGCCCCCGAGTACTGGGTCCTGGAGGGGGGGTTTTGGGGGAAAGTCACAGAGACCAGGGCTGGTGGGGGAGACCCGAGCCTCAGTAACCAAGGCTCTCTTGCATGGGGGCCTCACACAGATGGACACAGTGGAGGACAGGGACTCCCACCCTCCTCCAAACAGCCTCTCCACTCAGCTCTACAGCCCAGAAGCACCAGCAGCACCTGGACCGCCCACTGCCCCTCACCCAGCACCCTCAGGAGCAGCCCGCAAGGCCAGCCCCCAATAACCGGCCCCGAACCAGGTCAACCTCCCTCCCCTTCTATTTCATTTTATTTTTTCCCCCTTCTATTTTAGATCAACCCAGTCAGGCTCCCCTTGGGGAGCAGCAGACTCTCATTTCTCTCCCGGGCTCGCTAAATTGTAAGATCCTGTGACTGGCCCAGCAGGCAACAGAGGGAAAAGTTTCCCAGAATTTCAGGCCCTTTGATGGAGAAAGTCTGCCTAATAAATAATTGAGAGGTACCTCGGCTTCCCGAGAACTATTCCGAGCGGTAAAGGCGCCTGTTCCAGTTCCTTCAACAAAGCAGAACTTCTGAGCACTCCAGCAGAGGTGAGGAAAAGCCCTTCCTTACAGATGAGTCAGGAAAGGCAAGAGGGCTGGGGTGGAGAGAGGCTGGAGGCACCAGGAGAGGGTAGGCGCAGGGAGGGGGCTGCTTCAGGGAAGGATGCAATTGTGCCCCATCCTGAGGGCCCTACTCAGTGCCAAGTGCCTAGTCAGGATCCCATCTCACCCCCAAATGGCCCCATGTGGTGAATCCTCTCCCTGCAGACCCATTGGACAAATGAGGAAGCTGAGATGCAGGTAAGCCGAGCCCTTACCTGACGCCTCCACTGGGGAGGCCTGGACCCTGGCCTGTCAGATTCCAGCCTGCACGCTCTTCACGTCTCTGCTCACCTGGAGGCATTCAGAGACCCATAGGATCCTGGAGTCTTTGGTTCTCTGGACCCTTAAGCTGTGCATTGAGAGATGAGTGTCCAGAAGAGCTGAGTTCGATTCCCAGCTTATTCACTGCTCTGGAAAAAATGGAGATAATAATCCCAAGGTCATGGTCCTATTGAAAGGGCAGATGTGTGACATGTGGAACACAGGGTCCTGCACAAAATAGATGCTCAGTGAATTCTGAGTATCACCCACAATAACACACGTTGCTCTAAGAAACCAACCCCAGAATGTATAATGGCTCCAATGCAACAGAAGTTTTATGTAAACCCCAAACAGTATCCTTGAAGGGTGGGTGCCACAAGATGGCAGGAGACTGGGTCTGGGATACCTTCTTGGTGGAGGCTGTCTTGCCAGCCTGTGCCCTCTATTGCCTTCTTGGTTTGCACACTTTGATGAAGCAAGCTGCTGTGTTGGAGAGAACCCTATGGGCAGAAACAGGGGGCAGTTGGTCCTCTGCCTGTATCAGACTGGCAAAAAAAGCTAGGGAGTTCATGGGATGATCTCAAAGGCCTGGAGTGGAAGTCACATATGTCACTGCTGCTCATATTCTATCATCTGGAAGGCAGTCACGTGGTCCCACTTACCTGTAGAGGAGGCTGGGAGATGTAGCCTTGCCATGTGCGCAGGAAGAAGAAACGTATTTGTGGAACAGGTAGACATTCTCTACCACACCTGGCAAGGTGAAACCATGACCCAGGAGACCCGGCAGGTCAACAGTGGAGCCCTCCTTAGAGCCCAGGCTCTTCCCTCTACATGTCACATGGAGTGTGGTAGAGTCACAGGACTGGCCACGGGGACCTGAGACAAGGTCCACCTGAGTAGGGAAGGGAGGCTACAGGTGGTCAACATGCTGCCTTTGCTGCCTGCAGGAATTATGGGTTGGGGGCAGAGAGCCACAGCTGCAGGGTTCTTGGCTGTGAACTTGGTCCAGATGCAGAGTTGGCCTCAGGGCCCCCTTGAGATCAGTTTTCTTATCTGTCAATAAGTCTGCAGTGAGAAGACTGGTCACATGCAGTCATCTGAGTGAGATCGTTGATGCACTCATACTTGTTTATCCCTTTACTCTCTGGGTCCTGCTTCTCTGCTGGGAAAATCTGATATAGTCAAGCTACAATACTATGGATAATGCTGGTTCAAAGGATACCTCCTTCCTAGGGGTGTTCAGGTACAACAGGAAGCCTGGGAGAGGGAAGACGATCATGCAGGTCATCTCAGCAACAATTCTATAATTCAAAACAATTGTGCAGAAGACGTAAAATGGCATAGGAAGACTTTTATGACATAGTAAACATAAACAGAAGATTACAGAACAGAATGCACAGCATACTCTCCTTTTTAATTTTTATTTATTTATTTATTTATTTTTTGCGGTATGCAGGCCTCTCACTGTTGTGACCTCTCCCATTGCGGAGCACAGGCTCTGGACGTGCAGGCTCAGTGGCCATGGCTCACAGGCCCAGCTGCTCCTCGGCATGTGAGATCTTCCCGGACTGGGGCACAAACCCCTGTCCCCTGCATCGGCAGGCGGACTCTCAACCACTGCACCACCAGGGAAGCCCTCTCCTTTTTTAGTTTTTAAATAGATCTTTATTGGCATATAATTGCTTCACAATACTGTGTTAGTTTCTGTTGTACAACAAAGTGAATCAGCCATATGCATACATATATCCCCATATCCCCTCCCTCTTGAGCATCCCTCCCATCCTCCCTGTCCCACCCCTCTAGGTCATCACAAAGCACCGAGCTGATCTCCCTGTGCTATGCTCCCACTAGCTAACTATTTTACATTTGGTAGTGTATATATGTCGATGCTACTCTCACTTTGCCCCAGCTTCCCCCTCTCTCCTTTATTTATGAGAAAAATATAAACATATATAAACACCTGTGTTTATATAACCAATATTTGACAGAGTGTTTTTTTTGATGGTGGTTATTATGGGTGGTTTTTCTCTTTTTCTTTCTGCCTGTCTGCATTACCTGTAATGAACATGTATAATATTTACATGAGGAAGAAAATACTCTTAAAATAAAGGTTGACATATTGTTGTCCCTAAGACTAGATGATGTCTCAAGACAAAGAGATTCTGACCTTTTGTGACTCTAAATCTTAGACACTGATGGGTCTGAAAATGAGCTGAGATCACTGGATCACTGGATCCAGATCACTGGAAGGTCAGGACTTCTTTTGCCTTTGAGATCCTTAAGAATTGGTGGTCAATTTGAAAATGTTTTAGATTTCAGCTTTCTTAGGTTTGTGATCCAGTTATGCCTTCCTAAATAACAAAGACATCCTCTTGATTGATCAGAGTACATGTGAAACATTTCAATCACACTGCATCAGTCTGTTATTGCTGTGTAACACACAACCACAAAAATCTGAGTGACATACAATAATAAGCATGTATTCCTCACACAATTGCAAATTGCTTGGCAGTTCAAAGCTGCAGATTTTGAATGCAGGTCTGCTCCATTCTCAAGTCTGTAGGGTGGTGAGTGTGAGGGAAAGGGATGCAAGGGTCAGACTGGGCAGGGTGGAGAGGGGAGGTCTTGCAGACCATACAGCAGAGGAGGTTAAGTTTTATTCCAAGTTCAATAGGAAGGCCTTGAAGGTAATAGATGTAGGTGCCATGGGTCTGAAAATTTTACCATTTTGAGAATTCTCTTTAAGAAAAAGACATAGAATTTGGAATCAAAATTAGCTAAATAACTAGTTAATAGTTATTTAGAATGAGCAAAGAAATTATAATAAATTGTAGGTATCAAAAAACAAGCAATTACCAGAAAACATAACAGAATTGAGGAAAATCTCACTCTATTTATTACTTAGCATCTTGACACTCCTTCTCAGCTTTCATTCTCCCCTGAATTGTTTGGGCTGCATTCTCTATATTCACATGTTCTTAAGACAATGATTTTGTAATATCATCTTCCGTGGAGAGAATAGAAAGTTTAATCAGACTTTCCTCCCACAGAGCCTGATTTTCACGGTTTTCTACATGGGTAGGGTTGAATTTTTTTCACCTTCACAGTTCATTACAGATCATGCCATGTAAATGTTCAGGACTGTTGTCAAATTTGGGAAGCCTCCTGTCAAGTTCCTCTTATATCTGAGCAGTAAGCTTTCAGGGCATAGCAAGTTTTCCTTGCAGTTTCTAATCCTAATTAATCTTGGAATTGACAATGTTCATTAATCACATTACATGGGGCCCAACTGGGACCTTAAGAGGGGCCTGGAGAGTCAGGGTCCCTGAAGCTTAAGCTTCTCTAGCCTCTGGTAAATTTGCCTTTGTCTGGAGGCTCTTATGGGAGAGGGAGATTATCTAAGCAGAGGGGCTGCTGGGCAGAGGACAGCAGACTCTGGAGGCTGTGGGGTGGATGCAGGAAGCAGGGAGTCAGTTAGGGGGCTTAGTTCAGGCTCCAGGCAAACAGTGGTGGGGCAGAAGATTCTGGGATTTTCTGGGATGTGCTAACCTGGAGAAGGAGAAGGGAGGCCTCAGAGTGGTCCAGATCAGATCTGTTACCTGATTTCTCTCTTTTGTCCATGTTCTCTGGGGGCTGAGCCTAAGCAGACCTCCTCACTCAAGACTACCATCCCTCATGGAGACCTGGAGCCTCAGCCCCTACCAAATTGACTACAGATGGAGGAGCCAACAGGGACATCATTCTGACTTGTGACGTGATGAGGTGCTGAGCAGATGAGTGCAGTTTGGTCTCCTAATGAGCTCACTGGGGACTTGTGGAGGGGTGGGGGGGAGGAGCCAGGCCACAGAGGAGGTGGGAGGAGAGACCGCACTCTGTCTGCGAGGGAGGGAAGAGACTGCTGGGGTACAGGAAACAAGGCTATCAATGGTAATACCTAGCAGGCCATCACTGCCCTGCCAGCTGCAGACTGATAGAGGCCAGAGGATTTGGAAATGGATTTGTTGACAGTGGAGAACATCCACCTCTCACTCCCGAGCCATGAAATAAAGGCATTAGGCCAATCTGTTACGTTAAGGAAGAGAAAGAGCTCAATAAGTTGCCTGAGTGGAGGGCAGGTGTCACTGCATTGAGGCTGAAGTTAGGGGACATCATTGGCCATGGGTGGCCTCTGATAGCTTTGAAGCCACTGTTATTCCCCACTTGGGTCCCTCAACCAGGGTCACCTGGTACCTAAAGCCCACCCACCTGCAAAGACCATGCAGGTTGGACTGGGCATGGGGATGAAGCCAATGCAGGACCAGAGGTGGGAGGGGATTTCAGTGGGGGAGATGGCCCTGAGCGACATGAGTAATGTTTGTTTTAGTCTCAATTAGGGTGGAAGCTCACTGAAAACAGTAACAAAAAGGAATGAAATATTGGAGGGAAAAACTCCATCTTCCACAATACGAGTAGAACCAAGGGCTGGGTGGTTGAGGATGCAGGGGGTGGTGCAATTCTGCAGTTTTAAACTGTGAGGAAAGACTATGCCTCATTGAGAAGGTGACTCTTATAAGTTAAATTGTGTCCCCTCCCAAATTCATATTCATGTTGAACTCCCAATCCTCAGTACCTCAGAATGTGGCCTTTTTAAAAGATACAGTCCTTACAGAGGTAATTAAGTTAAAATAAGGTCATTAGAATGGGCCTTAATCCAGTATGACTGGTGTACTTCTACAAAGGGAAAATTGTGAGATAGACACACACAGGGAGAATGACACATGAAAATGAAGGCAGAGATGGGGGTGATGCATCTATAAGCCAAAGAACAACAAATATTGCCAGAAAACCACCAGAAGAGAGAGGCATGGAACAGATCCTCCCTCACAGCCCTCAGAAGGAACCAACCCTGCCAACAATTTGATCTAGGACTAATCACCTCCAGAAGTGTGAGACAACAAAGTTCTGTTGTTTACATCACTCAGTTTGTGGTACTATTATACAGCCCTAGCAAATTGATACAGTGACATTGGATGATATACTTATAAGAGATGAGGATGTTGGCTAGGCAGATTCTGGAGTAGATGTTCCAGGCAAAAGGAACAACTAAGGCAATGGCAGAAAGAACAGGTGGACAACAAGGGAGGATGACTTCAGGGGCAAGTGGGGGGTGCAGAGCAGGAAGACCTCACAGTCCACTGGACACCTTTGGATTTCACGTTGAGTGAAATGGGGAGACACAGCAGGGTCCGGACCTAACAGTTTCACAGGTCCACTCTGCCCACTGGGTAGAGAAGAGCACAGGAGGGAGGGGGAAGCAAGGGGACCAGGTGGGAAACTACTGCAATGATGCAGGTGAGAAATGATGGTGGTGCAGGGCAGGTGGTGATGGGGATCAGACTCTGGACCCATTGTTGATGGGAGAGGAAATAACAGGGTTTGCTGGTGAGCTGGGTGTGAGGTATGAGGAGACAGAGGACTGTGAGGCTTTGGGTCCAATCAATTTCAGGATGGAGTTGTTGTTCACTGGACAGGAAAGATGAAATCTAAGGTGTGCAGTCCTTGAAAGGCAGTGACCTGGTGATTGGAGAGAGGACAGGTGAGTTGATGGACAGGCCACAAGGGACTGAGTTCTCTAACTCAGCATTGCAGGGGTGATGATCTGAGAAGACAGCAAGCTGGCAAGCCATTGACATTCTCCACCTTTGGCCCCCTTAGCTCTGACAGCCCAAGGGAAAGAGGCGTGAAGGAGGGTGTGGGAGGGACATCTGGGCCACAGCTCACAGAGACTTAATGAGATTTGCCAAGAACACGCCCACCTGCTGACCCTGAAAACTGAGGAAGATCGCTCCCCCAGGGCAAAGGAAAAGATGAATTTGCTCTGAAGGTGTTTGAGATGGTGAACCCAAACAGAATGTAAGGACTACCCAGCTCACTGCCCCACCCAGCCCCACACCAAATGGCCACCCCACTGAGATGAGGCATGACCAGCAAGGAGAAACACAAGACCCACACACAGGAAGTGCCTCCTGCTAACAAAAGGAAATGCACACTTGAGCAAAAGATGGAAGAACTTGCCTCCTAAGAGGAATTACCCAAGATCCAGGATCAGGATGACTCAGTACAAAACAAAACAAAAACTCAAAGAAGAGAGTGAGATTCAAAGAAGAATTATCCGTGGAAATTATAAAATGAGAGAAGAAAAATGAGCTGGTCTACCTCTTAGGAGAGAAATGAAACAAATGAAAGCATTGCAGAGATGAATGTTGCATAAAAACCAACCACAAAGACGATATATCATAACTGGAGATTCTATCAGGGAAATAGAAATCGGCTTCAGGAAATCACTCAAGTCAAAGTGGAAGAAAACAAAGTTGTAATAACGAATGCAATGAGGACAAAGGACATGAGAGACAGAACAAGGAGATCTGGTATATTCATAATGTTGCTGAAGAATAGAATACACACACATGCACACATAGTTTCCAAAGAACCCCGATATGTTATACAACATCAGGCTACATTTCCAGGGCACTTGCTTTGTGGCAGGACCTGGGCTAGGAGTTCAGAATGCCAGTTGCCTTTGTGCCAGCTACAGGTAAAGAAAGCAGATGATTTGATGAAAATAAGAGAAACAGGATAAATGCTAAAAAAAAAAAAAAGTTCCTCTGGAGTGTGGGCTATGATTTATTGAGTCACATGTCAGACACTGTGCATTATTGTATGTGTATGTGTGTATCATCAACAGGTTGGGAATGAGTTGTGTATGAGCAGCATGTGATGGAGCCAGAATTCAAGAGCCAGGTGTGTCTGCTTCCCAGTTCATCCTCCTCCTTGAGTGTGCTGCCTCCAGTCTCACACCAGCTGGAAGTCATCCATCACATCTGTAAGGAAAGCACCAGCGATGGTAAATCCTGGGGGTCTTGTTATTAGGGCTTATTACAAGGGGTCTTGTCCTCCTGGGGCTGGGGAGGAGGACATGACTGATACCCGTGTGAATAGCACAGGTGTGTAAATAATTTCCATACCCAGGCAGGTAGGGCTTGGAAGAACAGTAAGCAAACTCATCAAGCAAAATTACAATCCAGGGTCAAGTCTCTTTGCAAGATAAACAGTGGAGTATCCATCAAACCACAGCTGGGGCCCAGGATGAGCTAAGAATTCAGGATCACAGGATAGTGAGAGAGACCAGCCATTAGAGGGGACACATGCCAGAGGAAACAGGGGAACAGGTCTACTGAAGAAAGAACATTTGAAGACCATTCTGTGCTGAGCAGAGGAGAAATGCAGGCTGCCCGCCTCTGCTTTTAAGATGGCCTGATTGGGTTCGCTACCCTGTTTGTTTAACCACAAGCACAGAATATACGATGTAGGAATGATTGTGCTGGAGCTGTGAGTGGACGTGGAACTGTAGCACATAATAGTTCTTTGAGTCCAGGGCTTGGTCCCTTAGTGTTCAGCCCAAACTCTCACTTGCTTTTTGGCAGTATTAAGATGTTTCTGATTCCTTATGCCTCCTTTGCCTGGTACCCAGGTTCCTCACTTGGGGTCAGTATCCCAGAATTCCACTCATGAAAAGAGGGAGCTGAGGAAATAACCTCGAGGATTGCCTTCAGAGTAGACTCAGGGAAAGAGACAGATACCAAGTGGACAGATGGAGAGGTGTGGGCTAGATAAGTCGGGGGCACAGAAGCTAGAGAGGAGGGTTGGAAGGAGGCATCAAGTTCTAGGAGGCCAAGGGCCAAAGTGAGGGTTTGGTGGTGAGAATCGGAACTGAGAAGGCAGTTTTGGCAGCATGGTGGGCTAAGAAGCCAATTTGCAAGAGCTTCAGAAGCAGTGGAGGAGGAATAAGAACAGCTTTCTGGGCAGCCCAAGCCTCAGCATTCATTCCTGCATCAACCTTACACCACCAACCCACCCCCACCTGTGTGTCTCAGACTACCTGCTCCAGCAGGATAAACCCTTCCCATTGCCTTACTTGCATAACCTTCTTTGCATCTGTGTGTTGACCTTTCATTCTGGAACACCTTCCTCCCCTCTCACCACAAAACCCTGTTTTGGAATCCAGATTCTTAGTATTGGAAGAGACCTTAGAAATCACTCAGTGGTCAACTCTTTCATGCAAAATTTAACGAAATTGAGACCAAGAGAAGAACATGACATGTAGAAGGTCACACAGCAAGAGAATGGCAGGGTATGTCAGTCATCTATCCCATAATACTGCTGCATGATAAACCAACCCAAACTTGGTGGCTTCAAACAAAAACCATTTTCACTCATGTCTGTGACTTGGCAGCTATGGCTCTGCCGACCTTGGTTGGGCTGGGCTAGGCTTGGCTCCAGACCATGGGTTTGGCTCAAGTTCACTCCATGAGTCTCTCATTCCTCTGCTACCAGCAGGCCAGACAGGGCATCCTCTTTTCATGAGGTCGGAAGAAGCACAGAGGGCAAGCTCAGCCACACACATTGAAAACCTTTGCCTGCATCACATCTGCTAACATCCCACTGACCAAAGCAAGGCACACAGCCAAGCCCAAAGCCAAGTGGCTGTTCCCCAATGTTATACACAATGTTAAGACACAAAGAACTTATAAGCAACCATATGAACGTGTTCACTACCTAGAGAGGCAATCCACAAAAGAAAATTGAAATGGCCGATAAACAGAGGAAAAGATGTTTAATTTTTCAACTGATCAAAGAAATGCATGTGCAAAGAGAGGTTTGTTTTCCATTCACCAGATAGGTAAAGATTAAGAAAATTGACAAACCCACATAGCTCATTGGAAAATGGACACCCTCATGCCCCAATGAAGGCAGTGCTAATTGATTTAACCCTTTTGGAAAGGCAGTTTGGCAATATGTGTCAAAATGTAAAATGAGCGAGTCTTTTTTCCTGATAATCTCACTTCCAAGGAGTCTATTGATGGAAGCAATCATGTAAACTGACAAAAAAGAGGTGTGTTGCAGTGGTTCATCAGGGCGTGGTTTATTTCATAAGATCAAATAGCCATAAGGAAGGAATTGATTTGTTAAATTAGTGCAAATCTATAAAATGGAATAAAATGCAATGATATAAAATGATGTAATTCTGCAACTATTAAAGTGGAAAGACATTCACAATACCTTGTAGAGGAAAAATAAAAAGTGGTCACAGACCCAGAAGCCCATTTATTGGTATCAAGAAATATAAACAAGATAGTGACTGAAATGTTAGCAATGGTTCTACTTCAGTAGTACAATTTTGGGAAATGTCTACTTCTTTGTATTTTTCCCTAATATTTGAAATGTTTATGATGACACACACCATTTTATAAAACACAAAACTTTTTAAAAAATGAATTCAGTTTACGCATTTTTGCTCTGAAAAAGACATGAAGAAGAGTTATGGTAATAAATCACACTAAATTTTGAACAGAAAAAAATCTTTATAATAATTTCTTTTTTAGTTGGTTTTCTGGTAAGTTAACTAGAAAAAATTTTAAATGTAACTTAATTAGCCCTGCTTTGGGATTCAATAGAAGTATTAATTTTACCATGTGCTTTGAAAGTGCTTTCTTTAGTGCTCTTTACTTTGGAGGGAGGAAGGCACTGTCTACCAATTACTTATAGGTCAGAAGCTGTCACATGACAGCTGTTTCTGACTGTTTCTGCCTGAGGACCATATTCTAAGCACAGTCACGGAAATGCAAGAACACATATTCAGAAACACAACTCCAAATGTATGCTGACTCCAGGATGAGCTAACATTTATCAGATATTTACGATGTTCTAAGGACGTGACATCCTTGGTTTCATTCACTTTTCATGCCTACTCTTTTATGGAGGTATATTGATTTATGAGGAAACTGAGAATTGCACCATTTAAGGGACTTAACTAGGATCCTGAGGTTCATAAGTGACTAAGTTCCAGCAGGAGTCACACCTCACCCCAAAATTCCAGTAAACGATGGAAGGTACCAAGAAATAAATCTAGGAAACTATGTGCAAGACCTTTAAGGAGAAAATTATGGAACTTTATTGAAGGACATAAAGGAAAAGCTGAATAAAGGGAGAGATATAACATGCTTATAGATGGGAGGACCAATAGTCTAAAGATGTCAATTACTCTCCAAGCAAATCTATGAATGCAGTGTAATTACAATTATTAAAATTCCAAAAGAGCTCCAGGTAAAACTGAGTGGCTGATTCAAAAGCTCATGTGGAAAATAATTTTGAATAACAAGGACAACTCACCCTCCCCAACACCAAGGTTTATGATAAATTTCTCGTGTTTCAGACAGTGTGGTGTTGGTTTAGTTCAAGGCAAAGAGGCCAGTGGAGGGAGAGAAACAGATGGGATGTGTGCAGGGACTCCATATACAATAGAGAGAGCATTGCAAATAAGAGAGGAAAGATAGATGGCACAATAAGTCATGCTAGGAAAGTGACTATATGTAGGGGGAACTCCTTATGTCTTATAGGAAAGGTAACTGTACAAAGTAAAACTTTACTATGAGAACCATGAAAAATAAAACTTAAACAATAAGAAAAAATAATTCTCTTTAATGACCTTAAAAGGGAAAGAATTTCTTAAACAAAACATGCAAACGTCCAAACTGTAATGGAAGAGATTGATAGAATTGAATACAATAAACAATAAAATTAAAAACTTGTCTATGATAGAAGAATTAGTCAAAGTTGAAAAAGAAAAAAACAAATCACAGCCTGGAAGAAGATATTTGCCATGCATATCACCAATTAAGAATTATCATCCAGAATACACAAAAATTTCTTACAAATAATAAGAACATGACAAACTACCCAATAGAAAATGTATACAGAGAAAATAGAAATGCATGACCAATAATCAAAAGATATTGATTATCTAGTGACTTCCTCACTAGAAGTTAGAGCAATGCAAATTAAAATAATAGGGATATGTCACCTCACACTCTCATGCATGGCAGGTGAAAGTGTAAATTGTTGCATACACTGAGACTTGGCAATGTCCTCCAAAGTCAAAGACATTCCTACTCTAAGACTCAGCAATTCCACATCTACGAATAAACCACAGAGAAACTCAGGCACATGTGCACAAGGAGACAGACAAGGGGGTTCCTGCACCATTGCGTGCAGTAGAGACAACATAACATTCTAAATATCCATCACTAGGAATATGGCTATATAAATTGTAGTGTAATCACAAAAGGGAATACTACAGAGCAGTTAACATTAATGAGTTCTGTCTCTAGATATCAACCTGAGTGAATCTCTTAGACATCTTGGTGAGTAGAAGATGTCTGTGGCAAGAAGACATGTGTGTGTCACTATAGAATAGTGGCTGTGGAGGCTGGTTCAGCCCCAGCATCAACACTTCCAGCTGTGGGTCCTTGTGTAAGTTCTCTTAACCTCTTTGTTCCTTGGCATCCTTGTTGGGGATAACAATGCCAGTGTTGTGGTGAGTAGGGAATGTATTACTGCATGGAAACAACTTAGAATGGAGCTTGGTGCACAGTAAGCACTTGCCAAATATTAGCTATTTTGGAGATATACATATATGATACCTTAAAAATTGTGGTCCCCTCTGTGGATGGAGGGTAGGGAATAGGATTGCGTTCAGAGTTCAACTGCACTTGAAATATTTTATTTCTTTAAAAAATAAGGATAGGGGCTTCCCTGGTGGTGCAGTGGTTGAGAGTCCACCTGCCGATGCAGGGGACACGGGTTCATGCCCCAGTCCGGGAAGATACCACATGCCATGGAGTGGCTGGGGCCGTGAGCCATGGCCACTGAGCCTGCGCGTCCAAAGCCTGTGCTCCACAATGGGAGAGGCCACAACAGTGAGAGACCCACGTAAAAAAAAATTTAAAAAGTAAAAAGTAAGGATAAACATCTAGCATGAGAAATTTCCTTTATGATGACGTAAGAGTTTGGTAATGGCCACATTGGTAATGTATGGATCTGTACTTCCCATAAAACGGCAGAGAACTTCACAAACAACACACGTACACAGAAATGAATACATATAAAAACTGGTGAAATCAGAATAAGGTCTGTATCTAGTTAATAGAATCGTGCCAATGTTTTTTGGTTTTGTTTTCATTTTTTGGTTTTGATGTTATACTATAGCGAAATAAGCTGTTACAGTCAAGGGAAGCTAGGTAGAGGGTACCCAGGAAGTTCAGTGTGAAGAGTGCCTATTAGGAAGCACCCTGAGATCCACAACTGTGGGAGGGAGGGAAGGAAGCAGGGCTGGTGGAGGAGTTGGGGTCTGATGCAGTCTGGAGGGTGGCCTCAGCTGACCACAGGGAGCACGAGAATGAAATGGCCCAGGGGAGTGGTCAGCCTGGGACCTGAGTGTTGGCCCTCTGTCCCGCCCCCTCTAGTCCTGGGTGTGTATCTGGGAAGAGCGGGATTGCAGCGCTTCTCCAGGAGAGGGAGTTCCTGGAGGGCAGGCGTAGGGGATGAGGGGACACTGCCATGCACCACCCAGACACCCCCATCCCTGAAAGAACTTGCCATCCCACTTCCTAATACAGGCCCTTCATGCTGAACTTCCTCCCAAACCATTCCCAAGGCACCTGCCGGAGGAGGGAAACCAGGGTGGAGGCCCAAGGGGTTCTTGGGGGTACGTGAGGAGGCCAGAGGAGGCCAAAGCACCCTCCAGGCAGAATCAGAGTCCTGTGGCCTTGCAGAGCCTGTGGTAAGAAACTCAGACGCTGCCCCATGAGGGCTGCCCAGGGCCCAGCAGCAGCCAGGGAGAGAGCAGGCAGGGTGGCCATTGGGCCAAGGCCATGGCAGCACTTCCCATGGCTCATCTCTTAATTTTAGCCCAGGTGCCTCTGTGACAAAATCAAATACCTGAAGCATTTTCACTGCCAACCCCCTGGTTCTGCACTGCAGAATTTTGTCAACAGGGTTGAATCTGGTTTTCTCCCTTCCTATATCCTTAACTTCTTTCTCAGAAAGTGAGAAACCTGGTGCTCATTAACCCCCCCATTTGAAATCAATCTTCCAATGTAGGCTTAGCTGCCCGACTTCACACTCCCCCCTGGTGTGAGCCCCCCCTCACCCCACTGCTTCCCAGTGTGGACACTGCCTACTCGCTGGGGTAATTTATTCCATGCCTGTGGTAAGCACTTAATAATTGTTCATTGGGTGAATGAATGAATGAACAAATGAATGAATGTTAGTTATCTCCAACCCCTAGCATAGTGCCCATGGCAGTTTATAATACTTATATTATTAATAAATGAACAAATAGATATGAGAAGAACAGTAGAACCCAGGAACTCATAATTTAGCACAAATCAGGCATGAAGTTTATCCTTCATGCATCTGCAAACAATGTTCTGCTGAACCATTTGAAAGTGTCGGCAAGATTAGGAATGGCATGTCTGTCCTATTAATATTCATAAATTCATTGCCCAGAATTGACTTCAGTGATGATATAAGACCAGAAGGCAAAGACTGGTGTGGAGTCCTAGCATTATGAGAGGAAAGTCAAGGTCAGAAGTGGGCCTCTTGGCTCTGCCGCTCAGGAGGTGCTCTCACACTGCAGGTGGACATAGTAATAACAATAAGATGGTAATGATAAATGACAGAGATTTGTGTGTGTGTGTGTGGACACAGCCACCCTAGGAGTTGAGTGCTATGGTCATCTCTATTTCTCAGAGGAGAAAACTGGGTTTGGGGGGTCTGGGGGACGAGAGTGAAGGCCACACAGAGCAGCCCTCAGACCGGCATGAGGGGCAGAGAGGAACAGCAGCCGAGACACTGAAACTGTAGACCAAGGAGCCACGGACAGAAGTGTGGGTGAAACAGAAAATGGAGATACTTTCCTTGAGCTGAAGAAGCAACTGGCCTCCACATCCCCCCATCACTATACAAAATATAAGGATTTCAGCTCTGGGATGCCTCACAGAAATCAGTGTCCTCTGTATTGATGTTTCCTTGAGAGGCGAACTCCCCACAGGAATGCTCTTTAGCATGTTTGCCTAAGGAGGAGCTCTTGGATATTTAAGAACTCCCTCATTCCAAACAGAAGCCTCCGTGCCTCTCTGAGAAATACGACAGTGATTGTGTCTAGGACCCTGAGAAGTGGCATGCCTCCCTCTACCCAGCTTCAGGGCGGAGCTCACCAGTGGAAAGTCTGAAGAAAGAGTTGGATACAGATCGGCCTTCCCTGGTGTGCAAGATTGTAGATCCTCGAGAGCATGTGAAAGAAAATGACTTAGATGTTGTTCTCAGCCCACAGAGACGAAGCTTTAGAGGGTGCTGCCACGTGACTGCTGCTGTTAGCTCCCGGCACTCAGGAAGCCCATTGGATAAAGACAGTGATGTGCTCCATTTGCTTGGCGGATGAAGGATTGGCAGTGGGAAGATAATCTCCCCTCGGACCTTTGAGAAGGATTGCCGTCTTAGCCATAAGGACCTGCAAGACTTGAGAGACAGACTGAGAGAGGGACTACAAAGACAAGCGTTTCAGGAGGGAGTTTGTGGATAGTAAGCGTGTCTTTGAGCGTAGAAGAAATGATTCCTACACAGAAGAAGAACCAGAATGGTTCTCAGCTGGACCCACAAGTCAGTCTGAAACCACTGAGCTGACTGGCTTTGATGATAAGATACTGGAAGAAGTTCATAAGGGGAGAAAAAGAACAAGGCAACGGACAGCCTCTGTGAAGGAAGGCATAGTCAAGGGCAATGGAGGAATGGCCAAAGAGGATGAGGTGGAAGTCATCCTCTAACAGGAGCCTGCTGCTGATCAGGAAGTGCCAAGGGATGTCATCTTGCCCAAGCAGTCCCCAGGATAATTTGACTTTAATGAGTCCTTCTTTAACCTTGATAAGGTGCCATGCTTGGCTTCGATGATAAAAGATGTTTTGGGAGAAGAGTCAGTCTCTGCCGGCTGGTTCCCTAACCCGAGCCGATCAGGAAGCCGATCCAGCAGTCTTGGGTCAACAATGCATGAAGAGCTGGAGAGATGTGCAGGTCTGGAACAGGCCATCCTTTCTCCCGGACAGAACACGGGGAATTATTTTGCTCCTATACCATTAGAAGACCATGCTGAAAATAAAGTGGATATTCTAGAAATGCTACAGAAAACCAAAGTGGATTTAAAACCCCTCCTTTCCAGCCTTTCTGCAAATAAAGAAAAGTTTATAGAGAGTTCACATTCAGGGGTTGTGCTTTCAGTGGAAGAGGTAGAAGCAGGGCTCAAGGGCTTGGAGGTGGACCAGCAGGTGAAGAATTCAATTCCCTTTATGGCAGAGCATTTAGAGGAAACCCTGAGTATTGTGAGCAGCAATTCACAGCTCAGAAAAGATGGAGATATGACTGCGTTCAACATGGTAGTGAGTACCATGAAGGCAAGTGGGACTCTGCCTTCTCAGCCCAAAGTCATCCGAACCCTTGAAAGCCCCTGCTGAAATTCCAGGCCAACCTGTCCCTCAGAACATCTTGCAGGAACTTCTGGGTCCACCTGTTCAGAGACCTGCTTCTTCCAATCTTCTGAGTGGCCTTATGGGGAGCTTGGAGCCTAAGACATCTTTACTGGGTCAAAGAGTACCCTCTCCTCCCTTGTCACAGGTGTTTCTGTCCAGAGCAGGCTCAGCAGACTACCTTGGTCCCAGAATACCATCACCAATTTGTTTCACACCAGGACAACAGCAGCTTCTCGGAGATCCATTCCAAGGCATGCAAAAGCTCATGAGCCCTGTCACAGCCCAGATGAGCCAGCTAGAATTGCAACATGCAGCTTTGGAGGGGCTGGCCTGCCACATGACCTTGCAGTGCAGGCAACAAACTTCTACCAGCCTGGTTTTGGTAAACCGCAGGTGGACAGAACCAGAGATGGATTCAGAAGCAGGCAACCATGAGTGACCAAGTCGCCAGCACCTGTGCACCCAGGGAATTCCTCTTGCCCTGCCCCAGCCACCTCCATCACAAACATGCTTTCTCCTTCCTTCACTCCTACCTCAGTGATTCATAAGATGTATGAGAGCACAGAGAAAAGCAAGGAGGAGCCAGCATCCGGAAATCAGCTCTTGGTGACAGTAAAAAGGACACTCAGAAGCCCAGTGAAGAGAACCTCCTGTCATCCAGGTCTGTGCCCACCACTGATTGAGACTCTTCTCCCACTATAAATCCCAAACTGTCAACCCTACAGTGGTTTTCATCTTCCACGCCGCTATCCCAGACCAAACGTTACACCAAAGAACAAAATTATCGACCTAAAGCAACTGGGAGAAAAACACCCACCTTGGCATCCCCAGTTCCAGGAACACCTTTTCTCCACCCTGACCACCAAGTCCCCCTTGTACCCCATGTCCCCATTGTTCAACCTGCTCTCCAGCTTCACCCAGGGTTGGTCCAAATGATGCTGGCCCAGGGAGTACATTCACAGCATCTTCCAAGTTTTCTCCAACCTGGTGTGCTTCCTCCTGGGGTGGACCTGAATCATTTACAGGGAATATCTGGCCCAATCTTGGGTCAACCTTTTTACCCTTTACCTGCCACTAGTCACCCTCTCCTAAACCCTCATTCTGGGACACCTCTGCATCTGGCATTGATGCAACAGCAGCGACAGTGCACAGTTCTTCATCCTCCAGGCTCTGGTTCCCAGGCAGCTGCTGTCAGCATTCAGACGACTCCTCAGAATGTGCTCAGATGGTTAGGCATGCCCTATGTGCACTCCCAGCTAGAGCACTGCCCCATCCATAGGAGCAGCTCCCCCCATGGGCCTTGCCAAATGGTGTGGCTCAGATGTGCGAGAGCAGCCCCTGCCCTCCATGCCCGCCAAAGTCGTCAATGTAGATGAATTGGAGTACCGACAGTGAACAGGGCAGCAGGCTTGCCTAAGCAGCTTCTCATGGCACCCTGGTTAGGACTCTGTTTCCTCATCTCATGTTGGTTTATGGGCTTTTACTTTGTAGCACTCTGTGAGAAGCTGTTTAATGGCACCCAGGCACCAGGTGTGGTCTACATTATGATGGAAGGAACTTAACCAATCCAGTGGAGCCTACATGGTCTGAATACAGGATGCAGTGTTGTCAGTCCTGGAAACAGTCTTTTTTTTCTGTAAGATATGTGAATGAAGTGTTGATGTCTTCACCAAGAGGTGGCACCTTAAGAGTTCTGAGGAAATAAATGTATAGACCCTTATGTACAGACCTGTGTATAAACAACTTTTGTACACACATATAGGATAGCTTTTTTGAATTTATACAGCTGTATGTAAAAGTAGCTGATATTAGTTAAGCCTATGTCAACAGTTTGGATTTTTTTTTGCCCTTGTACATCTGAAACTTTTTCTTTTGGTTGATTAAAGTTGCATATGCTAAGTGTGAAAAAAAAAAGAAAACTGGGTTTTGTAAACAGGGCGGATTCTAGTTTGCCCCTTCTTCATGTTGGTCAATCTTTTCTCAGATGTTGAAACTCTGGCTCCCATTATGCTTGGTATTTATTCCTATGATCAGAGAGATGGAATCTTTGGTCTACGGTCACTCAGATTCATGGTGAACAGTATGGCATGTGCATCTAGAATGTTGATTTCATAAGTTCACTTTCAGGAAATGCTCCTGCAGGAATGATCATGGACCTCAGGATACCATGTGTTTAAACTGAATGGAGGGGCTTCACTGGTGGCACAGTGGTTAGGAATCTGCCTGCCAATGCAGGGGACATGGGTTTGAGCATTAGTCTGGGAGGATGCTGTGGAGCAACTAAGCCCATGCACTGCAACTGTTGAGCCTGTGCTCTGGAGCCCACAAGCCACAACTATTGAGCCTGCATGCCACAACTGCTGAAGTCCACGTGCCTGGTGCCTATGCTCTGCAACAGGAGGGCCTGCTGCAGTGAGAAGCTCATGCACCGCAATGAAGAGTGCCCCTGCTCACCAGAACTAGAGGGAGCTGGCATGCAGCACAAAGACCCAACACAGCTAAAAATAAAATAAATTTAAAAATATAAAAACAATTAAAAATAAAGTTAATGGCATGTATCCTGAGGACAGTCCTCATACATGACAATGAGATCATAGGCACAGCTTGCTGAATCAGCGGGCTCAAGGCCCCCATCACTCCCCCACTCTCCGGGTAGGGATGAAGACTCTGCTCCAGGACCCCAGTCACAAGATCCATAGCTCTGTGCCTTGGGGTGATGGGGACACTGCATCAGACAGGAAGCTGATCAGCAGCCTCAGCCCTGCTCTGGCTGAGCAGCCCATGGCAGGTACCAAGCACCTTGCTCAGCTCCTGCAGCCATGGCTCAGCATCATGACCTATAACTGCCTCTTCCTGCTTATTGAAGATTGAGACCCCACAGGCAGTACAGGGGAAGGAGAATAGTGCATTATTTAAGCTTAAGGTAACTGTTTTGCAGGGAGGCCTAGGATGACATGGGAACCAGAAGGCAGGAAAGGCTGAAAAGGCAGTCAAGGCTGCCTCGTAAGGTGAGATGAGATGAAGTGAATTGAGGTGAGGTAAGGAAAACTGATGTGAGTGTGGGAGGTGAGGTGTGGAGGTGAGATGAGATGAGGTGAGGTGAGGGAGGTGAGGTGAGGGACGTGAGGGAGGGAAGGAGAGAGGTGAGGTAAGGGAAGGAGGTGATGTGAGAGAGGGAGGGAGCTGAGGTGAGGGAGGGAGGGGGTGAGGTGAGGGAGGTGAGGAGAGGGAGGTGAAAGAGGTGAGGGAGGTGAGGTGAGGGAGGTGAGGGAGGGAGGGAGGTGAGGTGAAGGAGGTGAGGGAGAGAGGGAGAGAGGTGAGGTAAGGGAGGGAGTTGATGTGAGAGAGGGAGGGAGGTGAGGGAGGGAGGGAGGTGAAGTGAGGGAGGTGAGGGAAGTGAGGTAGGGAGGTTAGGTGAGGGCGGTGGGGTGAGTGAGGTGAGGAAGGTGAGGTGAGGTGAGGGAGGTGAGGTGAGCTGAGGGAGATGAGGTGAGGGAGGTGTAGTGAGGGAGGCAAAGCGAGGGAAGTGAGGGAGGTGAGATGAGGGAGGTGAGGGACGTGAGGTGAGGGAGGTGAGGTGAGGGAGGTGAGATGAGAGAGGTGAGGGAGGTGAGGAGAGGTGAGTAAGGTGAGGAGAGGGAGGTGTGGGAGGTGACATGATGAAGGTGAGGGAGGTGAGGTGAGGGAGGTGAGGTGAGTTGAGGGAGGAGAGGTGAGGTGAGGGAGGTGAGGTGAGGGAGCTGAGGTGAGGTGAGGGAGGTGAGGTGTAGGAGGTGAGGGAAAGTGAGTTGAGCTGAGGGAGGTGAGGTGAGGGAGGTGAAGGATGTGAGGTGAGGGAGGTGAGAGAGGTGAGGGAGGTGAGGTGAGGAAGGTGCAGTGAGGGAGGTGAGTGAGGAGATCTGAGGGAGGTGAGGGTGGTGAGGTGAGGGAGGTGAGGGAGGAAGGGATGTGAGGTGTGGGAGGTGAGGGAGGTGAGGAGAGGGAAGTGAGTGTGGGAGGAGAGGTTAGGTGAGGGAGGTTAGGTGAGGTGAGGGAGTTGAGGTGTTGGAGGTGAGGGAAAGTGATGTGAGGGAGGTGAGCTCAGGTATGGGATGTGGTGTGTGGGAGGTGAGGGAAGTGAGGTGAGGGAAATGAGGGAAGTGAGGTGAAGGAGGTGATATGATCGAGGTGAGGTGAGGTGATTGAGGTGAGATGAGGAAGGTGAGGGGTGGGAGGTGAGGGAGGGGAGATGAGGGAAGTGAGGTGCTGTGTGGGAGGTGAGGGAGGTGAGGTCAGGGAGGTGACGGAGGTGAGGAGAGTGAGGTGAGGGAGGTGAGGTGAGGTGAGGCAGGTGAGGGAGGTGAGGTGAGGAAGGTGAGGGAGGTGAGGTGAAGGAGGTGAGGTGAGGGAGGTGAGGGTGGTGAGATGACAGAGGTGAGGAGAGGGAGGTGTGGTGATGCAAGGGAGGTGAGGTGAGTGAGGTGAGGTGAGGGAAGTGTGAGAGCAGAGGAGATGAAGGCGAGGGAAGTGAGGTGAGGGATGCGAAGGAAGTGAGGTGAGGGAGATAAGGTGAGGTGAGGGAGTTGACATGAGGTGAGGGAGGTGAGGTGAGAGAGGTGAGTAGAGGTGAGGAAGGTGAGATGAGGAAGTGGAGGGAGGTGAGCTGAGGGAGGAAAGGTGAGGGAGTTGACAGAGGTCAGTTGACGGAGGTGAGGGAGGTGAGATGAGGGAGTTGAGGTGAGGAATGTGAGGTGAGGTGAATGAGTTGAGGGAAGTGTTATGAGGGTGGTGAGGGAGTTGAGACAGGTGAGATGACAGAGGTGAGGGAGTTGAGGTGAGGTGAGGGAGGTGAGGTGAGGGAGGTGAGGAGATGAGGGAGGTGAGGAAGGGGAGTGTGGTGAGGAAATGAGGAGCTGAGGGAGTTGAGGGACGTGAGGAGGTGAGGAAGTGAGGGAGGTGAGGAAGGTGAGGAGGTGAGGGAGGTTAGGGAAGTGAGAGAGGTGAGGGAGGTGAGAATGCGAAGAGGTGAGGAGGTGAGGTAAGTGAGGGAGGTGAGGGAAATGAGGTGAGGGAAGTGAGGCAGGTTAGGTGAGGGAGGTGAGGCAGGTGTTGTAAAGGAGGTGAGGGATATGAGGTGCGGCAGGTGATGGAGGTAAGGTGAGTGAGGGAGGTGAGGTTAGGAATGTGATGTGTGGGAGGTGAGGGAGGTGAGGTGACGGAGGTGAAATGGGGGAGCTGAGGTGAGGTGTTTGAGGTGAGGTGAGGGATTTGAGGGGGTTGAGATGTGGGAATAGAAGTGAGGGAGGTGAGGTGATGTGAAGGAGGTGAGGGAGATGAGGTGATGTAGGAGAGAGAGGAGATGTGAGGGAGGAAATGGAGTTTAGGGGAGGTGAGGGAGGTGAGGTGAGTGTGGTGAGGGATGTGAGGAGGTGAGGAATTGAGGAGCTGAGTGAGATGAGGGAGGTGAGGGAGTTGAGGAGGTGAGGGAGTGGGCGAGGTAAGGGAGGTGAGGAGATAATGGAGGTGCGGGAGGTGAGGATGTGAGGAGGTGAGGAGGCGAGGGAGGTAAGGAAGGTGAGGTGAGGGAGGTGAGGGAGGTGCGGTGAGAGAGGTGAGAGAAGAGTTATGAGGGTGGCGAGGTGAGGTAAAGGAGGTGAGCTGAGAGAGGTGAGGAGCTGAGGGAGGTGAGGAGATGAAGGAGGTGAGGAGGTTAGGGAGTTGAGGGGATAATGGAGGTGATGGAGGTGAGGAGTTCAGGAGGTGAGGAAGGTGAGCGAGCTGAGGAGGAGAGGGGGGAGAGGGAGATGAACGAAGTGAGCTGGGTATGGGAGTTAAGGAGGTGAGGAATGACAGGGAGTTGTGGAGGGGACAGAGCTTTGGGACATGAGGGATATGTGGGAGGTGAGGGAGATGAGGAGATGAGAGTGGTAAGGAGGTGACGGTGGTGAGGAAGTGTGCTGAGGCAGGTGAGGAGGTGATGCAAGTGTGAATTGTGAGGGAGGTGTGGGAGGTGAGGATTTGAGTGTCGGGTCAGATGTGAGGAAGGTGAGGGAGGTGGGGAGATCAGGGAGGTTAGGAGGTGAGGGAATTGAGGGAAGTGAGGAGGTGAAGGAGGTGAGGAGATGAGGGAGGTGAAGGAAGAGAGGGTGTGAGGGAGGTTAGGAGGTGTGGGAAGTTAGGAGGTTTTGGAAGTGAGGCGATAATTGATGTGAGGGAGGTGAAGGAGGTGAGAGAGGTGAGGAGGTGAGTGTGTTGAGGGAGGTGAGGGTGGTGAGGGAGGTGATTAGGTAAGGGATGTGAGGAGGTGATGAATCAGGAAGTAGAGAGAGAGGTGAGGAGATAATGGTGATGCAGAAGGTGAGGATGTAAAGAGGTGAGGAGGTGAGGGAGGTAAGGGAGGTGAGGTGAGGGAGCTGAGCTGAGGGAGGTGAGGAGATGAGGGAGGTGAGCAGGTGAGGGAGGTGAGGAGGTGAGGGCAGTGAGTGAGGTGAGGGAGCTGTGGATATGAGGGAGGTGAGGAGGATAGGAGGTGAGGAACTGAGTGAGGTGAGGGAAGTGTGGGAGGTGTGGGAGGTGAGGGAGGAGAGGTGGTGAGGGTGGTGATGGTGGTGAGGGTTGTGCAGATGAGAGGGAGGAGATGGAGGTAAGGGAGGTGATTAGGTGAGGGAGGGGCGGAGGTGAGGGAGGTGAGGAGGAGAGGGAGTAGAGGGAAGTGAGGGAGGTGTAGTAGGTGAGAATGTGTGGGAAGTGAGGGAGATGAGGTGGAGAGGGAAGGGTGGGAGTTGAGGGAGGTGTGGTGGTGAGGAGGTGAGGTAGGTGAGGAGGTAAGGAGGTGAGGAACTGAGAGAGGTGAGGAGGTGAGGGAGGTGAGGTTAGGGAGGTGAGGAGAGGTGTGGGAGCTGAGCAAGGTGAGGTGAGGTAGGTGAAGTGTTGTTAGGGAGCTGAGAGAGGTAAGGTGAGGATGGTGAAGTGAGGGAGATGAGGGATGTGAGGTGAGGGAGCTGAGGGATGTGAGGTGAGGTGAGGGAGGTGAGGTGATATGAGGGAGATGAGGTGAGGTGAAGGATGTGAGGGAGGTGAGGTGAAGTGAGGGAGGGGCAGGAGGTGATGTGATGTTGGTGAGGTGAAGGAGGTGAGGGAGGGGAGGTGACGGAGCTGAGGTGATGTGAGAGATATGAGGTGAGGTGTGGGAGGTGAGGTGAAGGAGGTGAGGTGAAGGAGATCACGGAAATGAGGTGAGGGAGATGAGCTGAGGTGTGGGAGGTGTGGTGAGGGAGGTGCGGTGAGTGAGGCGAGGTGAGGGAAGTAAGGTGAGGTGAGCTAGGTGAGGTAAGGGTGGTGAGGAAGTTGAGGTGAGGGAGGTGAGGTGAGGTTAGGGAGGTGAGGAGTTGAGTGAGGTGTGGACAGTGTGGAGGTGAGGTAAATGAGGAGATGAGGGAGATGAGGGAGGTGATGGAGGTGAGGAGGTGATGGTGGTGTGGAGGTGAGGTAGTTGAGGACGTGAGGGTCGTGAAGCATGTGAGTGAGGTGATGAGGTGAAGTGACAGAGATGAGGTGAGGGATGTGAGGGAGATGAGGGAGGTGATGTAGGTGAGGGAAGTGTGGGAGGTGAGGGGGTGAGTAGATTAAGGAGATGAAGGAGGTGAGGGAGGGAAGGAGGTGAGGGAGGGGATGAGGTGAGGAGGTGAGGGATGTGTGGGAAGTCAGGGGGTGAGTGAGGTGAGGGAGGAGACGAGGTGAGGGAGGTGAGGGCAGAGAGTACGTGAGAGTGGTGAGGAGGTGAGTGTGGTGAGGAGGTGAGGAGGTGAGGGAGTTGAGTTATGGGAAGGGAGGGAGGTGAGGGAGATGTGGAGGTGAGGGAGGTGATGGAGGTGAAGGACGTGTGGAGGTGAGGGAGGTGAGGAGGTGATGGAAGTGAGGAGGTGAGTGGTTAGGAGATGAGTAAATTGAGAGAGGTGCAGAGGTGAGGGATGCGAGGAGATGAGGAGAGGGAGGTGAAGAGATGAGGGAGGTGAGGAGGTGAGGGAGGTGAGGTGACGGAGGTGAGGTGAGGATAGGGCACTGAGTAGAAGTGTGAGAAGTGAGGGAGTTGAGGTGAGTTGAGGGAGGTGAGGTGATGTGAGGGAGGTGAGGTGAAGTGAAGGACGTGAGAAAGGTTATGTGAGAGAGGTGAGGGACATGAGGTTAGAGTTGAGGGATGTGAGGTGAGGGAGGTGAGGTGAGGAATGTGACGTATGTGAGGTGAAGGAGGTGAGGTGAGGTGAGGGAGGAGAGGTGAGGTGAGGGAGGTGAGGTGTGGGAAGTGACAGAGATGAGGTCAAGGAGGTGATGTGAGGGAAGTCAGGGAAGTGAGGTGAGGCTGTGAGGTGAGGGATGAGAGGTGAGGGGAGGGAAGAGAGAGTGGTGAGGTGAGTGAGGGAGGTGAGGAGATGTGCGGGAGGTGAGGGAGGTGAGGTCAGGTAGGTGAAGTGAGGTGAGGGAGGTGAAGGAGGGGAGGAGGAGAGGGAGGTGAGGAGGGGAGAAAGGGAGGTAGGAGAGGAGGTAAAGTGGTGAGGAACTGAGGGTGGTGTGTGATGTTAGAGAAGTGTGGGGTGTGACGGAGGTGAGGGAGGGCAGGGGGTGAGAGTGTTGAGGAAGTGAGGGTGGTGAGCAGACTTTTGAGTGTGTGAGGTGAAGAGAGGTAGCGGATGGAGGTGAGGGAGGTGAGGAGGTGAGGAGGTGAGAGAGGTGAGGGTAGTGAGGGAGGTGAGAAGGTGAGGAGTTGAGGTGATGAGGGAGGTGAGGGAGGTGAGGTGAGGTTAGGGTGATAAAGAGAGGTGTGAGAGGTGACGGAGTTGAGCTGAGTTGAGGGTCATGAGGGAGGTTACGTAAGAGAGGCAAGGGATAGGAGGTGAGAGAGTTGAGGGAATTGAGGTGAGGAAGGTGAGGGAGGTGAGGTGAGGGAAGTGAGGGAGATGAAGTGAGGAACGAGAGGTAGGTGAGGTGAGGGAGTGAGGTGAGGTGAGGGAGGGGAGGTGAGGGAAGTGAGGGAGATGAAGTGAGGAACGAGAGGTAGGGGAGGTGAGGGTGTGAGGTGAGGAGGTGAGGGGGTTGAGGAGATGAGGAGAGGGAGGGGAGGGAGGTGAGGAAGTGACAGAGGAGAGGGAGGTGAGGGAGGGGAGGTGAGGGAAGTGAGGGAGATGAAGTGAGGAACGAGAGGTAGGGGAGGTGAGGGTGTGAGGTGAGGAGGTGAGGGGGTTGAGGAGATGAGGAGAGGGAGGGGAGGGAGGTGAGGAAGTGACAGAGGAGAGGGAGGTGAGGGAGGGGAGGTGAGGGAAGTGAGGGAGATGAAGTGAGGAACGAGAGGTAGGGGAGGTGAGGGTGTGAGGTGAGGAGGTGAGGGGGTTGAGGAGATGAGGAGAGGGAGGGGAGGGAGGTGAGGAAGTGACAGAGGAGAGGGAGGTGAGGGAGGGGAGGTGAGGGAAGTGAGGGAGATGAAGTGAGGAACGAGAGGTAGGGGAGGTGAGGGTGTGAGGTGAGGTGAGGGAGGTGAGGAGATGAAGAGGTGAGTAGTTGAGGGAGGTGAGGAGATAAGGGAGGTGAGGAGGTGAAGGGGATAAGGAGATGAGGGAGGTGAGGAGGTGAGGGGGTTGAGGAGATGAGGAGAGGGAGGTGAGGGAGGTGAGGAAGTGACAGAGGAGAGGGAGGTGAGGAGATGAGGGAGGTGAGGAAGAGAGGTGAGGGAGTTGAGATGAGGGAGGTACCAGAGGTGAGGGAGGTGAGGAGGTGAGGGAGGTGAGGAGGTGAGAGAGGTGAGGGAGGAGAGGAGGTGAGGGAGGTGAGGAGGTGAAGGAGGTGAGGGAGGAGAGGAGGTGAGGGAGGAGAGGGAGATGAGGGAGGTGAGGGGGATGTGGGAATTAAGGATGTGAGGGAAGGGAGGGAAGTGTGGAAGGGAGGCAGATTTGGGACGTGAGGGATATGTGGGTGGTGAGGAAGATGAGGGAGGTGAGGGAAGTGACAGAAATCAGGAGGTGAGAGTGGTGAGAAGGTGAGGGTTGTGAGGGAGGTGAGAAGGTGAGGGTGGTGAGGAGGTGAGGGAAGTGAGGAGGTGTTGAGTAAGGGAGGAGAGAAAGGTGAGGAGGTGAGGCAGATGTGGCAGGGGAGCAAATGAGGGAGGTGAGGAGGTGAGGGAGGTGAGGAGGTAAGGGAGGTGAGGAGGTGATGGAGATGTGGGTTGTGAGGGAAGTGTGAGAGCTGAGGGAGGGGAGAAACTGAGTGTGGTGATGGAGGTGAGAGTGTTGAGGAGGGGAGGATGTGAAGACAAGAGGGAGGTGAGGAAGGGGAAGGAGGAGAGGGGGGGAGGGAAGTGAGGAGTTGAGGGAGGTGATAAGAGGAGGGAGGTGTGGGACGTTAGGGAGGTGAGGGAGGTGAGGAGGAAAGGGAGGTGAGGAGGTGATGGAGATGTGGGTTGTGAGGGAAGTGTGAGAGCTGAGGGAGGGGAGAAACTGAGTGTGGTGATGGAGGTGAGAGTGTTGAGGAGGGGAGGATGTGAAGACAAGAGGGAGGTGAGGAAGGGGAAGGAGGAGAGGGGGGGAGGGAAGTGAGGAGTTGAGGGAGGTGATAAGAGGAGGGAGGTGTGGGACGTTAGGGAGGTGAGGGAGGTGAGGAGGAAAGGGAGGTGAGGAGGTGATGGAGATGTGGGTTGTGAGGGAAGTGTGAGAGCTGAGGGAGGGGAGAAACTGAGTGTGGTGATGGAGGTGAGAGTGTTGAGGAGGGGAGGATGTGAAGACAAGAGGGAGGTGAGGAAGGGGAAGGAGGAGAGGGGGGGAGGGAAGTGAGGAGTTGAGGGAGGTGATAAGAGGAGGGAGGTGTGGGACGTTAGGGAGGTGAGGGAGGTGAGGTGGTCAGGGAGGAGAGGGAGGTGAGGAGGTGAGAGAGGTTAGGGAGGTGAGAAAATGAGGGAGGTGAGGATGTGAGGGAGGTGAGGGAGGTGAGGAGGGTAGATGAGGAGAGGGTAGGTGAGGAGGAGATGAGGAGCTGAGGGATTTGAGGGATGTGAGGAGGGGAGGAGGGGAGGGAGGTGAGGAGGGGAGAGAGGGTAGGGAGGTGAGAAAATGAGGGAGGGGAGGATGTGAGGGAGGTGAGGGAGGTGAGGTGGTCAGGGAGGAGAGGGAGGTGAGGAGGTGAGGAGGTGAGGGAGGTGAGGGAGGTGAGGGAAATTGAGGTGTGGGAAGTGAGGCAGGTGAGTTGAGGGAGGTGAGGCAGGTGACGTAAAGGGGGTGAGGGATATGAGGTACGGCAGGTGATGGAGGTAAAGTGAGTGAGGGAGGTGAGGTGAGGAATGTGATGTGTGGGAGGTGAGGGAGGTGAGGTGAGGGAGGTGAAATGGGGGAGCTGAGGTGAGGTGGTTGAGGTGAGTTGAGGGATTTGAGGGTGTTGAGGTGTGGGAGGAAAAGTGAGGGAGGTGAGGTGATGTGAAGGAGGTGAGGGAGATGAGTTGATGTAGGAGAGAGAGGTGAAGTGAGGGAGGTAATGGAGTAGAGGGGAGGTGAGGGAAGTGAGGAGGTGAGGAATTGAGGAGCTGAGCGAGATGAGGGAGGTGAGGGAGTTGAAGAGGTGAGGGAGTTGGCAAGGTGAAGGAGGTGAGGAGATAATGGAGGTGCGGGAGGTGAGGATGTGAGGAGGTGAGGAGGTGAGGGAGGTAAGGAAGGTGAGGTGAGGGAGTTGAGGGAGGTGAGGTGAGAGAGGTGAGAGAAGAGTTATGAGGGTGGTGAGGTGAGGTAAAGGAGGTGAGCTGAGAGAGTTGAGGAGCTGAGGGAGGAGAGGAGATGAGGGAGGTGAGGGATTTGAGGGGATAATGGAGGTGATGGATGTGAGGAGTTCAGGAGGTGAGGAAGGTGAGGGAGCTGAGAAGGAGAGGGGGGAGAGAGAGATGAAGGAAGTGAGCTGGGTATGGGAGATAAGGAGGTGAGGAATGACAGGGAGATATGGAGGGGACAAAGCTTTGGGACATGAGGGATATGTGGAAGGTGAGGGAGGTGAGAAGATGAGAGTGATAAGGAGGTGAGGTTGGTGAGGACGTGCAGTGACTGAGGTGAGGAGGTGATGCAGGTGTGAATTGTCATGGAGGTGTGGGAGGTGAGGGAGTTGAGGGGATAATGGAGGTGATGGAGGTGAGGAGTTCAGGAGGTGAGGAAGGTGAGGGAGCTGAGGAGTAGAGGAGGCAGAGGGAGATGAACGAAGTGAGCTGGGTATGGGAGTTAAGGAGGTGAGGAATGACAGGGAGTTGTGGAGGGGACAGAGCTTTGGGACATGAGGGATATGTGGGAGGTGAGGGAGATGAGGAGATGAGAGTGGTAAAGAGGTGAGGGAGGTGGGGAGGTGAGGAGTTGACAATGTGCAGAGGTGAGAGAGGTGAGGGAGTTGAGGAGGTGAATGAGGTGAGGAGGAGGGGGAGGTGAGGATATGAGGGAGGTGAGGAAATTAGGGAGGTGAGGAGGTGAAGGGGATAAGGAGATGAGGGAGGTGAAGAGGTGAAGAGGTGAGGTAGGTGAGGGAGGTGAGGATATGTGGGTGGAGATTGAGGTGTGGGGGTTGAGGAGATGAGGAGGAGAGGGAGGTGAGGAGGTGACAGAGGAGAGTGAGGTGAGGAGATGAGGGAGGTGAGGGAGGTGAGTGAGAGGAGGTGAGGGAGTTGAGGAGATGAGGGAGGTGCCAGAGTGAGGGAGGGGAAGAGGTGAGGATTTGAGGGAGGTGAGGAGATGAGGTTTGTGTGGTGGTGAGGAAGGTGAGGGAGGTGAGGTGAGGGAGGTGAGGGAGATGAAGTGAGGAACGAGAGGTAGGTGAGGTGAGGGTGTGAGGTGAGGTGAGGGAGGTGAGGAGATGAAGAGGTGAGGAGGTGAGAGATGTGAGGGAGGTGAGGAGATGAAGAGGTGAGGAGGTGAGGGATGTGGGGGAGATGAGGAGGGTAGGGAAGTGAGGGAGGTGAGGAGGTGAGGTAGGAGAGGAGGTAAGGAGGTGATGAAATGAGGGAGGTGTGTGACGTTAGGGAGGTGTGGGAGGTGAGGCAGGAAATGATGGTGAGGAGGTGAGGGCGGTCAGGAGGTGAGAGTGTTGATGTGGAGAGGGTGGTGAGGAGGTGAGGAGGTGTGTGAGGTGAGGACATGTAGGAGATGGAGGTGAGGGAGGTGAAGTGATGTAGGGGATGGAGGTGAGGGAGGTGAGGAGGTGAAGGAAGTGTGGGAGGTGAGGCAGTGATGGAAGTGAGAAGGTGAGGTGATGAGGGAGGTGTGGTGAGGAATGTGAGGTAGCTGAGGTGAGGGAGGTGAGGTGAGGTGAGGTGAGGGAGGAGTGGTGAGGTGAGGGAGGTGAGGTGAGGGAAGTGACGGAGGTGAGGTGAAGGAGCTGATGTGAGGGAGGCCAGGGAGGTTATGTGAGGGTGTGAGGTGAGGGAGGAGAGGTGAGGGGAGGGAGGTGAGTGTGGTGAGGTGAGGGAGGTGAGGAGAGGATTGGAAGTTGAGGGAGGTGAGGTTAGGTAGGTGAAGTGAGGTGAGGGAGGTGACAGAGGTTATGTGAGTATGGTGAGGTGAGGGAGGTGAGGGAGGTGACCTGACAGAGGGGAGGTGAGATGAGGGATGTGAGGTGTGGTGTGGGAGGTGAGATGAGGGAGGTAAGGTAGGTGAGGTGAGGGAGGTGGGGGAAGTGAGGTGAGGGAGGTGACGTAGGTGAGGTAAAGGAGGTAAGGGAGGTGAGATGAGGGTTGTAAGGGAGATCAGGTGAGGTGAGGGAGGTGTGGAGAGGTGTGGGAGGTGAGGAGGTGAGGAGGTGAGGGACGTGTGGGAGGTGAGGAGGTGAGGGAGAAGGGATGAGGGAGGTGATGGAGGACAGGAGGTGAGAGTGGTAAGGAGGTGAGTTTGGTGAGGACGTGCGGTGAGGGAGGTGAGGAGGTGATGCAGGTGTGAATTGTGAGGGAAGTGTGGGAGGTGAGGGAGGTGAGGAGTTGAGTGTCGGGTCAGATGTGAGAGAGGTGAGGGAGGTGGGGAGATCAGGGACGTTAGGAGGTGAGGAGTCAGGGAGGTGAGGAGGTGAGGAGGTGTGGAGGCGAGAGAGGTGAGGGAAGTGAGGAGGTGAGGAATTGAGGAGCCAAGGGAGTTGAGGCGGTAAGGGAGGTGAGGAGATAATGGAGGTGCAGGATGTGAGGATGTGAGGAAGTGAGGGAGGTAAGGGAGCCGAGGTGAGGGAGGTGAGGGAGGTGAGGTGAGGGAGGTGAGGGAAGCGTTATGAGGTTGTGAGGAAGCTGGGGGAGGTGAGGTTCCGGAAGTAAGGGTGTTGAGGTGAGGTGAGGGAGGTGAGGAGGTGAGGAGGTGAAAATGTGCAGAGGTGAGGGAAGTGAGGGAGTTGAGGAGGTGAAGGAGGTGAGGAGGAGTGGGAGGTGAAGAGGTGAGTAGCTGAGGGAGGTGAGGAAATTAGGGAGGTGAGGAGGTGAAGGGGAAAAGTAGATGAGGGAGGTGAGGAGGTGAGGGGGTTGAGGAGATGAAGAGGAGAGGGAGGTGAGGGAGGTGAGGAAGTGACGGAGGAGAGGGAGGTGAGGAGATGAGGGAGGTGAGGAAGAGAGGTGAGGGAGTTAAGGTGAGGGAGGAGAGGAGGTGAGGGAGGTGAGGAGGTGAGGGATGTGAGAAGTAGGCGAGGTTTGGGAGGTGAGGGAGGTGAGGTGAGGGAGATGAGGAGGTGAGGGAGGAGAGGGAGATGAGTGAGGTGAGGGGGATGTGGGAGTTGAGGATGTGAGGGAAGGGAGGGAAGTGTGGAGGGGAGGCAGATTTGGGATGTGAGGGATATGTGGGAGGTGAGGAAGATGAGGGAGGGGAGGGAAGTGACAGAAATCAGGAGGGGAGAGTGGTGAGAAGGTGAGGGTTGTGAGGGAGGTGAGGAGGTGAGGGTGGTGAGGAGGTGAGGGAAGTGAGGAGGGGTTGAGTAAGGGAGGAGAGAAAGGTGAGGAGGTGAGGCAGATGTGGGAGGGGAGCAAATGAGGGAGGTGAGGAGGTGAGGGAGGTGAGGAGATGATGGAGGTGTGGGTTGTGAGGGAAGTGTGAGAGCTGAGGGAGGTGAGAAACTGAGTGTGGTGATGGAGGGGAGAGTGTTGAGGAGGTGAGGATGTGAAGAGAAGAGGGAGGTGAGGAAGGGGAAGGAGGAGAGGGGGAGAGGGAAGTGAGGAGTTGAGGGAGGTGATAAGAGGAGGGAGGTGTGGGATGTGAGGGAGGTGAGGGTGGTGAGGTGGTCAGGGAGGTGAGGGAGGTGAGGAGGTGAGGGAGGTTAGGGAGGTGAGAAGATGAGGGAGGTGAGGATGTGAGGGAGGTGAGGGAGGTGAGGAGAGTAGTGTGGTGAGGAGATGAGGAGCTGAGGGATTTGAGGGATGTGAGGAGGTGAGGAGGTGAGGGAGGTGAGGAGATTAGGGAGGTGAGGAGGTGAAGGGGATAAGGAGATGAGGGAGGTGAAGAGGTGAGGTAGGTGAGGGAGGTGAGGATATGAGGGTGGAGATTGAGGTGTGGGAGTTGAGGAGATGAGCAGGAGAGGGAGGTGAGGAGGTGACAGAGGAGAGTGAGGTGAGGAGATGAGGGAGGTGAGGAGATGAGGGAGGTGAGGAGATGAGGGAGGTGAGGGAGGTGAGTAAGAGAGGAGGTGAGGGAGTTTAGGAGATGAGGGAGGTGCCAGAGGTGAGGGAGGGGAAGAGGTGAGGATTTGAGGGAGGTGAGGAGATGAGGTTTGTGAGGTGGTGAGGAGGTGAGGAGGTGAGGAAGTAGAGGGTGTTGAGCAGGATAGGAGGTGAGGGAGATGAGGAAGTGAGGGAGGTGAGGAGTTGAGGGAGGTGAGTGGGGAGAGGAGGTGAGTGAGGTGAGGAGTTGAGGCATGTGAGAAGATAAGCGATGTGATGAAGGTGAGGGAGGTGAGATGAGGGAGGTGAGGGAGATGATTAGCAGAGGGAGGAGAGGGAGATGAGGGTGGTGAGGGGGATGTTGTAGGTGAGGAGGTGAGGGAAGGGAGGGAAGTGTGGAGGGGAGGCAAGTTTGGGACTTGAGGGGTATGTGGGAGGTGAGGAAGATGAGGGAGGTGAGGGAGGTGACAGAAATCAGGAGGTGAGAGTGGTGAGAAGGTGAGGGTTGTGAGGGAGGTGAGAAGGAGAGGGTGGTGAGTAGGTGAAGGAAGTGAAGAGGTGTTGAGTAAGGGCGGAGAGAAAGGTGAGGAGGTGAGGCAGATGTGGGAGGGGAGCAAATGAGGGAGGTGAGGAGGTGAAGGTGGTGAGGAGGTGAGGAGGTGATGGAGGTGTAGGTTGTGAGGGAAGTGTGAGAGCTGAGGGAGGTGAGAAACTGAGTGTGGTGATGGAGGTGAGAGTGTTGAGGAGGTGAGGATGTGAAGAGAAGAGGGAGGTGAGGAAGGGGAAGGAGGAGAGTGTGTGATGGAAGTGAGGATTTGAGGGAGGTGATAAGAGGAGGGAGGTGTGGGACGTGAGGGAGGTGAGAGAGGTGAGGTGGTCAGGGAGGTGAGGGAGGTGAGGAGGTGATGGAGGTTAGGGAGGTGAGAAGATGAGGGAGGTGAGGATGTGAGGGAAGGGAGGGAGGTGAGGAGGGGAGTGTGGTGAGGAGATGAGGAGCTGAGGGATTTGAGGGATGTGAGGAGGTCAGGAGGTGAGGAATGTGAGGAGGTGAGGGAGGTGAGGGAATTTGAGGTAAGGGAAGTGAGGCAGGTGAGTTGAGGGAGGTGAGGCAGGTGACGTAAAGGAGGTGAGGGATATGAGGTGTGGCAGGTGATGGAGGTAAGGTGACTGAGGGAGGTGAGGTGAGGAATGTGATGTGTGGGAGGTGAGGGAGGTGAGGTGACGGAGGTGAAATGGGGGAGCTGAGGTGAGGTGATTGAGGTGAGTTGAGGGATTTGAGGGTGTTGAGGTGTGGGAGGAGAAGTGAGGGAGGTGAGGTGATGTGAAGGAGGTGAGGGAGATGAGGTGATGTAGGAGAGAGAGGTGAGGTGAGGGAGGTAATGGAGTTGAGGGGAGGTGAGGGAAGTGAGGAGGTGAGGAATTGAGGAGCTGAGTGAGATGAGGGAGGTGAGGGAGTTGAGGAGGTGAGCGAGTTGGCAAGGTGAGGGAGGTGAGGATGCGAGGGAGGTAAGGAAGGTGAGGTGAGGGAGGTGAGGGAGGTGAGGTGAGAGAGGTGAGAGAAGAGTTATGAGGGTGGTGAGGTGAGGTAAAAGAAGTGAGCTGAGAGAGTTGAGGAGCTGAGGCAGGTGAGGAGATGAGGGAGGTGCAGGAGTTGAGGGGATAATGGAGGTGATGAAGGTGAGGATTTCAGGAGGTGGGGAAGGTGAGGGAGTTGAGGAGGAGAGGGGGCAGAGGGAGATGAAGGAAGTGAGCTGGGTATGGGATTTAAGGAGGTGAGGAATGACAGGGAGATGTGGAGGGGACAGAGCTTTGAGACGTGAGGGATATGTGGGAGGTGAGGGAGGTGAGGAGATGAGAGTGGTAAGGAGGTGAGGTTGGTGAGGACTTGCGGTGAGGGAGGTGAGGAGGTGATGCAGGTGTGAATTGTGAGGGAGGTGTGGGAAGTGAGGGAGGTGAGGAGTTGAGTGTCGGGTCAGATGTGAGGGAGGTGAGGGAGGAGGGGAGATCAGGGAGGTTAGGAGGTGAGGATTCAGGGAGGTGAGGGAGGTGAGGAGGTGAGGGAGGTTAGGAGGTGAGGGAATTGAGGGAAGTGAGGAGGTGAAGGAGGTGAGGAAATGAGGGAGGTGAGGGAAGAGAGGGTGTGAGGGAGGTTAGGAGGTTATGGAAGTGAGGCGATAATGGATGTCAGGGAGGTGAGGGAGGTGAGAGAGGTGAGGACATGAGAGTGTTGAGGAAGTGAGGGTGGTGAGGAGGTGAGGTTAGAGAGGTGAGGGAGTTGAGGGAGGTGAGGGTGGTGAGGGAGGTGAGGAGGTAAGGAATGTGAGGAAGTGATGAGTCAGGAAGTAGAGAGAGAGGTGAGGAGATAATGGCAGTGCAGGAGGTGAGGATGTAAAGAGGTAAGGAGGTGAGGGAATTGAGAGAAGTGAGGAGGTGAAGGAGGTGAGGAGATGAGGGAGGTGAGGGATGACAGGGTGTGAGGGAGGTTAGGAGATGCGGGAGGTTAGGAGGTTATGGAAGTGAGGTGATAATGGATGTGAGGGAGGTGAGAGAGGTGAGGAAGTGAGAGTGGTTAGGAGGTGAGGGTGGTGAGGAGGTTAGGTGAGAGAGGTGAGGGATTTGAGGGAGGTGAGGGTGGTGAGGGAGGTGAGGAGATAATGGCAGTGTGGGAGGTGAGGATGTAAAGAGGTGTGGAGGTGAGGGAGGTAAGGGAGGTGAGGTGAGGGAGGTAAGGGAGCTGAGCTGAGGGAGGTGAGGAGGTGAGGGAGGTGAGGAGGTGAGGGAAGTGTGGGAGGTGTGGGAGGTGAGGGAGGAGAGGGAGGAGAGGTGGTGAGGGTGTTGATGGTGGTGAGGGTGTTGATGATGGTGAGGGTTTTTGAGATGAGAGAGAGGAGATGGAGGTAAGGGAGGTGAGCAGGTGAAGGAGGAGCAGAGGTGAGGGAGGTGAGGAGGAGAGGGAGTAGAGGGAAGTGAGTGAGGTGTAGTAGGTGAGAGGGTGTGGGAAATGAGGGAGATGAGGTGGAGAGGGAAGGGTGGGAGTTGAGGGAGGTGTGGTGGTGAGGAGGTGAGGTAGGTGAGGAGGTAAGGAGGTGAGGAACTGAGAGAGGTGAGGAGGTGAGGGAGGTGAGGTTAGGGAGGTGAGGAGAGGTGTGGGAGCTGAGCAAGGTGAGGTGAGGTAGGTGAAGTGTTGTTAGGGAGCTGAGAGAGGTAAGGTGAGGATGGTGAAGTGAGGGAGATGAGGGAGGTGAGGTGAGGGAGCTGAGGGATGTGAGGTGAGGTGAGGGTGGTGAGGTGATGTGAGGGAGATGAGGTGAGGTGAGGGACGTGCAGGAGGTGAGGTGATGGTGGTGAGGTGAAGGAGGTGAGGGAGTGGAGGTGACGGAGCTGAGGTGATGTGAGAGATATGAGGTGAGGTGTGGGGGGTGAGGTGAAGGAGGTGAGGTGAGGGAGATGACAGAGATGAGGTGAGGGAGATGAGATGAGGTGTGGGGCGTGTGGTGAGGGAGGTGCGGTGAGTGAGGCAAGGTGAGGGAAGTGAGGTGGGGTGAGGTAGGTGAGGTGAGGGTGGAGAGGTAGGTGGGGTGAGGGAGGTGAGGTGAGGTTAGAGAGGTGAGATGTGTGGGAGGTGATGGAGGTGAGGTGATGTGAGGCAGGTGAGGTGAGGTGAGGGAGGTGAGGTGAGGGAGGTGAGGTGAGGTGAGGGAGATGAGGGAGGTGAGGTGTGTGTGGTGAGGTGTTAGAGGTAAAGGTGGTGAGGTGAGGGAGATGAGGTGAGGTGCAGGAGGTCAGGAGAGGGAGGTGATGGAATTGACGTGAGACAGGTGATGTGAGGGAGGTGAGGAATGTGAGGTGAGGGAGGTGAGGTGAGGTGTGGGAGGTGAGGAGAGGTGTGGGAGGTGAGGAGAGGTGTGGGAGGTGAAGGAGCTGAGATGTCGGAGTTGAAGTGAGGTGAGCGAGTTGAGGTGATGTGAGAGAGGTGAGGTGAGGGAGATGAGGTGAGGTGTGGGAGATGAGGTGAGGTGAGGGAGGTGAAGGAGGTTGGGTGAGCATGGTGAGGTGATGGAAGTGAAGACAGGGAGGTGAGGTGACGGAGGTGAGGTGAGATTAGGTCGGTTAGGAGAGGTGTGAGAAGTGAGTGAGTTCAGGTGACATGAGGGAGGTGAGGTGATATGAGTGACGTGAGGTGAGGTGAGTGACGTGAGGGAGGTTATGTGAGAGAGGTGAGGGATGTGAGGTGAGAGAGTTGAGGGAGGTGAGGTGAGGGAGGTGATGAGGTGAGTGAGGTGTGCAAGGTGAGGTGAGGGAGTTGAGGAGTTATGGGAGGGGAGGGAGGTGAGAGAGATGTGGAGGTGAGGGAGGTAATGGAGGTGAAGGACGTGTGGAGGTGAAAGAGGTGAGGAGGTGATGGAGGTGAGGAGGTGATGGAAGTGAGGAAATGAGGGAGGTGAGGAGTTGATGGAGCTGAGGAGGTGATGGAGGTGAGGAAATGAGGGAGGTGAGGAGGTGAGGAGATGAGTGAGGTAAGAGAGGTGCGGAGGTAAGGGAGGCAAGGAGATGAGGGAGGTGAGGGTGGTGAGGAGGTGCAGGAGGTGAGGAGTTGAGGGAGGTGAGGAGGTGAGGAAGGTGAGGAAGGTGAGGACTTATGGGAAGTGTGGGAGGTGAAGGAGATTAGAAGGTGAGGAAAGTGAGGAGGTATGGGATGTGAGGAGGTGAGGAGGTGAGGGAGGTGAGGGTGGTGAGGAGGTGATGGAGGTGAGGAAATGAGGAGGGGAGGTGAGCTGGTGAGAAAGCTGAGGGAAGTGAGGAGGTTAGGGAGGTGAGGGATGTGAGGAGGTGAGGAGATGAGTGAAGTGTTGAAGGTGTGGAGGTGAGGTAAATGAGGAGATGAGGGAGTTGAGGGAGGTGATGGAGGTGAGGAGGTGATGGTGGTGTAGAGGTGAGGTAGTTGAGGACGTGAGGGACGTGAAGCATGTGAGTGAGGTGAGGAGGTGAAGTGACAGACATGAGGTGAGGGATGTGAGGGAGATGAGGGAGGTGATGTAGGTGAGGGAAGTGTGGGACGTGAGGAGGTGAGGGAGGGGAGGAGGTGAGGAGGTGAAGTGACAGACATGAGGTGAGGGAGGGGAGGAGGTGAGGAGGTGAAGTGACAGACATGAGGTGAGGGAGGGGAGGAGGTGAGGAGGTGAAGTGACAGACATGAGGTGAGGGAGGGGAGGAGGTGAGGAGGTGAAGTGACAGACATGAGGTGAGGGAGGGGAGGAGGTGAGGAGGTGAAGTGACAGACATGAGGTGAGGGAGGGGAGGAGGTGAGGAGGTGAAGTGACAGACATGAGGTGAGGGAGGGGAGGAGGTGAGGAGGTGAAGTGACAGACATGAGGTGAGGGAGGGGAGGAGGTGAGGAGGTGAAGTGACAGACATGAGGTGAGGGAGGGGAGGAGGTGAGGAGGTGAAGTGACAGACATGAGGTGAGGGAGGGGAGGAGGTGAGGAGGTGAAGTGACAGACATGAGGTGAGGGAGGGGAGGAGGTGAGGAGGTGAAGTGACAGACATGAGGTGAGGGAGGGGAGGAGGTGAGGAGGTGAAGTGACAGACATGAGGTGAGGGAGGGGAGGAGGTGAGGAGGTGAAGTGACAGACATGAGGTGAGGGAGGTGAGGGAGGTGATGTAGGTGAGGGAAGTGTGGGAGGTGAGGAGGTGAGTAGATTAGGGAGATGAAGGAGGTGAGGGAGGGGAGGAGGTGAGGGAGGTGATGAGGTGAGGAGGTGAGGGAGGTGATGAGGTGAGGAGGTGAGGGATGTGTGGGAGGTCAGGGGGTGAGTGAGGTGAGGGAGGAGATGAGGTGAGGGAGGTGAGGGCAGAGAGTACGTGAGAGTGGTGAGGAGGTGAGTGTGGTGAGGAGGTGAGGAGGTGAGGGAGTTGAGGAGTTATGGGAGGGGAGGGAGGTGAGGGAGATGAGTGTGGTGATGAAGGGGAGCATGGTGTGTAGGAGAGGGAGGAGAGGGAGGTGAGGTGGGGAGGGAGGGGAGGGAGGTGAGGAAGTAAGGTGGGAGAGGAGGTAAGGAGGTGATGAAATGAGGGAGGTGTGCGACCTTAGGGAGGTGTGGGAGGTGAGGCAGGTGATGGTGTTGAGGAGGTGAGGGAGGTCATGAGGTGAGAGTGTTGAGGTGGTGAGGATGGTGAGGACGTGAGGAGGTGTGCAAAGTAAGAAGATGTAGGGGATGGAGGTGAGGATGTGAGAGAAGTGAGGGAGGTGAGGCGGTGATGGAGGTGAGGAGGTGAGGTGATGAGTGAGGTGAGGGAGGAGTGGTGGTTTGAGGGAGGTGAGGTGAGGGAAGTGACGGAGGTGAGGTGAAGGAGGTGATGTGAGGGAGGTCAGGGAGGTAATGTGAGGGTGTGAGGTGAGGGAGGAGATGTGAGGTGAGGGAGGTGAGGGTGGTGATGTGAGAGAGTTGAGGGAGGTGAGGTAAGGTAGGTGAAGTGAGGTGAGGGAAGAGACAGAGGTGAGGTGAGGATGGTGAGGATGGTGAGGTGAGGGAGGTGATGTGACAGAGGTGAGGTGAGGTGAAGGAGGTGAGGTGTGGTGTGGAAGGTGAGGTGAGGTAGGTGAGTGAGGTGAGATGAGGGAGGTAAGGTAGTAGAGAGAGAGTGAGTTGAGATGATGGAGGTGAGGTGAGGGAGGTGAAGTGAAGTAGTTGAGGTAGGTGAGGTGAGGGAAGTGAAATGTGGGAGGTGAGGTGAGGTAATTGAGGTGAGGTGAGTGAGTTGAGGGGGTTGAGGTGTGGGAGGAGAGGTGAGGGAGGTGAGGTGATGTGAAGGAGGTGACGTAAATGAGGTGAGGGAGGAGAGGGAGGGGAGGAGGGGAGGTAAGGGAGATGAGGAGAGTTGAGGGAGGTGAGGAAGGTGAGGTGACGTAGGTGAGCTGAGGGAGATGAGGGAGCAGAGGTGAAGGAGATGAACCAGGTGAGGTGAGGGATATGTGAGAGGAGAGTTGAGGGAGGTGAGGGAGGTGAGGTGAGGTGAGGGAGGTGAGGTGAGGTGAGCGAGGTGAGGGAGTTGTGGTGAGGGGGTGAGGGAGGTGAGGGTGTTGAGTTGAGGTGAGGAAAGTGAGGGAAACTGTAGTGAGGGAGGGGATGTGAGGTGAGGCATGTGATCCTTGGGAGGTGAGAGAGGTTAGGTGACTGAGGTAAGGTGAAGGATGTGAGGTGGGTTATGGGAGGTCACATGAAGGAGGTGAGGGAGATGAGGTGAGGGAGGTGAAGGAAGTGTTATGAGGGTGTTGAGGGAGTTGAGGGAGGTAAGGTGATGGAGAAGAGGGAGTTGAGGTGAGGTGAGGGAGGTGAGGAGGTGAGGAGGTGTGGAGGTGAGAGAGGTGAGGGAAATGAGGAGGTGAGGATTTGAGGAGCCAAGGGAGGTGAGGCGGTGAGGGAGTTGAGGAAATAATGGAGGTGCAGGATGGGAGGATGTGAGGAAGTTAGGGAGGTAAGGGAGCTGAGGTGAGGGAGGTGAGGGAGGTGAGGTGAGGGAGGTGAGGGAAGCGTTATGACGTTGTGAGGAAGCTGAGGGAGGTGAGGTTCCAGAAGTAAGGGTGTTGAGGTGAGGTGAGGGAGGTGAGGAGGTGAGGAGGTGAAAATGTGCAGAGGTGAGGGAGGTGAGGGAATTGAGGAGGTGAATGCGGTGAGGAGGAGAGGGAGGTGAGGAAGTGAGGATCTGAGGGAGGTGAGGAGATAAGGGAGGTGAGGAGGTGAAGGGGATAAGGAGATAAGGGAGGTGAGGAGTTGAAGGGGTTGAGGAGATGAGAAGGAGAGGGAGGTGTGGGAGGTGAGGAGGTGACAGAGGAGAGGGTGGTGAGGAGATGAGGTAGGTAAGGGAGGTGAGGAACAGAGGAGGTGAGGTAGTTGAGGAGATGAGGGAAGTATCGGAGGTGAGAGAGGTGAGGAGGTGAGGATTTGAGGGAAGTGAGGAGATGAGGTTTGTGAGGTGGTGAGGAGGTGAGGAAGGTGAGGGTGTTGAGCAGGATAGGAGGTGAGGGAGGTGAGGAAGTGAGGGAGATGAGGAGGTGAGGGATGTGAGAAGGTAAGCGACACGATGGAGGTGAGTGAGGTGAGATGAGGGAGGTGAGGGAGATGAGGGAGGTGAGGGGATGTGGTAGTTGAGGAGGTGAGAGAAGGGAGGGAAGTGTGGAGGGGAGGCAGGTTTGGGACGTGAGGGATATGTGGGAGGTGAGGAAGATGAGGGAGGTGAGGGAGGTGACAGAAATCAGGAGGTGAGAGTGGTGAGAATGTGAGGGTGGTGAGGGAGGTGAGGAGGGGAGGGAGGTGAGGAGGTGAGGGAAGTGAGGAGGTGTTGAGTAAGGGAGGAGAGAAAGGTGAGGAGGTAAGACTGATGTGGGAGGGGAGGAAATGAGGGAGGTGAGGAGGTGAGGGAGGTGAGGATGTGATGGAGGTGTGGGTTGTGAGGGAGGTGTGAGAGCTGAGGGAGGTGAGAAACTGAGTGTGGTGATGGAGGTGAGAGTGTTGAGGAGGTGAGGATGTGAGGAGAAGAGGGAGGTGAGGAAGGGAAAGGAGGAGAGGGAGTGAGGAAAGTGAGGAGGTGAGGGTGGTGATAAGAGGAGGGAGTTGTGGGACGTGAGAGAGGTGTGGGAGGTGAGGTAGTTAAGGAGGTGAATGAGGTGAGGGGGTGAGGGAGGTGAGGAGGTGAGGAGCTGAGGGAGATGAGGAGATTAGGGAGGTGAGGAGGTGAAGGGGATAAGGAGATGAGGGAGGTGAGGAGGTGAGGTAGGTGAGGGAAGTGAGAGAGGTGATGGAGGTGAGGATGCGTAGAGGTGAGGAGGTGAGGTAGGTGAGGGAGATGCGGGAAATTGAGGTGAGGGAAGTGAGTCAGGTGATTTGAGGGAGGTGAGGAAGGTGACGTAAAGGAGGTGAGGGATATGAGGTGCGGCAGGTGATGGAGGTAAGGGGAGTGAGGGAGGTGAGGAAGGTGACGTAAAGGAGGTGAGGGATATGAGGTGCGGCAGGTGATGGAGGTAAGGGGAGTGAGGGAGGTGAGGAAGGTGACGTAAAGGAGGTGAGGGATATGAGGTGCGGCAGGTGATGGAGGTAAGGGGAGTGAGGGAGGTGAGGAAGGTGACGTAAAGGAGGTGAGGGATATGAGGTGCGGCAGGTGATGGAGGTAAGGGGAGTGAGGGAGGTGAGGAGGTGAGGAGAAGAGGGAGGTGAGGAGGTGAGGAGGTGAGGGAGGTGAGGTGACGGAGGTGAAATGGGGGAGCTGAGGTGAGGTGATTGAGGTGAGGTGAGGGATTTGAGGGGGTTGAGGTGTGGGAGGAGAAGTGAGGGAGGTGAGGTGATGTGAAGGAGGTGATGTGAGGGAGGTCAGGGAGATAATGTGAGGGTGTGAGGTGAGGGAGGAGATGTGAGGTGAGGGAGGTGAGGGAGGTGAGGTGAGTGTGGTGAGGGAAGTGAGGAGGTGAGGAATTGAGCTGAGTGAGATGAAGGAGGTGAGGGAGTTGAGGAGGTGAGGGAGTTGGCGAGGTGAGGGAGGTGAGGAGATAATGGAGGTGCGGGAGGTGAGGATGTGAGGAGGTGAGGAGGCGAGGGAGGTAAGGAAGGTGAGGTGAGGGAGGTGAGGGAGGTGAGGTGATAGAGGTGAGAGAAGAGTTATGAGGGTGGTGAGGTGAGGTAAAGGATGTGAGCTGAGGGAGGTGAGGAGATGAGGGAGGTGAGGAGATGAGGGAGGTGAGGGAGTTGAGGGGATAATTGTGGTGATGGAGGTGAGGAGTTCAGGAGGTGAGCAAGGTGAGGGAGCTGAGGAGGAGAGAGGGGAGAGGAAGAAGAAGGAAGTGAGCTGGGTATGGGAGTTAAGGAGGTGAGGATTGACAGGGAGATGTGGAGGGGACAGAGCTTTGGGACGTGAGGGATATGTGGGAGGTGAGGGAGGTAAGATGAGAGTGGTAAGGAGGTGAGGTTGGTGAGGAGGTGCGGTGAGGGAGTTGAGGAGGTGATGCAGGTGTGAATTGTGAGGGAGGTGTGGGAGGTGAGGGAGGTGAGGAGTTGAGTGTCGGGTCAGATGTGAGGGAGGTGAGGGAGGTGGGGAGATCAGGGACGTTAGGAGGTGAGCAGTCAGGGAGGTGAGGAGGTGAGGGAGGTTAGGATGTGAGGGAATTGAGGGAAGTGAGGAGTTGAAGGAGGTGAGGATATGCGGGAGGTGAGGGAAGGCAGGGTGTGAGGGAGGTTAGGAGGTGCGGGATGTTAGGAGGTTATGGAAGTGAGGCGATAATGGATGTGAGTGAGGTGAGGGAGGTGAGAGAGGTGAGGAGGTGAGAGTGTTGAGGAGGTGAGGGTGGTGAGGAGGTGAGGTGAGAGAGGTGAGGGAGTTGAGGGAGGTGAGGTTGGTGAGGGAGGTGAGGAGGTAAGGGATGTGAGGAGGTGATGAGTCAGGAAGTAGAGAGAGAGGTGAGGAGATAATGGCGGTGCAGGAGGTGAGGATGTAAAGAGGTGAGGAGGTGAGGGAGGTGAGGGAGGTAAGGGAGGTGAGGTGAGGGAGGTGAGGGAGCTGAGCTGAGAGAGGTGAAGAGATGAGGAAGGTGAGAAGGTGAGGGAGGTGAGGAGGTGAGGGAAGTTAGTGAGGTGAGGGGAGTGTGGATGTGAGGGAGGTGAGGAGGATAGGAGGTGAGGAACTGTGGGAGGTGAAGAGGTGAGGGAAGTGTGGGAGGTGTGGGAGGTGAGGGAGGAGAGGTGGTGAGGGTGGTGATGGTGGTGAGGGTTGTGCAGATGAGAGGGAGGAGATGGAGGTAAGGGAGGTGAGGAGGTGAGGGAGGGGTGGAGGTGAGGGAGGTGAGGAGGAGAGGGAGTAGAGTGAAGTGAGGGAGATGTAGTAGGTGAGAAGGTGTGGGAAGTGAGGGAGATGAGGTGGAGAAGGAAGGGTGGGAGTTGAGGGAGGTGCGGTGGTGAGGAGGTGAGGTAGGTGAGTAGGTAGGGAGGTGAGGAACTGAGGGAGGTGAGGAGGTGAGGGAGGTGAGGAGAGGTTTGGGAGCTGAGCAAGGTGAGGTGAGGTAGGTGAAGTGTTAGGGAGCTGAGAGAGGTAAGGTGAGGATGGTGAAGTGAGGGAGCTGAGGGAGGTGAGGTGAGGTGAGGGAGGTGAGGTGAGGGAGATGACGGAGATGAGGTGAGGGAGATGAGATGAGGTGTGGGAGGTGTGGTGAGGGAGGTGCAGCGAGTGAGGCGAGGTGATGGAAGTGAGTTGAGGTGAGCTAGGTGAGGTGAGGGTGGTGAGGAAGGTGAGGTGAGGGAGGTGAGGTGAGGTTAGGGAGGTGAGGAGATGTGTGGCAGGTGAGGTGATGTGAGGCAGGTGAGGTGATGTGAGGGAGGTGAGGTGAGGGAGTTGAGGTGAGGGAGGTGAGGTGAGTGTGGTGAGTTGTTAGAGGTAAAGGTGGTGAGGTGAGGGAAATGAGGTGAAGTGCAAGAGGTTAGGAGAGGGAGGTTATGGAATTGAGGTGAGGCAGGTGATGTGAGGGAAGTGAGGAAGGTGAGGTGACGGAGGTGAGGTGAGGTTTGGGAGGTGAGGAGAGGTGTGGGAGGTGAAGGAGCTGAGATGACGGTGTTGAGGTGAGGTGAGGTAGTTGAGGTGATGTGAGAGAGGTGAGGTGAGGTGAGGGAGCTGAGGTGAGGTGAGGGAGGTGAGGTGAGTGTGGTGAGGTGTTAGAGGTAAAGGTGGTGAGGTGAGGGAGATGAGGTGAGGTGCGGGAGGTCAGGAGAGGGAGGTGATGGAATTGAGGTGAGACAGGTGATGTGAGGGAGGTGAAGAAGGTGAGGTGAGGGAGGTGAGGTGAGGTGTGGGAAGTGAGGTGAGGTGAGGGAGGTGAAGGAGGCTGGGTGAACGTGGTGAGGTGTTGGAAGTGAAGACAGGGAGGTGAGGGAGGTGAGGTGACAGAGGTGAGGTGAGATTAGGTCGGTTAGGAGAGGTGTGAGAAGTGGGAGAGTTCAGGTGACATGAGGGAGGTGAGGTGATATGAGTGAGGTGAGGTGAGGTGAGGGACGTGAGGGAGGTTATGTGAGAGAGGTGAGGGATGTGTCGTGAGAGAGTTGAGGGAGGTGAGGTGAGCTGAGGGAGGTGAGGGAGGTGAGGTGAGGGAGGTGATGGTGATGAGGTGAAGGAGGTGAGCAAGGTGAGGTGCGGGAGTTGAGGATTATGGGAGGGGAGGGAGGTGAGGGAGATGTGGATGTGAGGGAGGTAATGGAGGTGAAGGACATGTGGAGGTGAAGGAGGTGAGGAGGTGATGGAGGTGAGGAAATGAGGGAGGTGAGGAGGTGAAATGAGTGAGGTAAGGGAGGTGCGGAGGTAAGGGAGGCAAGGAGATGAGGGAGGTGAGGGTGGTGAGGAGGTGCAGGAGGTGAGGATTTGAGGGAGGTGAGGAGGTGAGTGAGGTGAGTGAGGTGAGGAGATGAGGGTTGTGAGGAGGTGGGGAAGGTGAGGAAGGTGAGGACTTATGGGAAGGGAGGGAGGTGAAGGAGATTAGAAGGTGAGGAAAGTGAGGAGGTGTGGGAGGTGAGGAGGTGAGGGAGGTGAGGGAGGTGAGGAGGTGATGTAGGTGAGGAAATGAGGGAGGTGAGGATGTGAGGTAGGTGTAGATGAGGGAGGTGAGGGAGGAGAGGGAGGTGTGTATGTGAGAGTGGTGAGAAGGTGAGGGAGGGGATGAGGGGAGGGAGGTGAGGATGTGAGGAGGTGATGTAGGTGAGGAATTGAGGAGGTGGGAGATGTGTGTGAGGTGAGGAGGAGAGGGAGGTGAGGGAGGTGAAGAGGTGAGGGATGTGAGGGAGGACAGAAGGTGAGACTGGTGAGGAGGTGAGTGTGGTGAGGAGGTGAGGAGGTGAGGGAAGTGAGGAGTTATGGGAGGAGAGGGAGGTGAGGGAGTTGAGGATTTGAGGGAGGTGAAGAGGTGCGGGAGGAGAGGAGGTGGGAGGTGAGGAGGTGATGGAGGTGAGGAAATGAGGAAGGTGAGGAGGTGAGTTGGTGAGGGAGTTGAGGGAAGTGAGGAGGTGAGGGATGTGAACAGGTGATTAGGTGGGGAGATGAGTGATTTGAGGGAGGTGTGGAGGTGAGGGATGTGAGGGAGTTGAGGGAGGTGAAGGAGCTATGGATGTGAGGGGTGTGTGGGAGTTAAGGAAATGAGGGAGGTTACAGAGGTGAGGGAGGTGAGGAGGTGAGGGAGGAGAGGGAGGTGAGGTGGTGAGGGTGATGATGGTGGTGAGGGTGGTGTGGAGGAGAGGGAGGAGAGGAAGGTGAGGGAGTTGAGGAGGGGAGGGTGGAGAGGGAGATGAGGGAGGTGAGGGAGTTGTAGGAGTTGAGAAGGTGGGGTGGTGAGGTAGGTGAGGTGGGGAGGGAGGAGAGGGAGGTGAGGGAGTTGTAGAGGTTGAGAAGTTGAGGGAGGTGAGAGTGGTGAGGAGATGATGTAAGTGAGGAGGTGATGGTGGTGAGAAGTTGAGGAGGTGAGACAGGAGAGGAGGTGAGGGGGTGAGTGAGGTGTGGAGTTGAGGAGATGAGGGAGGTGAGGGTGGTGAAGGAGGTGAAGAGGTGAGGAGGTCAGTATGGTGAGGAGGTGTGTGAGGTGAGGATGTGAGCAAGGTGAGGAATTGATGGAGATGAGGAAATGAGGGATGTGAGGCGGTGAGGAGGTGAGGGAGGTGAGGATATGAGGGAGGTGTGGGAAGTGTGGGAGGTGAGAGAAGAGAGGGAGGTGAGGAGGAGAGGGATGTAAGTAGTTGAGGGAGGTGAGTGAGGTGAGGAGGAGAGGTAGGAGTTGGAGGTGAGGGAGGTGATGTGGGGACGGAGGGGAGCTAGGTGAGGGAGGTGGGGAGGTGAGGTAGGAGAGAAGGAAAGGAGGTAAGGAACTGAGGGAGGTGTGTGATGTTAGGGAGGTGTGGCAGGTGAGGGAGGGGAGGGACGTGAGGTAGGTGAGGAGATGAGGGAGTTGAGGAGGTGGGGAGATGAGGAGGTTAGGTGATGAGGGAGGTGAGGTAGTTGAGGGAGGTATGGTGATGGAGGTGATGTGAGGTTAGAGAGCTAAGGAGAGGTTTGAGAGGTGAGGCAGTTGAGGTGAGGTGAGGAAGATGAGGTGATGTGAGGGAGGTTAGATGAGGTGTGGGATGTGAGGTAGAGAGGGAGGGGATGGAGTTGAGGGAGGTGAGTGAGGTCAGGTGGTGAGGAGGTGAGGTAGGTGAGGAGGTAAGTGCTTGAGGAATTGAGGGAAGTGAGGGGGTGAGGGAGGTGAGGATGTGAGGAGATGAGGGAGGTGAAGGAGGTGATGGAGGGGAGGAGTTGAGGGTGGTGATGAGGTGAGGAGGTGAGAGAGGTGAGGAGTGATGGGAGGTGAGGGAGATGAGGAGGTGTGGGAGGTGAGGGAGGTGAGGTGATGAGTGAGGTGAGGGTGGTGCAGAGGTGAGGGATGTGAGGAGATGAGGGAGGTAAGGGAGGTGAAGGAGGTGAGGAGGCAAGGGAGGTGACGGAGGTGAGGGAGATGATGAGGTGAGGGAGGTGAGGGATGAGAGGTGTGTGAGGGAGGTGAGGAGGTGTGAGAGGTGAGGGAGGGGAGTAGGTGAGGACTCAGGTAGTTGAGGGAGGTGAGGAGGTGAGGGAGGGGAGGAGGTGAGGAGGAATGGGTGGTGAGGAATTGAGTGAGGTGAGGAGATGAGGTAAGTGAGGAGGTGAGGAATTGATAGAGATAAGGAAGTGATGGAGGTGAAATAGGTGAGCGAGGTTAGGGAGATGAGGGAGGTGTGGGAGTTGAGGAGGTTAAGGAGGTAAGGGAGTTGAGGGAGGTGAGCAAGGGTAGGAGGTTACAGAGATGAGGGAGGTGAGGAGGTGAGGAAATGAGGGAGGCGTAGGAGGTGTGGGAGGTGTGGGAGGTGAGGGAGGAGAGGGAGTTGAGGTGGTGAGGGTGATGATGGTGAGGGTGGTGTGGAGGAGAGGGAGGAGAGGGCGGAGAGGGTGGTGAGGAGGTGAGGAAGGTGCAGAGGTGAGGTAGGTGATGGAGGTGAGGAGGAGAGGGAGGACAGGGAGGTGAGGGAGTTGTAGGAGGTGAGAAGGTGAGGGAGGTGAGGGAGGTGAGGTGGGGAGGGAGGGAGGGAGGTGACGGTGAGGACATTATGTAGGTGAGGAGGTAAGGAGGTGAGGAACTGAGAGAGGTGAGCAGGTGAAGGAGGTGAGGAGGTGATGGAGGTGAGAAGGTGAGGGTGGTGAGGAATGTGAGGAGGTGAGGAGGTGAGTCTGGTGAGGAGATGAGGAGCTAAGGGAGGTGTGCAGTTGAGGGAGGTGAGGAGATGAGGGAGGTGAGGCAGGTGATGGAGGTGAAGAGCTGATGATGTGAAGGTTGTGAGGAGGTGAGGGAGGTGAGGAGGTGAGCGAGGTGAGGAAATGATGGAGGTGAGGAGGTGAGGGAGGTGAGGGATGTGAGCATGTGAGGAGGTGAGGGAGGTGAGGAAGTGAGGTGGTTAGGAGATGAGTAAGGTTAGGGTGGTGCAGAGGTGAGGGATGTGAGGAGATGAGGTTAAGGAGGTGAAGAGATTTGGGAGTTGAGGAGGTGAGGGAGGTAAGGTGACAGAGGTGAGGTGAGGATAGGGCGCTGAGTAGAGGTGTGAGAGGTGAGGGAGGTGAGGTGATGTGAGGGAGGTGAGGTGAAGTGAAGGACGTGAGAGAGGTTATGTGAGAGAGGTGAGGGACGTGAGGTGAGAGTTGAGGGACGTGAGGTGAGGGAGGTGAGGGAGGTGAGGTGAGGAATGTGAGGTAGGTGAGGTGAAGAAGGTGAGGTGTGGGAAGTGACAGAGATGAGGTGAAGGAGGTGATGTGAGGGAAGTCAGGGAGGTGAGGTGAGGGTGAGAAGTGAGGGATGAGAAGTGAGGGGAGGGAAGAGAGAGTGGTGAGGGGAGGGAGGTGAGGATATGTGTGGGAGGTGAGGGAGGTGAGGTCAGGTAGGTGAAGTGAGGTGAGGGAGGTGAGGGCATTGAGGTGAGGATGGTGAGGTGAGGAGGTGAGGAAGTGTGGTAGCAGAGGAGGTAAAGAGGTGAGGAACTGAGGGAGGTGTGTGATGTTAGAGAAGTGTGGGAGGTGACGGAGGTGAGGGAGGGCAGGGGGTGAGAGTGTTGAGGAGGTGAGGGTGGTTAGTAGACGTGGGGGTGAGTGAGGTGAAGAGAGGTAGCGGATGGAGGTGAGGGAGGTGAGGAGGTGAGAGAGGTGAGGGTAGTGAGGGAGGTGAGGAGGTGAGGTGATGAGGGAGGTGAGGGAGGTGAGGTGAGGTTAGGGCGCTAAAGAGAGGTGTGAGAGGTGACAGAGTTGAGGTGAGGTGAGGGTCGTGAGGGAGGTTATGTAAGAGAGGTGAGGGATAGGAGGTGAGAGAGTTGAGGGAGTTGAGGTGAGGAAGGTGAGGGAGGTGAGTTGTGGGAGGTGAGGAAGATGAAGTGAGGAACAAGAGGTAGGTGAGGTGAGGGTGTGAGGTGAGGTGAGGGAGTTGAGGAGATGAAGAGGTGAGGAGGTGTGTGCTGTGGGGGAGATGAGGAGGGTAGGGAGGTGAGGTAGGAGAGGAGGTAAGGAGGTGACGAAATGAGGGAGGTGTGTGACCTTAGGGAGGTGTGGGAGGTGAGGAAGGAAATGGTGGTGAGGAGGTGAGGGAGGTCAGGAGGTGAGGGAGGTCAGGAGGTGAGAGTGTTGATGTGGAGAGGGTGGTGAGGAGGTGTGCGAGGTGAGGACATGTAGGGGATGGAGGTGAGGGAGGTGAGGAGATGTAGGGGATGGAGGTGAGGGAGGTGAGGAGGTGAGGGTAGTGAGGGAGGTGAGGCACTGATGGAAGTGCGAAGGTGAGGTGATGAGGGAAGTGAGGTGAGGAATGTGAGGTAGCTGAGGTGAGGGAGGTGAGGTGAGGTGAGGGAGGTGAGGTGAGGGAGGTGAGGATTTATGTAAGGGGAGGGAATGGAGGGAAATGAGGAGGTGAGGGAGGTGAGGGATGTGAGGATGGTGAAGAGGTGAGGGAGGTTAGGAGGTGATGGAGGTGAGTGATGTGAGGAGGTGAGGAGGAGATGAGTGAGGTGAGGGAGGTGTGGGAGGTGAGGGAGGAGAGGGAGGTGAGGAGATGAGTGTGGTGATGAAGGTGAGCATGGTGTGTAGGAGAGGGAGGAGAGGGAGGTGAGGTGTGGAGGGAGGGTAGGGAGGTGAGGAAGTGAGGTAGGAGAGGAGGTAAGGAGGTGATGAAATGAGGGAGGTGTGTGACCTTAAGGAGGTGTGGGAGGTGAGGCAGGTGATGGTGGTGAGGAGGTGAGGGACGTCATGAGGTGAGAGTGTTGAGGTGGTAAGGGTGGTGAGGATGTGATGAGGTGTGCAAGATAAGGAGATGTAGGGGATGGAGGTGAGGGAGGTGAGGATGTGTGGGAAGTGAGGGAGGTGAGGCAGTGATGGAGGTGAGGAGGTGAGGTGATGAGGGAGGTGAGGGAGGAGTGGTGAGGTGAGGGAGGTGAGCTGAGGGAAGTGACGGAGGTGAGGTGAAAGAGGTGATGTGAGGGAGGTCAGGGAGGTAATGTGAGGGTGTGAGGTGAGGGAGGAGAGGTGAGGTGAGGGAGGTGAGGTAAGGTAGGTGAAGTTGGGTGAGGGAAGTGATAGGTGATGTGAGGATGGTGAGGTGAGGGAAGTGATGTGACAGGTGAGGTGAGGTGAAGGAGGTGAGGTGTGGTGTGGGAGGTGAGGTGAGGTGAGGTGAAGGAGGTGAGGTGTGGTCTGGGATGTGAGGTGAGGGAGGTGATGGAGATGAGGTGTGGGAGGTAAGGGAGGTGAGGTGAGGTGAGGTGAAGGAGCTGAGATGAGGTGTGGGAGTTGAGGTGAATGATGTTAGGGAGGTGAGGTGAGGGAGGTGAGGTAATTTGAGGGTGGTGAGGTGAGGTTAGGGAGGTGAGGAGACTGTGGGATGTGTGGGAGTTGAGGTAAGGTAGGTGAGGTTAAGTGAGGGAGGAGTGGGAGGTGAGGGTGGTGAGGTGAGGGAGGTGTGGAGAGGTGAGGAAGGTGAGGAAGTGAGGAGGTGAGCGATGTGTGGGAGGTGAGGAGGTGAGCGAGGTGAAGAGATGAGGGATGTGATGGAGGACAGGAGGTGAGATTGGTGAGAAGCTGAGTGTGGTGAGGCGGTGAGGACATGAGGGAGGTGAGGAGTTATGGGAGTGGAGGGAAGTGAGGGAGATTAGGAAGTGAGTGAGGTGTGGGTGTTGAGGGAGGTGAGGAGGTGATGGAAGTGAGGGATGTGAGGAGGTGAGGGAAGTAAGGAGGTGATGGTGGTGAGGGAGGTGAAGAGGAGATGGAAGAGAGGGATGTAAGAGAGGTGAGGTAGGTTAGGAGGTGAGGAAGTGAGGTAAGAGAGGAGGTAAGGAGGTGAGGAAATGAGGGAGGTGTGTGATGTTAGGGAAGTGTGGGAGGTGAGGGAGGTCAGGAGGTGAGAGTATTGAGGAGGTGATGAGGAGGTGAGTGATGGGAGGAGAGGTAGCGGATGGAGGAGAGGTAGCGGATGGAAGAGAGGTAGCAGATGGAGGTGAGGGAGTTGACGAGGTGAGGGAAGTGAGGGAGGTGAGGGAGGTGAGGAGGTTAATGAGGTGAGGAGATGAGGGAAGTGAGGGAGGTGAGGGAGGTGAGGTGATGTAGGTGAGGTGATGTTAGGGTGCTGAGGAGAGGTGTGAGATGTGAGGGAGGTGAGTTGAGGTGAGGGAGGTGAGGTGAGGGAGGTGAGGTGAGGGACGTGAGGGAGGTTATGTGAGAGAGGTGAGGGATAAGAGGTAAGAGATTTGAGGGAGGTGAGGTGAGGGAGTTGAGGTGAGGGAGGTGAGGGAGGTGAGTTGGGGAGGGAGAGAGGGAGGTGAGAGTGGTTAGGAGGTGATGTAGGTGAGGAGGTAAGGAGGTGAGTAACTGAGGGAGGTGAGGAGGTGATTAGGTGAGGAAGAGATGGAGGTGAGGAAATGAGGGAGGTGAACAGGTGAAGAGGTGAGGGAGGTGAGGGAGGTGAGGGAGGTGAAGGAGTTGAGGGGATAATGGAGGTGATGAAGGTGAGGATTTCAGGAGGTGAGGAAGGTGAGGGAGTTGCGGAGATGAGGGAAGTGATGTAGGTGAGGATTTGAGGGAGGTGTGGGAAGTGTGGGAGTTGTGAAACGTGAGGTAAGAGAGGGAAATGAGGGAGGTGAGGAGGTGAGGGAGGTAAGGAGTTGAGAGAGGTGAGGGAGGTGAGGAGGAGAGGAAGGAGATGGACGTGTGGGAGGTGAGGTGGGGAGGGAGTTGAGGGACGTGAAGAGGTGAGGAAGTAAGGTAGGAGAGGAGGAAAGGAGGTGAGGAAGTGAGGGAGGTGTGTGACATTAGGGAGTTGTGGCAGGTGAGGGAGGTGAGGGATGAGAGATAGGTGAGGGAGGAGAGGAGGTGAAAATGTTGAGGAGGTGAAGGTGGTGAGGAGGTGATGGAGGTGACAGAGGTGAGGAAGTGAGGGAGGTGAGGTGGTGAGGGAGGTGAGGAGATAAGGGAGGTGAGGAGGTGAGGTGATGAGGGAGGTGAGGTAGGTGAGGGAGGTGAGGTGACGGAGGTGAGGTAAGGTTAGGGCGCTGAAGAGAGGTGTGAGAGGTAAGGGATTTGAGGTGAGGTGAGGGAGGTGAGGTGATGTGACGGAGGATAGGTGAACTGAGGGACATGAGAGAGGTTATGTGAGAGAGGAGAGGGATGTGAGGTGAGAGAGTTGAGGAAGGTGAGGTGAGGGAGGAGAGGTGAGGATTGTGAGGTGAGGGAGGTGAGGGATGTGACGTGACAGAGGTGAGGTGAGGTGAGGGATGTGAGGTGAGGTGTGGCAGTTGAGGTGAGGGAGGTGACGGTGGTGAGGTGAGGGAGGTGAGGTGAGGGAGATGAGGTGAGAGAGGTGACAGAGGTGAGGTAAGGGAGGTGAGGGTGGTGAGGTTACGGAAGTGAAGAGGTGAGGTGAAGTGTGGAAAGTGAGGTAAATGACGTGAGGGAGTTGAGGTGAGGGAGGTGAGGTAAGTTAAGGTTGGTAAGGTGAGGTTAGGGAGGTGAGGTAAGTGAGGTTATGTAGGTGAGGTTAGGTGAGGGACATGTGGGAGGTGAGGGAGGTGAAGTGAATTGAAGGAGGTGTGTAGAGGTGAGGGAGGTGAGGAGGTGAGGAGGTGTGGAATGTGAGGAGGTGTGGAGGTGTGGAGGTGTGGAGGTGAGGGAGGTGAAGAGGTGAGGGTGGTGAGTGAAGACAGGGGTGAGAATGGTGAGGAAGTGAGGGTAGTGATGAGGTGAGAAGGTGAGGGAGTTGAGGGGTTATGGGAAGGGAGGGAGGGGAAGGAGATGAGGAGATGAGGGAGGTGAGGAAGTCATGGAAGTGAGGGATGTGAGGAGGTGAGGAGGTGAGGATGTGAGGTGATGAGGGAGGTGAGGGAGGGGAGGGAGAGGAGGTGACAGAAGTAAGGTGACGTTTGGGTGCTGAGAAGGTGTGTGAGAGGTGAGGGAGGTGAGGTGAGGTGTGGGAAGTGAGGTGATGTGATCGAGGTTAGGTGAGGTGAGGGACGTGAGGGAGGTTATGTGAGAGATGAGAGGGATGTGAGGTGAGAGAGTTGAGGGAGGTGAGTTGAGGGAGGTGAGGGAGGTGAGTTGTGGGAGTTGAGGGAGGTGAGGTGAGGAATGTGAGATAGGATACGTGAGGGAGGTGAGGTGAGGTGAGGGAGTAGAGGTGAGTTGAGAGACGTGAGGTGAGGGAAGTGATGGATGTGAAGTGAAGGAGGTGATGTTAGGGAGTTCAGAGAGTTGAAGTGAGGGTGGGAGGTGTGGGAGAAGAGGTGAGGTGAGGGATGTAAGGGTGGTATGGTGAGGGAGGTGAGGTTTGGGAGGTGAGGAGAGTTGTGGGAGGTGATAAAGTTGAGGTCAGTTAGGTGAAGTGAGTTGAGGGAGGTGAGGGAATTGAGGTGAGGATGGTGAGGTGAGGGAGGTGAGTGAAGTGAGGTGAGGGAGATGAGGTGAGGGTGGTGACAGAGGTGAGGTAAAGGAGGTTAGGGAGGTGAGGTGACAGATGTGAGGCAGGTGTGGTGAGGTGTGGGAGCTGAGTTGAATGATGTAAAATGGGTGAGGAGAGGGAGGTGAGGTAAGTTGAGGGTGGGGAGGTGAGGTTAGGGAGGTGAGGAGATGAGGAGGTGAAGAGGTGTGGGAGGTGAGGAGGTAAGGAGGTGAGTGATGTGTGGGAGGTGCGGGTATTGAAGAGGTGAGGGAGGTTAGGAGGTGAGGGAGGTGTGGGAGTTGTGGGAGGTGAGGGAGGAGAGGGAGGTGAGGAAGGTGATGTGGGGAGGGAGGGTAGGGAGGGTAGGGAGGTGAGGAGGTGAGGAGGTGAGGTAGGAGAGGAGGTAAGGAGGTGATGAAATGAGGGAGGTGTGTGACCTTAGGGGGCTGGTGAGGTAGGTGAGGGAGGTCAAGAGGTGAGACTGCTGAGGTAGTGAGGGTGGTGAGGAGGTGAGGAGGTTGCGAGGTGATGAGATGTAGGGGCTGGCGGTGAGGGAGGTGAGGGAAGTGAGGGAGGTGAGGAGGTAATGGAGGTGAGAAAGTGAGGAGGTGAGGTGATGTGGGAAGTGAGGGAGGTGAGGGAGGTGAGGTGAGGAATGTGAGGTAGCTGAGGTGAGGTAGGTGAGGTGATGGAGGTGATGTGAGGGAGGTCAGGGAGGTAATGTGAGTGTGTGAGGTGAGGGAGGAGAGGTGAGGTGAGGGAGGTGAGTGTGGTGAGGTGAGGGAGTTGAGGGAGGGGAGGTGAGGGAGGGGAGGAGAGGTTATGGAGGTGAGGGAAATGAGGTGAGGTAGGTGAAGTGAGGTGAGGGTGATGATGGAGGTCAGGTGAGGATGGTGAGATGAGGGAGGTGATGTGACAGAGTTGAGGTGAGGTGACGGAGGTGAGGTGTGCTGTGGGAGGTGAGGTGAGCAAGATGAGGTTAGTTGAGTGTGATGAGGTGAGGTTAGGGAGGTGAGGAGAGGTGTGGGAGGTGAGGTAAGTGAGGAGAGTTGGGTGACATTAAGTGAGGGAGGTGTGGAGAGGGGGAGGAGAGGGAGGTGAGGGAGGTGAAGTGGGGAGGGAGGGGAGGGAGGTGAAGGAGGTGAGGTAGGTGAGGAGGTGAGAGTGTTGAGGAAGTGAGGGTGGTGAGGAGACGTGGAGGTGAGTGAGGTGAAGAGAGGTAGCGGATGGAGTTGAGGGAGGTGAGGAGGTGAGTAAGGTGTGGGAGTTGAGGGAGGTTGGTAGGTGAGGAGGTGAGGGAGTTGAGGAGGTGAGGGATTTGAGGTGGTGAGGGAGGTAAGTAGGTGATGGTGGTGAGGGAGAAGAGGAGGAGAGGGAGGAGAGGGAGGTGAGGTGGGGATGGAGGGGAGAGATGTGAGGGAGGTAAGGAGGTGTGTAAGTGAGGTAGGAGAGGAGGTAAGGTGGTGAGGGACTGAGGGAGGTGTGTGACTTTAGGGAAGTGTGGGAGGTGAAGGAGGTGAGGTAGGTCAGGAGGTTAGAGTATTGAGGATGTGAGGGTGGTGAGGTGAAGAGGAGGTGAGCAATGTGAGGAGAGGTAGCGGATGGAGGTAAGGGAGTTGACGAGGTGAGGGAGGTGAGGAAGGTGAGGGAGGTGAGATGACGTAGGTGAGGTGAGGTTAGGGCATTGAGGAGAGGTCTGAGAGTTGAAGGAGGTGAGGTGAGGTGAGGTGATGTGAGGGACATGAGGGAGGTTATGTGAGAGAGGTGAGGGATATGAGGTGAGAGAGTTGAGGGAGGTAAGGTGAGGGAGGTGAGGGAGGTGAGAGTGGTGAGGAGGTGATGTAGGTGAGGAGGTAAGGAGGTGAGTAACTGAGGGAGGTGAGCAGGTGAGGGAGGTGGGGAGGTGAGGAAGGTGAGGGATGTAAGGAAGGGAGGAGGGGAGGAGATGATTAAGGTGAGGGAGGTGCAGAAGTGAGGGATGTGAGGAGATGAGGAGGTGAGGGAGGTGAGGATTTGAGGCAAGTATGGGAGTTGTGGGAGGTGTGGGAAGAGAGGGAGGTGAGGGAGGTGAGGAGGTGAGGGAGGTAAAGAGTTGAGGGAGGTGTGGGAGGTGAGGAGGAGAGGGAGGAGATGGACGTGTGGGAGGTGAGGTAGGGAGGGAGTTGAGGGACGTGAAGAGGTGAGGAGGTAAGGTAGGAGAGGAGAAAAGGAGGTGAGGAACTGAGGGAGGTGTGTAATGTGAGAGAGGTGTGCAGGTGAGGGAGGTGAGGGGCAAGAGATAGGTGAGGGAGGTGAGGAAGTGAAAATATTGATGAGGTGAAGGTGGTGAGAAGGTGATGGAGGTGACGGAGGTGAGGAAGTGAGGGTGGTGAGGTGGTGAGAGAGGTGAGGAGGTGAGGTGAACTGAGGGACGTGAGAGAGGTTATGTGAGAGAGGTGACGGATGTGAGGTGGGAGAGTTGAAGAAGGGGAGGTGATGGAGGAGAGGTGAGGTGAGGGAGGCAAGGCATGGGAAGTGACGGAGGTGAGTTGAAGGAGGTGATGTGAGGGAAGTCAGGGAAGTGAGGTGAGGATGTGAGGTGAGGGAAGAGAGGTGATGTGAGGGAAGTGAGAGTGGTGAGGTGAGGATGTTGAGGTGAGGATTGTGAGGTGAGGGAGGTGAGGGAGGTGACGTGACAGAGGTGAGGTGAGGTGAAGAATGTGAGGTGAGGTGTGGGAGTTGAGGTGAGGGAGGTGACGGTGGTGAGGTGAGGGAGGTGAGGTGAGGAAGTTGAGGTGAGGGAGGTGACAGAGGAGAGGTAAGGGAGGTGAGGGAGGTGAGGTTAGTGAAGTGAAGGAGGTGAGGTGAGTTGTGGAAGGTGAGGTAAATGACGTGGAAGGTGAGGTAAATGACGTGAGGGAGTTGAGATGAGGGAGGTGAGGTAAACTGAAGTTGGTGAGGTGAGGTTAGGGAGGTGAGGAGAGGTGTGGGAGGTGAGGGAAGTGAGGGAGGTAGGTGAGGTTAGGTGAGGGAGGTGTGGGAGGTGAGGGTGGTGAGGTGAATTGAAGGAAAGTTGAGGTGAGGGAGGTGACAGAGGAGAGGTAAGGGAGGTGAGGGAGGTGAGGTTAGTGAAGTGAAGGAGGTGAGGTGAGTTGTGGAAGGTGAGGTAAATGACGTGGAAGGTGAGGTAAATGACGTGAGGGAGTTGAGATGAGGGAGGTGAGGTAAACTGAAGTTGGTGAGGTGAGGTTAGGGAGGTGAGGAGAGGTGTGGGAGGTGAGGGAAGTGAGGGAGGTAGGTGAGGTTAGGTGAGGGAGGTGTGGGAGGTGAGGGTGGTGAGGTGAATTGAAGGAGGTGTGTAGAGGTGAGGGAGGTGAGGAGGTGTGGAATGTGAGGAAGTGAGGAGGTGAGGGATGAGTGTGAGGTGAGGAGGTGAGGGAGGTGAGGGAGGTGAAGAGGTGAGGGTGGTGAGTGAGGACAGGGGTGAGAATGGTGAGGAAGTGAGGGTGCTGAGGAGGTGAGAAGGTGAGGGAGGTGAGGAGTTATGGGAGGGGAGGGAGGGGAGGGAGATGAAGAGGTGAGGGAGGTGAGGAGGTGATGGAAGTGAGGGATGTGAGGAGGTGAGGATGTGAGTTGATGAGGGAGGTGAGGGAGGGGAGAGAGGGGCAGTGACAGAGGTAAGGTGACGTTAGGGCACTGAGAAGGTGTGTGAGAGGTGAGGGAGGTGAGGTGAGGTGAGGGAAGTGAGGTGATGTGAGCGAGGTTAGGTGAGGTGAGGAACGTGAGGGAGGTTATGTGAGAGATGTGAGGGATGTGAGGTGAGAGAGTTGCAGGAGGTGAGTTGAGGGAGGTGAGGGAGGTGAGTTGAGGGAGTTGTGGGAGGTGAGGTGAGGAATGTGAGGAAGGTGAGGTGAGGGAGGTGAGGTGAGGTGAGGGAGGAGAGGTGAGGTAGGGACATGAGGTGAGGGAAGTGATGGATGTGAAGTGAAGGAGATGATGTGAGTGAGTTCAGGGAGGTGAGATGAGGGTGGGAGGTGTGGGAGAAGAGGTGAGGTGAGGGAAGTAAGAGTGGTGCGTTGAGGGAGGTGAGGTTTGGGAGATGAGGAAAGTTGTGGGAGGTGAGGAAGTTGAGGTCAGGTAGGTGAAGTGAGTTGAGGAAGGTGAGGGAGGTGAGGTGAGGTGTGGAAGGTGAGGTGTGGAAGGTGAGGTAAATGACGTGAGGGAGTTGAGGTGAGGGAAGTGAGGTAAATTGAGGTTGGTAAGGTGAGGTTAGGGAAGTGAGGAGAGGTGTGGGAGGTGAGGGAAGTGAGGTGAGGTAGGTGAGGTTAGGTGAGGGAGGTGTGGGAGGTGAGGGTGGTGAGGTGAATTGAAGGAGGTGTGTAGAGGTGAGGGAGGTGAGGAGATGAGGAGGTGTGGAATGTGAGAAGGTGAAGAGGTGAGGGTGGTGAGCAAGGACAGGGGTGAGAATGGTGAGGAAGTGAGGGTATTGAGGAGGTGAGAAGGTAAGGGAGTTGAGGAGGTATGGGAGGGGAGGGAGGGGAGGGAGATGAGATGAGGGAGGTGAGGAGGTTATGGAAGTGAGGGATGTGAGGAGGTGAGGATGTGAGGTGATGAGGGAGGTGAGGGAGGGGAGGGAGGGACAGTGACAGAGGTAAGGTGATGTTAGGGCACTGAGAAGGTGTGTGAGAGGTGAGGGAGGTGAGGTGAGATAAGGGAAGTGAGGTGATGTGAGGGAGGTTAGGTGAGGTGAGGGACGTGAGGGAGGTTATGTGAGAGAGGTGAGGGATGTGAGGTGAGAGAGTTGAGGGAGGTGAAGTGAGCGAGGTGAGGGAGGTGAGGGAGGTGAGGTGAGGAATATGAGGTACGTAAGGTGAGGGAGTTGAGGTGAGGATGGTGAGGTGAGGGAGGTGAAGTCAGATAGGTGAAGTGAGGTGAGGGAGGTGAGGGAGGTGAGGGAGGTGATGTGACAGAGGTGAGGTGATGTGAGGGATGTGAGGTGAGGTGAGGGAGGTGAGGGTGGTGAGTTGAGGGAGGTGAGGTGAGGGAGATGAGGTGAGGAAGGTGACAGAGGTGAGGTAAGGGTGGTGACGGAGGTGAGGTTAGGGATTTGAAGGAGGTGATGTGAGGTGTGAAAGGTGAGGTGAATGACGTGAGGGAGTTGAGATGAGGGAGGTAAGGTAAGTTGAGGTTGCTGAGGTGAGGTTAGGGAGGTGAGGAGAAGTGTGGGAGGTGAGGGAAGTGAGGTGAGCGAGGTGACGTTAGGTGAGGGAGGTGTGGTAGGTGAGGGAGGTGAGTTGAGGGAGGTGAGGTGAGGTGAGGGAGGTGTGGAGATCTGAGGGAGGTGAGGAGCTGAGGAGGTGAGGTAGGACAGGAGGTGAGAGTGGTGAGGAGGTGAGGGAGGTGAAGAGTTATGGAAGGGGAGGGAGGGAAGGGAGATGAGGAGGTGAGGGATGAGAGGAGGTGAGGAGATGTGTTAGGTGAGAGAGGTGCAGAAGTGAGGAGGAGTTGAGGAGATGTATGAGGTGAGAGAGGTGCAGAAGTGAGGGAGGTGAGGAGTTGAGGGAGGAGTGGGAGGTGTGGGAGGTGTGGGAGGTGAGGGAGGAGAGGGAGGTGAGGAGGTGAGTGTGATGCTGGAGGTGAGTGTGGTATGGAGGAGAGGGAGGAGAGGGGCTGTGGGAGGTGAGGAAGTGAGGGAGGTAAGGAGGTGAGGGATGTGAGGGAGGAGAGGAGGTGAGTAGGTCAGGTAGGAGAGGAGTTAAGGAGGTGAGGAACTGAGGGAGGTGTGTGACGTTAGGGAGGTGTGGGAGGTGAGGTGAGAGATGTGAGGTTAGGTGAGGGAGGAGTGGGAGGTGAGGGAGGTGTGGAGAGGTGAGGGAGGTGAGGAGGTGAGGAGGTGAGTGAGATGAGAAGAGGGAGGGGATGGAGGTGAGGGAGGTGAAGAGGTGAGGGCGGTGAGAGAGGTGAGTGAGGTGATGGATGTGAGGTGAGGTTAGGGCGCTGTGTAGAGGTGAGTGAGGTGAGGTAAGGTGAGGGAGTTGAGGTTATGTGGGGGAGGTGGGGTGAGGTGAGGGACGTGAGGGAGGTTATGTGAGAGAGGTGAGTGATGTGAGTTGAGATAGTTGAGCAAGGTGAGGTGAGGGAGGAGAAGGAAGTGAGGTGAGGGAGGTAAGGAATGTGAGGTAGGTGATGTGAGGGAGGTGAAGTGAGGGAGGAGAGGTGAGGTGAGGTTGGTGAGGTGAGGGAAGTGACAGGTGAGGTGAAGGAGGTGATGTGAGGGAGGTCAGGGAGGTGAGGTGAGAGTGGTGAGGTGAGGGAGGTAAGGAGAGGTGTGGGAGGTTAGGTGATGGAGGTGAGGGAGGTGAGGTGAATGATGTGAGGGTGGTGAGGTGGTGGAGGTGAGGTAATTTGAGTGTGGTGAGGTGAGGTTAGGGAGGTGAGGTGAGAGAGTTGAGATGAGGGAGGTGTGGAGAGGTGAGGGAGGTGAGCAGGTGAGGAGGTATGTGTGGGAGGTGAGGTGGTGAGGAGATAAGGGATGTGTAGGAGGTGAGGTGGTGAGGGAAGTGAGGCAGGTGAAGAGTTGAGGGCGGTAAGGGAGGACAGGAGGTGAGAGTGGTGATGAGGTGAGGGTGGTGAGGAGGTGAGGAGATGACGGAAGTGAGGGAGGTGAGGAGGTGAGGGAGGTGAGGAAATGAGGGAGGTGAGGAGATGAGTGAGGTAAGGGAGTTGAGGGAGCTGACATAGGTGAGGAGGTAAGGGTAGTGAGAAGGTGAGGGAGGTGAGGAGGTGAGGGAGGTGAATGACATGAGTGAGGTGAGGAGGTGAAGAAGTGATGGAGATGAGGTGAGGGAAGTGAGGGAGGTGAGGGGGTGAGGAAGGTGTGGGAGGTGAGGAGTTGAGGAGGTGAGAAAATGAGGGAGGTGAAAGAGGTGAGGGCGGAGAAGAGGTGAGGGAGGGGAGGAGGTGAGTGAGGTGAGGAGGTGAGGGATGTTTGGAAGGTGAGGAGTTGAGGAGGTGAGAAAATGAGGGAGGTGAAAGAGGTGAGGGTGGGGAAGGGGTGAAGGAGGGGAGGAGGTGAGTGAGGTGAGGAGGTGAGAGATATGTGGGAGGTCAGGAGGTGAGGGATGTGAGGGAGGTGAAGAAGTGAGTGAGGTGAGGGAGGACTGGAGGTGAGAGTGATGAGGAGGTGAGTGGTGAGGAGGTGAAGGAGGTGAGGAGTTATGGGAGGGGAGGGATGTAAGGGAGATGAAGAGGTGAGTTAGGTGAGGGAAGTGAGGGAGTTGAAGAGGTGATGGAAGTGAGGAAATAAGGGAGGTGAGGAGGTGAGGATGTGAGGGAGGTGAGGGAGGTGAGGAGGTGAGGGAGGTAGTGGATGTGAGGAGGTGAGGAGATGAGTAAGGTGAGGGAGTTGCGGAGGTGAGGGAGGTGAGAAGATGAGGTGTTGTGGGAGGTGAGGAGTTGAGGGAGGTGTGGAAGGTGTGGGAGGTGTGGGAGGTGAGGAGCTGAGGCAGGTAAGGAGGTGAGGGGGTGAGGAGGTGAGGTAGTAGAGGAGGTAAGGAGGTGAGCAACTGAAGGAGGTGTGTGAGGTCAGGAATGTGTGGGAGGTGAGGGAGGTGTGGGAGGTGAGGGAGGTCAGGAGGTGAGAGTGTTGAGGAGGTAAGGGTGGTGAGGAGGTGAGCAAGGTGACGAGAGGGAGGGGATGGAGGTGAGGGTGGTGAGGAAGTGAGGGAAGTGACGGAGGTGAGGATGTGAGGGAGGTGAGGAGGTGAGGAGGTGAGATGAGGAGGGAGGTGAGGGAGGTGAGGGAAGTGAAGTGAGGAATGTGAGGTAGGTGACGTGAGGAAGGTAAGGTGAGGTGAGGGAAGTGATGGAGGTGAGGTTAAGGATTTGATGTGAGGGAGGTCAGGGAGGTGAGGTGAGGGTGTGAGGTGAGGGAGGAGAAGTGCGGTGAGGGAGGTGAAGTTGATGAGGTGAGGGAGGTGAGTGAGGTGTGTTGAGGGAGGTGAGGAGAGGTGTGGCAGGTGAGGGAGTAGAGGTGAGGTAGGTGAAGTGAGGTGAGGGAGGTGAGGTGAGGGAGGTTAGGTGAGGATGTTGAGGGGAAGGAGGTGAGGGAGGTGACGTGACGGAGGTGAGGTGAGGTGAGGGAGGTGAGGGTGGTGAGGTGAGGGATGTGAGGGAGGTGAGGTGAGGGATGTGAGGGAGGTGAGGTGAGCGAGGTTAGGTGAGGGAGGTGAGGTAAGTTGAGGGTGGTGAGGTGAGGTTAGGGAGGAGAGGAGAGGTGAGGGAAGTGAGATGAGTGAGGTGAGCTGAGGGAGGGAGGGAGGTGAGGTGAGGGAGGTGAGCTGAGAGAGGGACAGAGGTGAGGTGAGGGAGTTGAGCGAGGTGAGGTGAGGGAGATTTGGGACATGAGGGAGGATGGGATGGCAGTGAGGTAAGGGAGGGAGGGAGTTTAGGTGAGGGTGGGAGAGAGGGGATGTGAGGGGGTGAAGGAGGGAGGGAGAGAAGGTCAGAGAGTGAGGGAGGTGAGGTGAGGGAGGTGATGTGAGGTGAGGGAGGTGAGGTGAGGGACATGAGATGAGGGAGGTGAGGTTAGGGAGTTGAGGGAGATGAGGTGAGGGAGGTGAGGTGAGGGCAGTGAGGGAGGTGAGGTGATGGAGGTGAGGTCAGGTGAGGGAGGTGAGCTGAGGTGTGGGAGGTGAGGGAGGTGAGGTGAAGGAGATGAGGTGAGGTGAGGGAGGTGAGGTGAGGTTTGGGAGGTGAGGTAGGATAGATGAGGGAGGTGAGGGATGTGAGGTGAGGCGATGGATCTTAGGTGAGGTAGGTGAGGGAGGTGAGGTGAGGGAGATGAGGTGAGGGAGGTGAGTTGACCTAGGTGAGGTTAGGTGAGCTAGGTGAGGTGTGGTGTGGGAGGTGAGGGATGTGAGTTGGTGTGAAGTGGATTCTGCTGGGAGCCTCAATCCTTTGGTGTTGGGTGCCATCTGGTTTGAGGTCACTCCTGCATGGTTCCCATCAGCTTGGTGATGTGGGCCCTCTGGTGTGTGGTGTATACTGCTGGGTGCCTCATCCTCTTGGTGATGTGGGCCCTCTGGTGTCATGTCAAAACTACTGGGTTCCTTATCTTTTAATAATGTGGGCCCGCTGGTGTGAGGTCATTCCTGCCTGCTTCCCAACAACTTGGTGATTTGGGCCTGCTGGTGTGCTGGGATCCTTGGTGCCTCATCCACTTGGTGATGTGGGCCCTCTTGTTTGACGTCACATGTGCTGGGTTCCTCACCTTTTTATGATCCGGGCACTCTGGTGTGAGGTCACTCCTGCGTGATACCCATTCCCATGGTGATGTGGGCCCTCTGGTGTGAGGTGAATCCTGATGGGTGCCTCATCCACTTGGTGATGTGGGTCCTCTTGTGTAAGGTCCCAACTGCTGGTTTCCCCACATTTTTATAATTTGGGCCCTCCGGTGTGAGGTCACTCCTGCCTCGTTCCCATTCCCTTGGTGTTGTGTGCCCTCTAGTGAGAGACTGATCCTGCTGGGTTCCTCAACTTTTTGTGATGTGGGCCCTCTGGTGTTAGGTGAAACCTGCTGGGATCCTCATCCCCTTGGTGTTGAGGGACTTCTTTTGTAAAGTCACAACTGCTGGGATCCTCAACTTTTATGATGTGGGCCATCTGGTGTGAGGTGACTACTACTGGGATCCCATTTCCTTGGTGGTGTGGGCCTTCCAGGGTGAGGTATTGCCTACTGCTTTCCTCAAATTAATGATGTCGGCCCTCTGGTGTGAGTTAACTGATGCCTGGTTCCCATCCCTTTGGTGATGTGGACCCTCTGGCATTATATGGATTCTGCTGGGTTCCTCACCTTTTTTTGATGTGGGCCCTCTGGTTTGAGGTCGATCCTGCTGGTAGCCTCATCCTCTTGGTGACGTGGGCCCTCATTTTTGAGGTCACAACTGCTGGTTTCCTTACCTTTTAAAGATGAGAGTCGTTAGTGTGTGGTCATTCCTGACTGGTCCCATCCCCTTGGTGATGTGGTCCCAATGGTGAGAGTTTGATCATACTGGGTTCCTCAACTTTATGTGATGTGGGCCCTATGGTTTGAGGTGGATCCTGCTGGTTGCCTCACCCTCTTGGTGATATTTGCCCTCATATTTAAGGTCACAAATTCTGTGTTCCTTACACTTTTTTGATGTGGCCCGCTGGTGTGAGGTCATTCCTGCCTGCTTTCCATCCCTTGGTGATGTGCGTCCTCAGGTTTGAGGTCACCTCGCCTGGGTTCCTCACATTTTAATGAAGTAGGCCCTCTGGTGTGAGGTCACACCTGCCTGGTACTCATCCCCTTGGTCATTGGGCCCTCTGGTATGAGGTGGACCCTGATGGGTGCCTCATCCCGTTGGTGAAGTGGGCCCTCTTGTGTAAGGTCTCAACTGCTGGTTTCCTCAAATATTTATGATGTGGGCCCTCTGGTGTTAGGTGGAACCTCCTAGGAGCCTCATCCCCTTGGTGATGTGGGTCCTCTGGTGTAAGGTCTCAACTGCTGGTTTCCTCACTTTTTATGATGTGGGCCCAAAGGTGTGAGGGCACTCCTGCCAGGTTCCCATCCCCTTAGTGATGTGGGTCCTCTAGTGAGAGATGGATCCTGCTGGGCTCCTCAAATGTTTGTGATGTGGGCCCTCTGGTGTTAGGTGGAACCTGCTGGGAGCCTCATTCCCTTGGTGATGTGGGCCCTCTGGTATAAGGTCACAACTGCTGGGATCCTCAACTTTTATGATGTGGGCCGTCAGGTGTGTGATGACTGCTGCCTGGATCCACTTCCCTTGGTGATGTGGGCCTTCCAGTGTGTGAGGTGTTTCCTACTGCTTTTCTCAAATTTATGATGTGGCCCCTCTGCTGTGAGGTAACTGATACCTGGTTCCCATCTACTTCGAGATGTGGGCCCTCTGCTGTTAGACAGATCCTGCTGGGTTCCTCACCTTTTATTGTTGTGGGCCTTCTGGTGTGAAGTGAATTCTTCTGGGTGCCTCATCCCCTTCCTCATGGGTTGCTCTGATGTGCGGTCTCATCTGACTGGGTTCCTCACCATTTAATGATATGGGCCCTCTGGTGTGAGTTTACTCCTGTCAGGTTCCCAACCCCTTCGTGATGTGGAACCTCTGGTGTAAGGTCAGCACTGCTGGGTTGCTTACCTTATTATGATGTGGGCCATCGGGTGTTAGCTCACTCCTGCCTGGTTCCCATCCCCTTGTTGATGTGGGACCTCTGGTGTGAAGTGGATCCTGCTGGGAGCCTCATTCCTTTGGTGATGTGCGGCCTCTGGTGGGAGGTCCCTCCTGCATGGTTCCCATCAGTTTGGTGATGTGAGTCCTCTGGTGGGAGGTGTATCCTGCTGGGTGCCTCATCCCCTTGGTGATGTGGGCCCTCTGGTGTGATGTCACAACTGCTGTGTTCCTCAATATTTTATGATGTGGGTGCTGTGGTGTGAGGTCACTCCTGCCTAGTTCCCATCCCCTTGGTGATTTGGGACCTCTGGTGTAAGTCACAACTGCTGGATTCCTTACGTTTTTATGATGTGGGCCCACTGTTGTGAGGTCATTCCTGACTGCCTCCCAATACCTTGGTGATTTGGGCTGCTGGTGTGCATGGATCCTTCTGGGTGCCTCATCCCCTTGGTGATGTGGGTCCTCTGGTTTGAGGTGACATGTTCTGGGTTCCTCACCATTTTATGATATGGGCCCTCTTGTGTGAGGTCACTCTTGCCTGGTACCCATCCCCATGGTGATGTGGGCCCTCTGGTGTGAGGTGAATCCTGATGGGTGGCTCATCCCTTTTGTCATTTGGACGCTATTGTGTAAGGTCCAAACTGTTGGTTTCCTCACATTTTTATGATGTGGGCCCTCTGGTGTGAGTTCACTTCTGCTTCGTTCCCATCCCCTCGCTGATGTGGGTGCTCTGGTGAGAGATTGATCCTGCTGGGTTCCTCCAAATTTTTTGATGTGAGTTCTCTGGTTTTTGGTGGAACCTGCTGGGACTCTCATCCCCTTGGTGTTTAGCGACCTCTTTTATAAAGTCACAACTCCTGGGATCCTCAACTTTTATGATGTGGGCTATCTGGTGTGAGGTGACTACTGCCTGGATCCCATTCCCTTGGTGATGTGGGCCTTCCAGGGTGAGGTGTTTCCTACTGCTTTCCTCAAATTTATGATGTCGGCCCTCTAGTGTGAGTTAACTGATGCCTGGTTCCCATCCCTTTGGTGATGTGGGCCCCCTGGTGTTAGATGGATTCCTCTGGGCTCCTCACCTTTTTTTGATGTGGGCCCTCTGGTGTTAGGTGGAACCTGCTGGGAGCCTCACCGCCTTGGTGATGAGGGCCCTCTGGTGTAAGGTCACAACTGCTGGGATCGTCACATTTTATTATGTGGGCCGTCTGGTGTAAGATGACTGCTGCCTGGATCCCATTCCCTTGGTGAATAGGGCTCTCTTGTGTAAGGTCCCCACTGCTGGTTTCCTCACATTTTTATAATGTGGGCCCTCTGGTGTGAGTTCACTCCTGCCTGGTTCCCATCCCCTTGGTGATGTGGGCCTCTGGTGAGAGATTGATCCTGCTGGGTTCCTCAACTTTTTGTGATGTGGGCTCTCTGGTGTTAGGTGGAACCTACTGGAAGTCTCATCCCCTTGGTGATAAGGGCCCTCTGGTGTAAGATCACAACTGCTGGGTTCCTCAATTTTATGATGTGGGTCCACTGGTGTGAGGACAATCCTGCCAGGTTCCCATCCCCTTGGTGTTGTTGGCCCTCTGGTGTGACATGGATCCTTTTGGGTGCCTCATCGCCTTGTTTATGTGGGCCCTCTTTTGTAAGATCGCAACTGCTGGTTTCCTAACATTTTTATGATGTGGGCCCTCTGGTGTGGGTTCACTTCTGCCTGGTTCCCATCTCCTTGGTGATGTGGGCCCTCTGGTGTAAGTTTGATCCTGCTGGGTTCCTCACCTTTTTGTGATGTGGGCCCTCCTTTATGCAGACATTCCTTCCTGGTCTCATCTCCTTGCTGATGTGGGCCCTCTGGTGTGAGGTGGATCATGATGGGTCCCTCATCCCCTTGGTTATGTGGGTCCTCTGATTTGAGGTCACATGTGCTGGGTTCCTCATATTTTTATGATGTGGGCCCTCTGGTGTGAAGACATTTCTGCCAGGTTCCCATCCCCCTGGTGATGTGGTCCCTCTTGTGTGATGTGGATGCTGATGTGTGCCTCATCCCCTTGGTTATGTGGGCCCTCTGGTGAGACTTTGATCCTGCTGAGTTCCTCACCTTTTTGTGATGTCCTTCTAGTGTGAGGTCACTCCTTCCTGATACCCATCCCCTTGGTGATGTGGGCCCTCTGGTGTGAGGTGTATCCTGTTGGGTGCCTCATCCCCTTGATGATGTTGGCCCTCTGGTATGATGTCACAACTGCTCTGTTCCTCAATATTTTAAGGTGTGGGACCTGTGGTGTGAGGTCACTCCTGCCTAGTTCCCATCCCCTTGGTGATGTGGGCCCTCAGAGATTGATCCTGCTGGGTTCCTCAGCTTTTAGTGATGTTGACCTTGACCCTCTGGTGTTAGGTGGAACCTTCTGTGAGACTCATCCCCTTGGTGATGGGGGCCCTCTGGTGTAAGGTCACTACTGTTGGGTTCCTCACTTTATATGATGTGGGCCCACTGTTGTGAGGACACTCCTGCCAGGTGCCCATTCCCTTGGTGGTGTGGGCCCTCTGTTGGGCAGTGTATATTGCTTGCTGCCTCATCCCTTTGGTGATGTGGACTCTCTGGTGTTAGATGGATCCTGCTGGGTTCCTCACCTTTTATTGAGGTGGGCCCTCTGGTTTGAGGTGCATCCTGCTGGTTGCTTCATTCTCTTGGTGATGTTGGCCCTCATTTTGGAGGTCACATCTGCTGGGTTCCTTAACTTTTCATGATGTGGGCCTGCTGGCGTGAGGTCATTCCTGCCTGCTTCCCATCCCCTTGGTGATTGGGACCGCTGATGTGCATGGATCCTTCTGGGTGACTCCTACCCTTGGTGATGTGGGCCCTCATGTTTGAGGTCACATCTGCTGGGTTCCTCACAGTTTTATGCAGTGGGTCCTCTGGTGTGAGGTCACCCCTGCCTGGTACCCATCCCCTTGGTGATGTGGGCCCTCTTGTGTGAGGTGGATCCTGATGGGTGCTGTAACCCCTTGGTGATGTGGGCCCTCTGATGTGAGGTCACAACTGCTAGGTTCCTCACCTTTACATGATGTGGGCCCTCTGGTGTGAGTTCACCCCTGCCTGGTTTCCATACTCTTGGGGATGTGGGGCCTCTGGTGTGAGGTGGTTCCTGCTGGGCGCCTCAACCCCTTGGTGATGGGGCTCTCTGTTTTAAGGTTCCAACTACAGGATTCCTCACCATTTTATTATATAGGCCCTCTGGTGTGAGGTCACTCCTGCCTGGTACCCAACCCCTTGGTGATGTAGGCCCTCTGCTGTGTGTGGATCCTTCTGGATGCCTCGTCCCCTTGGTGATGTGGGCCCTCTGGTTTGACGTCACATGTGCTGGGTTCCTCATCTTTTTATGATGTGGGCCCTCTGGTGTGAGGTCACTCCTGCCTGGTACCTATCCCAATGGGGATGTGGGCCCTCTGGTGTGAGGTGGATCCAGATGGTTGTCTCATCCCCTTGGTGATGTGGGCCCTCTGGTGTGAGGTGGATCCTGATGGGTGCCTCATACCCTTGGTGATGTGGGCCCTCTTGTGTTAGGTCTCAACTTCTGGTTTCCTCACAGTTTTATGATGTGGGTCCTCTAGTGTGAGGTCACTCCTTCCTGGTTCCTATCCCCTTGGTGATGTGGGCCCTCTGGTGAGAGATTGATCCTGCTGGGTTCCTCAACTTTTTGTGACTTGGGCCCTCTGGTGTTAGGTTCAACCTGCTGGGAGCCTCATCTCATTGATGATGAGGGCCCAAGGATGTAAGGTCACAACTGCTGGGATCGTCACATTTTATGATGTGGGCCATCTGGTGTGAGGTAACTGATGCCTGAGTTGAGGCACATGAGGTGAGGGAGGTGAGGGACATGAGGTGAGGGAGGTGAGGTGAGGGAGGTGAGGTGAGGGAGGCAATGTGAAGGAGGTGAGAGAGATGAGGTGAGGGAGGTCCGGTGAAGTCGGTAAGGTGAGGTGGAGGGATGTGAGGTGAGGTGAGGTAAGAGAGGTGAGGTTGGTGAGGGAGGTAAGGTGAGGGAGGTGAGGTGAGGTAACAGAAGTGAGGAGAGGTGTGGGAGGTGAGGGAGGTGAGGTGAGGGAGGTGAGGGAGTTGAGTGGAGGGAGGTGAGGGAGGTGAGGTTAGGTGAGGGGGAGGTGAGGTGAGAGAGGTGAGGTGAGGGAGGTTAGGGCCATGAGGTGAGGGACATGAGTTGAGAGAGGTGATAGAGTTGAGGTGAGTGAGGTGAAGGAGTTGAGGTGAGGGAGGTGAGGGAGGTGAAGTGATGGAGGTGAGGGTCATGAGGTGAGGGAGGTGACGTGAGGGAGGTTTGGCAGGTGAGGTGAGGGAGGTGAGGTGAGGTTAGGGAGGTGAGAAGAGGTGTGGGAAGTGACGGAGGTGAGGTGAGGGATGTGAGGTGAGGTGAGGGAGGTGAGGTGATGTGAGGGAGGTGAGGTGAGGGAGGTGAGGGAGCTAACGTGTGGTTGGTGAGGTGATGGAGGTGAGGTGAGGTGTAGGAGGTGATATGAGGGATGTGAGGGAGGTGAGGTGAGGGAGGTTAGGGACATGAGGTGAGGAAGATGAGGTGAGTGAGGTGAGGTAAGGGAGGTGAGGTGAGGTGAGGGAGCTATGGTGTGGGTGGTAAGGTGACAGATGTGAGGGAGGTGAGGTTAGCAAAGTGATGGAGGTAAGGTGAGGGAGGTGAGGTGAGTTGAGGGAGAAGTGACGTGAGGGAGGTGAGGTGAGGTAGGTGAGGGAGGTGAGTTGAGGTAAGGGAGGTGAGGAGAGGTTTGGAAGGTGAGGGAGGTGATTTGAGGGAGGTGAGGAAAGGTGAGGGAGGTGAGGGAGTTGAGGTCAGGTGAGGGAGGTGAGGGTGGTGAGGTGAGGGAGTTGAGGTGATCGAGGCAGGGAGGGAGGTGAAGTGAGGGAGGTGAGATGAGGGAGGCCAGGTGAGGAAGGGAGGGTGATGAGTTGAGGCAGGTGAGGTGAGGGAGGTGAGGTGAGTGAGGTGAGGGTGGTAAGGTGAGGATTGTTAGGTGAGGTGAGGGAGTTGAGGGAGGTTAGGTGAGGGAGGTGAGGGAGCTGATGTGAGGGAGGTGAGGTGAGGGAGGTGAGGTGAGGGAGGTGAATTGAGGTGAAGGAGGTGAGGCGAGGTTGGTGTGGTGAGCAAGTTGAGGGTGGTGAGTTGAGGGAAGTGATGTGAGGGAGGTGAGGTGAGGTGAGGGAGGTGAGGTTAGGTGTGGGAGGGGATGTGAGGGATGTCAGAAGAGGGTGGTGAAGGAGGTGAGGGATGTGAGGGAGGGAGAGAGGTGAGGTGAGGGAGGGAGGTGAGGTGAGGAATGTGATGTGAGAGCAGTGAGGGAGGTGAGGTGAGGTGAGGGACGTGAGGGAGATGAGGAGAGGGAGGTGACGTTAGGAAGTTGAGGTGAGGGAGTTTAGGTGAGGTGAAGTGAGTTGAGGGAGGTGACGTGAGGGAGGGAGGTGAGGTGAGGGAGGTGAGGGTGGTGAGGTGAGGGAGGTGAGGGAGGGAGGATAGGTTATGGGGTTGAGGTTAGGTGAGTGAGGTGAGAGAGGTTAGGGTGGGAGCTGAGGGTGGTGAGGTGAGTGAGGTGAGGTGAGGGAGTTGAGGTGACGGAGGTGGGCAAGTGAGGGAGGTGAGTTGAGGGATGTGAGGGAGGTGAGGTGAGGTGAGGGAGGTGAGTTGAAGTGAGGGAGGTTTGGGAGGTGAGGTGAGGGAGGTGAGGTGAGGGAGGTGGGTGAGGGTGGGAGATGAGGTGAGGGAGTTTAGGGTAGTGAGGGAGGGAAGTGAGGTGAGGTGAGAGAGGTGAGGTGAGGGGGGTGAGGGAGGGAGGTGTGGTGATGGGGTTGAGGTTAGGTGAATGAGGTGAGGGAGGTTAGGGTGGGAACTGAGGGTGGTGAGGTGAGTGAGGTGAGGTGAGGGAGTTGAGGTGTGGGAGGTGAGGGAGGTGAGGTGAGAGAGGTGAGGTGAGGTAGTTGAGGGAGGTGAGGAGGTGGGGTGAGGGAGTTGAGGGTTGTGAGGTGATGGAGATGAGGTGAGGGATGTGAGGGAGGTGAGATGAGGGAGATTAGTTGAGGTGAGGGAGGTGAGGTGAGTGGAGGGTTGAGGTGAGGAAGGTGAGGGAGGTGAGGGAAGTGAGGTGAGTTAGGTGATTTGAGGGAGGTGAAGGAGGTGAGGGAGGGAGGGAGTTGAGGTGAGGGAGTTGAGGTGAGGGAGGGGGAGGTTATTTGAGGGAGGTGAGGCAGATGAGGTGATGGAGGGAGGGGGGAGGTGAAGTGAAGAGGTGAGTTGAGGGAGGTGAGGGAGGTGAAGGAGGTGAGGGAGGGAGGGAGTTGAGGTGAGGGAGATGAGGTGAGGGGGGGAGGTTAGCTGAGGGAGGTGAGGTGATGGAGGTGAAGTGAGGGAGGTCAGGTGAGGGAGGTCAGGTGAGGAAGGAAGGGAGATGAGTTGAGGTAGGTGAGGTGAGGGAGTTGAGGTGAGGTGAGGGAGGAGAGTTGAGGGAGGTGAGGGAGCTGAGGTGAGGGAGGTAAGATGATGGAGGTGAGGAAGGTGAGGTGAGGGAGATGATGGAGGTGAGGAAGGTGAGGTGAGGGAGGTGAATTGAGGTGAGGGAGGTGAGGTGAGGTTGGTGTTTTGAGCAAGTTGAGGGTTTTGAGGTGAGGTGAGGTGAGGGATGTGAGGTGAGGGCGGTGATGGAGGTGAGGTGGGGGAGGTGAGCTGACGTGAGGGAGTTGAGTTGAGGTGAGGGACCTGAGGTGAGGGAGATGAGGGAGGTGAGGTGAGGGCGTTGAGGTGAGGTGAGGTGAGTTGAAGGAGGTGCCGGAGGTGAGGTAAGGTGTGAGACGTGAGGGAGGAGAGGTGAGGGAGGTGATGGAGGTGAGGTGAGGGAGGGCGGGAGGTGTGGTTAGGGAGGTGAGGTGAGGGAGGT
>NW_020175402.1:7570797-7653592 GCF_003031525.2 Neophocaena asiaeorientalis asiaeorientalis
AGAGGTGAGGGAGGAGATGGAGGGGAGGTGAGGGAGGGAGGGAGGTGAGGTGAGGGAGGTGAGGTGAGGGAGGTGAGGTGAGGTGAGGGAGGTGAGGGAGGTGATGTGAGGGAGGGAGGGAGGTGAGGTGTGGGAGGTGAGGTGAGTGAGGTGAGGTGAGGTGAGGTAAGGGAGGTTCATGTCTCTCTGACTATCTGGGGAGACATGTGTGAGGAGGACACAAGGGCCAAGCCCCCCCATACCCACCCTGAGAATAGGGACATGTGAGTGTATCCTGAGATACTTCCCACACAATCAAGGCATCAGCTCTCCCTTCACCTCACGTGGTTCCATTTTCAAGACATGAAGGAGGCACATAATGTACATGCTCTCAGATTTCTCCATCCTTCAGTTTCCACTGAGTATCATGTGCCTTTCATTCCTACATATTTACACTCACCTAAAGTGTCAAGTAGCTCTTTTCTAGAAGTGCTGAACAGAGATAAAGGAGATTAGAGGATGATTTTATCCCATTTAAAAGTAACCTGCAGTGAATGGGAGTAAACAGACTGCTTGGCATCCACACCTCATCTGCCTTCTCCCTTCAGGCTCCTGCCCTCCTACCCCCATCCCCACCTCCTCAAAGGTGCCCTGGGAGTTCTGGACATGAGGAAGGTTTACACGTCCACTGGGGACATTGCCAAGACCTGTCTCCCAGAAATCCAGTTCCCACATTCATCTGGTATCAGGCAGATTTTCAGGTAAAAGGTTTTGATTGTCTGGAAAAGTAAAGAAAATGAGAGCCCTGAAGCCTTGATCTGCAATGCTAGCTGCAGCTGCCTTGTGGCAACATCTGAGAAATCCTCTGTGCTTCCCAGGTCGCAGGCTCTTTTGTGCCACCTGAGAGGACGCCAGGCTATGAACAGGCCAGCAGGGCACAGTTAAAGCAGGGACAGCAGACATGATATCTTCTGATGCAAAAGAACCACACCCTTACACATTCAAATTTGGACCTCATCCCTGGAGGGAGCAGTTAGGGCTGGGGCGGGACAGGGCCTCCTGGGATTTTTGTCACCTGGGCTTAGGCTTCTGTAACATTTATAGGTCAAAAGTAGTCAAATATCAAGAATTTCATATTGTAGGACCTAACGCATATTTGTTTCAACTCCACAAGAACACTGTGAGGCAGACATTTGGACCCCTATTTTATGGAAAACAGAGGCCCAAAGAAGCTAAGTCATTTATCCAGAGTCACACAGAAAATAGTAGTCAGAATTTGAATGCAGAGATTAATCAAGGCCCTTTCTCCTGTGCCTATCATATCTCCTGCCATCTTAAATCTGCTCTGTTCTTTTCCCTGTTCCCCAATTGAGCCATGCTTATTCTTGCCTGCTTCCTCTGCTCAGATGATTCCTCCCTCCTGAACTCCTGTGTCTCTTCCCTCATTTATTCTACAGATACTAATTGACAAACTACTGTGTGTCAGGTTTGTGTGAAAGCTGCGAATAGTTTATAATTTAAAAATTGAATAAGATACTGAAGAGCTTAGCAATCAGTGTAGACAAAGGACACTTCTGTGACTTCAGCTATACGTGTTCAATAAGATTTTTAAAAAGGAAAAAATGACTTAAAGAATGAAGGCAGTTTTGCCCAGCACTCTGCATCTCAATGGTATGTGCTAACTTCACTGCCTGGTCCCATGTGAGATGTAATGCTGTCTACTGGCCAGGTGGGAAGGCTGAGGGTGTGGCCAGGGTGTGTGGAGGCAGTCTAGAATAGAAGGAACAGCATAAGCAAAGGCACAAAGGTGCATAAGGGGATGGTAAAAAGCTCCATGGAACTGGAGTATCAAGTAGGGAGCAACCTCATAGGGGTGAGCAGGGTAAAGCGGAGGGCCAGGAGATGAGGTGAGGGGGTCACAGTGGACATGCAGCAAAGGGCCTTGAATACCAGGCTAAAGAGAATAAAGTTTACCTCGTAAGCCAAATGTGTTCACTGGCATGCCTCCTTTGAGATAACTTGGAGGGTCAGGGTAGGGGTGAAGGGAGAACAGATGTAGGCAGCCTCAGACCCCCTTTTCACTCACTCTGAGAAGCTCTATGGACATCAGTTGTAGATTTGGGGGTTCTAGGTCGGATTCAATTTTGAAAAAAATTAACTCAATGATAATGACATAAAAATATACATAAAAACCACAGGGAAATTATGTGAGATTTTTGCTTCTGGCCATGATTAACTAACAGGAATGGAACTTACCCTCCCACATTAAGCAACTAAGAAGTGAACAAAACATGTCAAACAATAGACATTAGATAACTGGCTGCACAGGAGTATGATCACAGGGAGAAGGGAAACAAGTTAATTGAGCCTATGACTGTCCTGGCTTACTTCCTGGAGGTGGCTTCCAGACTGCAAAGAATGAAATGAGAATTCCAACAGAGCCTGGCAGTTTTGATGATTTGAGGAGAAAGATACCAGAGTTTTGAGAAGGTCAGTGTGGCCAAAATTGGGAAAACAGACCACTGGGGAAGAGGGAGCTGTACAGAGAGGGACCTCCAAAGACATACAGAAGGATCCCCTCAAGAATTTGTGTGAGTAATGATCTGTGCACGCGTGACAGGAAAGTGCCCAGAGCCAGGGAAAGAACCAGCAGCATAGGGAATACAGAGAAATTCTTGAAGATTCCACAGGCTGGGGAGCACTTTTGTTCTTGTCTGCTAGAGTGGAAAGACCTCAGTATAAATAAAACATGATGTAGAATCCTCAGAAGGCTATTGGATTAGAAGTGGTGTTAATTAGCCCTAAAATAAACTCTGTTCTCTATCTGCTGTAACAAACTTAAAAGCAAGTCTCAAATGTATCCAACTGATTTAAAATAATTTAACTGTTTCCCTGAAGAAAATTCAGTACTATTGATAGAAATATGAAAAATTCTAGTAGCCAAAAACATATAATCACAATGTCCAGCATCAAACAAAAAATTACAAGACATTCAAAGAAGCAGGGAAATATGACTTATAACCACCAAAAATAGACAAACAAACAAGCAAACAAAAGTAGACAGGAATCCTAAAATGACAGATATACTGGAAATAGTAAATAGGGATGTTAAAACAGCTACTGTAAATATACTCTCTGTTTAAGAAAGCAAAAGATAATAAAATCAAGCTGTTTAAAAAACCCAAATAAAACATCTATAACTGAAAACCAATAATTTCTGAAATGAAAAAAAATGTTTTTACAAGTGATGGGATAAACAGCATATTAGATCCTGAAACAGAAAAGATCAGCAAAACTGAAGACATAACAAAGGAAATTATCCAAAATGAGTCAGAGAGAAAAAAACCTGAAGAATGAAAGAATGAATAAAATATCAGTAACCTATGGAACAACATCAAATGGCCCAACATACCCATAACTGAAGTTGCAGAAGAAGAGGATATGGGGGAAGGATGGGGACAGGAAAAAATATTTTGAGAAACAATAATCAATGAATCACAGGAAGATGGCAGAGAAAGAAGCACCAGGAATCTCTCTCCCCACCTAGACAGCAAATGTACTGGCAGAATCTGTCTGGTAGCTGTTTTAGAATTCTGGGGTATGTTTAAGGCTTTCAATTTCCAGGGGAAGTCTTGGATAGTAAATTTTGGTTGAATTAAGCTCTTAGCACAGTGGCAGCACCCATCCCCCATTCCCAACCAGGTGGGAGGAAGTTATGCACATGGCCTTCAAACAATTTGAACACAACTTGCAGGAGTCAAGGTAGGCAAAAAGGACCTTGTGATCTAAATGTCAGGGATCAGTGTGCTGATCACTGATTGATGCTTCTGATCACAGAGGTGCAAAGAGGTGGGCTGCCATTCTTGTGGAACCTCCACTGATTGTTGCAGGCCCCTCCTCCTCCAGCTGAAGTGATTGCCAGGGGACCTAAAGGGCTGGCACTTTTTCCTCCCATTTTCATTATTCTCATTTTTCCCTTTTGGGAGCCAGATATTAGAGACTAGAACATTCAAAAACAATTACATATATGGGGGAAATTAGAAAGTGACCGTGCATGCCCAGGGAGAGATCCAAAAAAGACCTGAGAAGACCTTAAGTTTATACCTCAGGCTGATCCTTAGCACAGAGACAGCTTACGGCAATTAATCACTAAAACAATAAACAGCCAAACAAAACAAAACTAACAAAAACATAATCCCTGGGGGCATGGGAGAATCTAATTTCAGAGTTATCCCATCATTAGATTTAAATGTCCAGTTTTCAACAAAAATTATGAGGCATAAAAAGAAACAGGAAAGTATGCTCTATTCAAAGGAAAAAAATAAACAGAAACCGTCCGTGCAAAAAAAAAAAAAAAAAAAAAAAAAAAAAAAAAGAAACAAAAAACAGTTAATAATGTTGTAACAATGGTTTACAACTCCACCTTTTGTTTTCCACATGATTTAAGGAAATAACACATTTTTAAAATTATTAAGCTAAAAGTTTGTATTATTGTAACTTTGGTTTGTAACTCCACATTCTGTTTTCTACATAATTAAAGCCTCTAATGTATTTAAAAGAATTATGAATTTATGTTTTGAGGCCCACAATGTATAAAAAAGTAATTTTTGGCTTCAGAATCAAAAGAGGTGGGGACAGAGCTATAAAGGAGCAGAGTTTTGTAAGTTATTAAAGTTAAACTGATATAAATTCAAATTAGAGGACTTCCCTGATGGTGCAGTGGTCAGGAACCTGCCTGCCAATGCAGGGGACATGGGTTTGATCCCTGGACTGTAGGATCCCACATGATGTGGAGCAACTAAGCCCATGTGCCACAACTACTGAGCCTGTGCTCTAGAGCCTGTGAGCCACAACAACTGAGCCCTTGTGCCACAACTACTGAAGCCTACACACCAAAGCCCGTGCTCGGCAACGAGACAAGCCACCACAATGAGAAGCACATCCACTGCAACAAAGAGTAGCCCCACTCTCCACAACTACAGAAAGCCCACATATGACAACAAAGACCCAATGCAGCCAAAAATAAATAAATAAATTTATTTTTAAAAATTCAAATTGGAGTGTTATAATTTTAGGATATTAACTGTAACCCCATTGTAACCATAAAAAATAGCTATAGAATATACACAAAGAAAATGGAAAAAAATTTAAACATTTCATTACCAGAAAATAAACTAAACACAAAAGAGAACACTAATATAGGAAATGAGGAACAAAAAAAGCTGTAAGACCTATAGAAAACAAATAGCAAAATTACAGAAGTAATTTAAATGAATTAAACTCTCCAATCAAAAGACAGACATCAGCAGAATGGATAAAAATATATAAACCAACTATTTACAAGAGACTCAGTTTAGACCAAAAGACACAAATAAGTTAAAAGTGAGGGAATGATAACTATGAGAGTAGGAGTGGCTGTATTAACATCAGAAAAAATGGATTTAAAATTTTAAGTCATAAGAGGCAAAGAAGGACATTATACCCTAATTAAAATTTCAATACAGCTGATATATAATTTGCAAATAATTTTCTTCCATTTTGTGGGTTGCCTTTTTACTCTGTTGACATTCTCTTTTGGTGCACAAATTTTAAAATTTTCATGAAGTCCAATTTGTCTATTTATTTCTTTTGTTGCCTGTTCCTTTGATGTCATATCCAAGAAATTATTGCCAAATCCAATGTCATGACACTTTTGCCCCATGTTTTCTTCTAAGAGTTATATAGTTTTAGGGTTTACATTTAGGTTTTGATCCATTTAGGGTTAATTTTTGTATATGGCATTAGATACAACTTCATTCTTTTGTGTGTGGATGTTCAGTTTCTCCAGCATCATTTTTTGAAAAGACTCTCCTTTCTCCATTGAATGATCTTGGCACCCTTGTCAAAAATTATTTGACCATATATGCAAAGATTTATTTCTGGGCTCTCTATTCTGTTATTTCGATCTGCATGTCTGTCTTTATGCCAGTACCAATCTATTTTAATTACTGTAACTTTTTGTAGTAAGTTTTGAAATCAGGAAGTGGGAGTCCTCCAGTTTTGTTCCTCTTTTTCAAAATTGTTTTGACTATTCAGGTTTCCTTGAGATTCCATATGAATTTTAGGATAGGTTTTTCTATTTCTGCAAAAAAATGGGATTGGGATTTTTAAGGATTTCATTGAATCTATAGATTGCTTTGGCATCTTTAAAAATATGAGAAAATGGAAAATCTGAATAGATCCAAAACTAGGAAGAAGATTTGAATCAGCAATCAAAAATCTCCCAGAATCCTTAATGGAAAGAAAGATTAAATTTTAAAATATGAACATAGAATTGTATACCCAGTGGAAATATTTGAAAATGGAGGCAATGAAGACTGTTTCAGAGTAGATGAAAGAATTCAACACCTGCAGACCTGCCCTTCAAAGAATGTTGAAGAAAGTCCTAGGGGTACAGGAAAATGATAGCACATAGTAATTAGGATCTACACAACTGAAGGACAAGAGCTAGAATGGTAAACATGATTTTTTCTCATATTTTACTCTTTAGGATGATTGTTTAAAGTACAAACAATAACAGTGTATTGTGGGCTTTGTAATATATGTAGAAGTAAAAGGTAAGAAAGCAATAGCACAAAGCATGAGGGGGGAAATGTAAGTTTACTGTCATAAAGTTCTTACACTAGTATAGTATTATTTGCAGATAGACTGATAAAGTTGTACATTATAAATGCTTGAGCAACCAGTAAAAATATAAATAAATGTAAGTAATATAGCTAATAAACCAATAATAGAGATTTAAATGAATTTATTATAATTTAATTAATTCAATAGAAGGCAGTATAAGTAGAATAAGGGTAAAATGGACAGATGGAACAGAAAGAAACAAATAGTAATATGGTGGATTTAAATCCAACCATATCTATTATTACCTTAAATGGAATGATCTAAAAATTTTAATTAAAAGGCTAAGATTGTCAAGATACCATTTATAAATGCATTTAAAACATACTATATAACATATACCATTATAGAATGTAACATGAAGAGATAAATCTAGCAAAATATGTGAAATTTTAAAAAACATATTGTTGACAGAAATTAAAGAAAACCCAAATAAATGAAGAATATCCCATGTTCATGGAACTGAAAACACTATTATGAAGATGTAAATTATCCCAAAATTGATATACAGATACAATGTGATCCCAATAAAAATGTCAACTGACATTTTGTTGAAATGGACAATCTGACTGTAAAATTCATATGCATCAAGAATATATAAAGAGGGCTTCCCTGGTGGCGCAGTGGTTGAGGGTCCGCCTGCCAATGCAGGGGACACGGGTTCATGCCCCGGTCCGGGAGGATCCCACATGACACGGAGCAGCTGTGCCCGTGAGCCGTGGCCACTGAGCCTCCACGTCCGGAGCCTGTGCTCCACAATGGGAGAGGCCACAACAGTGAGAGGTCCGTGTACCACAAAAACAAAACAAAACAAAACAAGAATATATAAAGAGCACTAACAAGTCAACAATAAAATAGGTAGAATATTTGAATAGATAATTCAGCAAAGAAAATATATAATGGCATATAAGCATTTGAAAAAGATAATCAACATCATTGTTATTAGGGAAATGCAACTTAAAACCACAATGAGGTAGCACCATACAACCAATAAAGTGGTTAAAGTTAAGAAGCCTGACAATACTAATTGTTGACAAGAATGTTGAACCTCTGAAATTCTCATACATTGCTGATGGGAATGCAAAATGGTATAACTTTAGAAGTTAGTATGACAATTTTTTAAAAGTTAAATATTCACCTACTATATGATTGACTCATTCCACTAATTTACCAAGAGAAAAGAATACAAACATCTACACAAATACTTGTGTGAGAATGTTTATAGTCCCTTTATTCATACTAGCCAAAAACTGGAAAAAAAAGTTCATCAGTTCATGAATAGATAAACAAAATGTGGAATATCCATACAATGGACTACTACTCCAATAAAAAGATATAAACAACTGATAACCATTATAGATGAATCTTAATGTCATTGTGCTGAATTTTAAAAAGACACAAAAGACTAAATACTGTACAATTTCATTCTCATGAAATTTTAGAAAAGAAAAAACCATAGTGACAGAGCAGATTAGTTGACAAAGGCTATGGGTTATTGGAAGGGATTGACTACAAAAGGACAGGAAGGAATTTGGGGCTTAATGGAAATGTGAACACTGTGACTGTGGAGATAGTTATAAAACTATATACATATGTCAAAATTCATCAAACCGTATAGTTAAAATTGCTGAGTTTTATTATGTCTATATCATCTCAATAAAATTGATTTTTTTGAATATAACTAAAGTATCTTCCAGCATAAGTCCAGACTTTGGGGCATGTAAAACGCAGGCTGGAAAGACATATATATCCCCAATACTCAATGCCTAAAGTGCCATCTCTCCCTAAGGAGATAACTAGAGGGAATGTCCGCTTTCCTCTTTCTGCTCTCAACTTGCTGGCTGACATTGGGACAAGTCAGTTTTTCCTCCTTGTGTCTCAAAGGTCCCACTTAAAAGGATGAGGTGACTGGACACTCAGAGGGTCAGGCTTGATGACCCAGTCCTGCCAGGAAAACATGTGCTTCCCACTCTCCCCCTGCAAGCAGCAGACCTTCCCTCCTCCCTTTCCTGGAAATTCCTACCACCTGGGCTCTGGGCTGCAAGACAATGATCAGTTTTGCCTATTCTGCCCATTCCACCCAGGAATGCCTGATGCTCTGTAGGGCTGGTGCTTGCATATTCTGGGACCCCAGGCCCTCTGAGAATCCTGCACACCTGTCACCCCCTTAGCCACTTACCCGGACAGTGCCACAGGACAGAAACACAGTATAAGTTTTGGTTAACTCCCTCATGCAAATAGGTGCTAACTCACTCCAAGAGGCCAAGGGCCCTTAAAACAGGGAGTTTGCATATAATTGAAAATATCTTTAACACCCTATTGATGGCTTTCCCCCTATTGCTCTGCGACAAAATGAAACAGCAAAAGATATTGATTTTTTTCTGGCAGGAAAAGGAGAAGGAAGGTTGAGTCTTAAAATGAAATTATGGTTATTGTTCTCCTGGTAGCATTTCTTCTGTGCTGCCATGACAGATGGCTTTTTAAGTGAAAACAGATTTGTATTTCATTAGGACACTTCAGTCAAAAGATCAATGATGCTCTGGGAACTGTTCTGCCAGTCGCGGGGACAGATGAGCCCAGTGAGAAGCCTGCAAATATCCAGCTAAAATTAGGCAGCTGCCAACAGAGGCTGGATTTGCAGTCATAGCTCATCGATTTCCAAAGCAATGCCAAAACCAGGGGAGTTTTATTGGTCTGCTTGTTCTATCTTTGTGGGGAAGGGCCTTCTCTAATATGGTGGCTCATCCTCTGGGGAAATGGAGCTCTTTAAAGACAAGATTAATTTTTGGCAGAGTGTGGGGGAGTAGTCAGGGTGTCGTGATTGTATGTCCATCCTTAACTTGTATCATAATTGCCTGGCTGCATTGTTATCGTTATTTTTAGTTACACTTTGTGAAGTATCCCCTTCCCCAACCAGCATCTGTGAGCCTGAGAACTGGAGAGGGTTTCAAGAAATGTTACATCTGATGGATGGACAAACTGCAAGAGGCCAAAGACAGGGAGGGACCAACAGGTACCCAGGCAGAGGTGAGAAGGCCCCAGAGGATGGAGAAGCCATGAGAAGATGACCTGGCCTGCCCTTGAACCCCTCTCCAGTGATTGCGGTGTTCACCATCCTTGGAGAAAGTTTTCCCACCATAGGGCTTGTTCTGTAATTATCCCATTCATTCATTCATTTATTATGGATATACCTTTAACAATTAATTTGGGGTTAAGATAGATGTAAAATTATGCTTACAATATGATATCATATCAAAACACTGAATAACACTATATGTTATTTATGGTAAAAGCATAAAAATATGTCTAAAATGGTATAAAAATTTCATAATAGTGGTTTATAACAGCCAGAGGAAGTGTGATTATGACTTCAGAGACAGGAGACTGCAGCCCAGAGAGGTTAAGCAAATGCAGCACCCGTGAGAAGTTGTAGAACTGAGCTTCAAGCCCAAGGTCAGCCGGATGCCAAAGTCCCCATGCGTCTGGGTCCATCCTTCTCTGGTCAGCCCCTCCTCTCTGCTCTTCTCTTCTGCCTCACCTACCTGGCTGTGCTGTTTGTCCATGGTTCCTCCATCTCACCTTCTCACCTCTGCCTGGGCACCTGCCGGCCCTCCCTTCCTTCTGGCCACCTGGATCCCATCCACCCATCCACCCATCAGGATGTGGCCCCTTCTCAAACCCTCCCCAGTTCTTAGGCGCACAGTAGCCTGTGGCACTTGTCTTCGTCCTCTCCAGCAGCTCACCTAACCTCTCTGCCTTTTTTGGCAGCTTTTCTGGTAGTTTTGAGGGACACCGTAGCTCAGGAAGAGGAGGATCAATCTGCTTTAGAGACAGATAGACCTGGGTTCAAGTTCTACCCCGGAATTTTCTAAGCTGGATGACCTCAGTGAGTCACTGAGCTGCGCGGAGTGACAAGCCTATGGAAGGAAAGCGGTACCCGAAAGCAGTGAACTCCAGGTAGGGACAGGGTCAGGCACAGGCTCCTGAGAGACAATTCTAGCATCAGATGGAAATAGGTGGGATGGACAACACGGGGTGGCGTGTAGAAGCACGCAGAGCACAGACTTGCCAGGCAGCGGAAGCTTAGGCATTTAGAGTGGGGGGTTTGGAAAACAGACTTCCTGACTTTGAATGCCAGCAAATCCATTTACCTCTGGGTGACTGGGGGTCAGTTACTTTACCTCTCTTAGCTTCAGTTTCATCATCTGTAAATGGAGATGACCATTTGCCATAGTGAATATACGGGCATTTAGAGCAGTAACAGAACTCAACATGTGTTAGCTGCTGGGTGCAATCAGAGTCCCAGGCTCAAGTTGAGGTTCTGTCCCTTCATGGCTCTGCATTGTTGGGTAAGTAACTCAACCCTCCTGAAACTGTACTTCACAGGGCTGCTGGGGGAGGGGTGAAGTCCCATGTGTGAAGCACCTCACCCAGGGCTCAGTCCAGGTGCGGAACTGAAACAAGACCTCAGGACCCACCCAGACAGATCCCACCAGCCTCCCAGGGCCTGAGAAGCAGGCATTTGGTTGAAAGAGAGATGGTTGCTTGTTCCAGAAAGGAGATGGATGAAGGAAAAAGAAATCACAATCCTCCCTCCCAACTTTGTAAACATCATTGATTTGAGGCGGGAGTCACTTCAGGTCTGCAGATGCACTGACTGATTGGGCCTCTCAGTGTGATCTGGGCTGCACGTGCCATCAGTTCTGAATCTGCCCTCCTGGAAGGTCTGAGATGAGAAGCGTGGCTGGCGAGTGAGAGGCATGAGGATCAAGCTGCAGCATGAAGACTTTAAGCCAGACACCAGCAGGGACATCCCTTCTGCTGCAATTTATCAATTGCTATATTTAAGCACTCCAGGAATCTAGAAACTGTCCTTGTCCTAATAATAACTAGGATTTACTGAGAGCTCATGATGGGCCGGTCCTGGATCTAAGTACCTTCACCCATTGGCTCCTGGGATTCTCACAATAGCCCTATGAGATAGCTGATTTTATTATCATTCCCATTTTACAGATGAGGAAACTACAGCTCAGAAGATAAAACTGGGTCAAGATCACAGCTAAAAACTGACAGAGCCAAGATTTAAACCCAAACCTGGTTCCAGAGGCTCTCTAGGCCTGGTTTTCCTAACCACCATATTGCACTCCCTTTCTTACTCTCCTTATTCATTCATCCATCCATCCATTCATCCATCCATTCATCCATTCATCCATTCATTCATCTTCCACCCATCCACTCATCCATCCATCCATTCATTCATTTATCCATTCATCTATTCATTCCTTGGCCGTTACAGACCCCTGCTTGGTGCCAGGCCTTGTCACTCCAGGTGCACAGAGAAGAAGGAGGCCCAGGCCCTGCCACGTGTCTATGGTACCTGGCCAGGTGAGCTACACTTACCATGTGGTACCTGTTGGATGTTTCTCCTCCTCTCTCTCCCCTTGGTCTATGTTCCTGAGGCAACTCAGAGAGGTCTCCCCAGGGCCCATGCCCCTGTCTCCCAAATCTTTCCTCCTTCACCAGTTCCACAACACCCACTGCCATGTACACGGGAGGCTCTCAACCACTCCTGCAGAGACTGGGGTATGCCTGGGGAATGGTGCACATCCATGCTACAGCCACAGCTTCCAGGGGACAGCAACATCCCCATCTCACCCACTTTCCAGGGAGGTTTTGAAAATCTAAGGAGACACAAGCCCATGTGAGCACTTTATAAACTGTGCAGCGTGGGCATCCACCCCTCCAGCCCCTGCCGAGTAAAGTCTTGGAATTTTTTTCTCATCCTTCACTATTCTTAAAGCTACTCCCAATGGAGACCAGATCCACAGAAAATCTATTTGGTGCTTCTGCTGCTTATTTGGTCCCTGTGGAGCAGGGAACGGGAGGAGGGGTGGCCCACAGGGGGATGTCACAGAGAGAGTTACCTCATCACCTCGTCATCCAGTTCTCTGAGCCACAAACCTCCTGGCTCTGCAGGGATCATTTGCTTCAAATACAACAGTGGTTGCAATATCTGTCATACCTGCCCCATAGGGCAAATGCCCAGTGAGACCTCAATTCACAGATCTACCCTCTTGAAATTGAGCTGTGGTTCACTGAGCAGCTTGGCACTTCCTTGTAGAAGGGGAAGGAGGAACTGCGGTACAATGGTTAGCACTGAGTGTTCTGTATACTAATCATAAGTCTAAATCTTGAAACTCACATCTCAACCATGTCTAAGCCTCGTGTGGTAGACTCAGTGAAAGCCCCCCCAAAGATGTCCCTGTCCTAATCTCCAGAACCTGTGAACATGTTACCTCACATGGGAAAAGGGACTTTGCAGGAATAATTAAGTTAAGGATCTTGAGATGGGGAGATTATCTTGGATTATCCAAGTGGATCCAGTGTAAGCATGATGGGCCTTGTAAGAGGAAAGCAGGAAGGTCAGAGTAAGGGAACACGATGTAAGCAGGGGTAGAGAAGGACATATGATGATATAAGCAGAGGACAAGGTCAGTGATTTGAAGAGGCTATGATGCTTGCTTTGAAGATTAAGGAAAGGTCAATGAGTCAAGGAGTGTGGGAAGCCTCTAGAAGCAGAAAAGGCAAGGGAATGGATGCTCCCCTAGAGCCTCCAGAAAGAATCAGCCCTGCTGACTCCTTGACTTTAGCTCAGAGAGACTGAGTCTGGACTTCTCTCTTCCAGACGTGTAAGAGAAAAAATCTGTACTGTTTTAAACCACCAGATTTGTGATAATTTGTTACAGCAGCAATAGGAAACCAATGCTCTTCATTTTCATCTGTAAAATAGGGGTTATGACATATACTCTAATAACTGTGATCTAACTGTGTGTAAAGGTGTCAAAATGGCAGTGAGGAGTTATTCTGAGAACAGCTCTGGAGTCTGACTTCCAGGAGTCATCTGGGCTCTACCTTTTATGAGACACAGGACCTAGGCAAGTTGTGTCACTTTCTACACTGCCTTTAGGAACCACTTGTCTGTTCTAGAGGGGATGAAGCTGTCTCTCACCTCTGCCCTGTGTACCTGGAGCAGCACCTTAGCCTCCACCAACCCCCTCGTTCACTGTCACTCAATCTCCAGGCCTCGGCTTGAACACCACCTCCACTGGGAAGCCATCTGGACCCTCCAAGACATGGCCAATTGCCCCTCTGTACTCTGGAAACAAACATCTGGGAACAAATATCTGGGGCACCCTCTCACAGCTCTTATCAGCTGCAAAACATATCAGTAAAGAATTATCCAGACCCTGCTCAGGACCAGGACTGGTGATGGTCTGAATGAAGCAGACCCTGACCCTATGGAACACCTGCTCTAGTCTGCTGTAATCGCCTCCCATCAAGCCCGCTTTCTCTCTAGCCTTTTTTCTTAGCGGCTGGGGGTACGAGGCTGGAGGTCATCTGACTCCTTGGGATATAGCACTGAGCAGAGCACAGAGAAGGAACATCACAGTTAAATGAAGAAAGTTTGGTCTGACCACTTCCTGGGACTTTCACCCTATTGGAACATTCTAAATATAAACAACTTTAGAAATGACCTAAGAGGAATTGAGACCCAGGGAGGGAAAGTGACTTTCCCAAGGCCAGGCAGAACTGGCATTCAGCGAGTAGCATGGTAGTGGACTGAGTAGTGGCCCCCAAAAGACGTGTCTACTTGGAACCTCAGAATAAGAGTCTCTGTAGATGTAATTAAGATAAGGATCTCAAGATGAGATCAGCCTGGATTAAGCTGGGCCTGAAATCCAATGACAAGTATCCTTGTAAGAGACAGAAAAGGAAACACACAGAGATGAAGTCCATGTGAAGACAGAAGCAGAGATAAGAGTGATGCAGCCACAAGCCAAAGAATGACCAGGACGGCCGGCAGCCCCAGAAGCTGGGAGAGAAGCACGGAATGGACTCTCCCTCAGAGCCTCCAGAAGGAACCAACCCTGCCAATGCCTTGCTTGATTTTAGAACTTTAGCCTCCGGAACTGTGACAGAATAAGTGTCTGTTGTTTTAAGCCACGTGGTTTGTATAATTTCTTACCCAGCTCAGGGAAATGAATCCAAGCATCTTCAGACTCCTCACCTCCCTCCTACAGCACCACATCTGAGCCTTAGAACAACAGCAAGTTTGTCAGATCGTGAAGACAATTTATATTCCTCTAAAAGATAATGACTGCAGAAGATACCCTGATGTTTATAAAGGTGTTAGAACCATGTTATCAGCACATAAAGTGCAGAAGTGTGAAGAGGGGAAGAAGGTTTCAGCCTGTCAGGCAGTGACTGACCCATCCTGCATGTGCCCATGATGGGAAAATGATATGGATTTTGTAAAGGAAAAAGAAATACAATTTGTTGAGATTCTACTGTGTGTCTGATGCAGGGCTGGGCAAATTATAAATTCGTTTTATTTAATCAAACCATATGGAGCAAGAATTACTATCCCTAAGCCCAGCTCTGTGCCTGCTCTACAAATACCTGCTGCAGAATGAACCCCCATTTCACAGATGAGGAAACTGAGGTTCCGAGTGGTTAGGTGGCTCAACTGAGGCCTATTGTCAAAGCACCTCTGACTCCCAGGTCAGACAGCCAAGGCCTCATCCTGGCTCTGCGCATCACTGCAGAGTGGCCTGGGTAGGTCAGCATATTGTTCTGTGTCTCCATCTCCCCATCTGTACACAGAGACAATAACATCTGCCTGAAGAGTTGCTTTAGGGTCAAATGCAGTGACATGTGTTGAACTTCCAACACTGTTCTGGTTCAAAGAAGGGCTCCACGGGTGATGGGGAGATTGTTAGTCTCCAGGTAGAGCCATAACTTTTTAAAATTTTTCTTGGGGTACAGTTGATTTACAATGTTGTGTTAGTTTCAGGTGTACAGCAAAGTGAATCAGTTATACATATATCCACTCTTTTTTAGATTCTTCTCCCATACAGGCCATTACAGAGAATTGAGTAGAGTTCCCCGTGCTATACAGCAGGTCCTTATTAGTTACCTATTTTATATATAGTAGTATGTATGTGTCAATCCCAATCTTCCAATTTCTCCCTCCCCCCCTTAACCCCCAGTAACCATAAGTTTATTTTCTACATCTGTAGCTCTTTCTGTTTCATAGATAAGTTCATGTGTAACCTTTTATTAGATTCCACATATAAGCGATATCATATGATATTTGTCTTTCTCTGTCTGACTTACTTCACTCAGTACGACAATTTTCATTCAGTATGACAATCTCTATCTTCACTCAGTGTGACAATCTCTAGGTCCAGGACTGTCTGAGGCTGAGCTGGGTCTCTCTAGCACAAATTAGACACATGCATCCAGCCCCAGATGCTTGAGCCATGGCTGCGTCACGGGCGCCTGAGGGTTTGCTCTCCCCAGTTGCTTTCTACCTGCCTTAACATTGAGTATCCAACCTTGACACACAGTCCTGCCCCAGGAGGGTCCTTACAGTCATTTCCAAGCTCCTCCACTTGGGCTTTAAGATCAGGTGAAGTGTCAGAGACAAATAAGGGTGCTGTAGAGAGTGGAGCCTTTAACAAGTACCAATAGAAGAATCACAGCACAGACTCTCTAGTCTTTTGCCACAAAAATCCTTGACTTCTTCTGAAGATAGCTATTCCTTTGTTGAGAAATAGCTTCTTTCTTGTTAGTGGGCCTTGGTAAATACTGCAGATGGCCCCTGACTTAATGATGGTCTGACTTCCGATTTTTTGACTTTACAATGGTGCAAAAGTGATATGCATCAGTAGAAACCATACATCAAATTTTGAATTTTGACCTTTTCCAGGCTAGCGGTATGCTGTAAGATACTCTCTTGTGATGCTGGACAGTGGCAGCGAGCCGCAGCTCCCCATCAGCCACACAATCACGAGGGTAAACCGTTGATACAACTATTCTGTACCCATAGAACCACTCTGTTTTTCACTTTCCGTAGAGTATTTAATAAATTGCATGAGATATTCAACACTTCATTCTAAAATAGACTTTGTGTTAGATGATTTTGCCCAGTTAATGTAAATGCAGGCTAACGTCAGTGTTCTGAGCATGTTTAAGGTAGGTTAGGCTACGCTATGATGTTCAGTAGGTTGGGTGTATTACCTGCATTTGCAACTTATAATATTTTCAACTTATGATGGATTTCTTGGGCCATAACCGCATCGTAAATCAAGGAAGATCTGTAATGTCTAAACATGGTACATCAGGTGACCAAGTAACCTGAGCTTCTCATCATGGACTGGATGTTGCCTGGGCCACCTAGCCAGAACATCAAGTGTGTGCAGCGGTAATTTAATGTGGAGGCGAGATGGTATAAAATAGACTGGGTGGGTCCAGGTAAGTTGCATGAGCAGGTAGCTCAAACTCCTTGGACATTGCCTCCCTGCCTGGGGCTTCATGGGGAGTTTTTATGACCCGTTTATTGAAGAAGAGCAAACTTCTTGTTGAAGAACAAACTCGAGCCTGGTTTATGGATGAATCTGCATGTTGCCATCAAACAGTGGATAGCTGTGGATTATAGCCCCACTCAGGAGGGATCTTGAAAGAAAGTGAAGAAAAATCTTCCAGTTTGGCAGAACTCTGAGTGTGACATGTCAGAATTCTGAGGTTGTCCCTGTCTTCCAGGCCTGGCATATGAATCTACTCTAATTCATGGGTTTGGCTGGATGATCAGTGAACTAAAAGGAAAAGGATGGAAGATTTGTGACAAGGAAGTCTGAGAACAAGGTTCATGAATTTCTCAGAATCATCACAGACCATGAAGATACTATATCCTGTGTCATTTAAAGGACACTCACTGCAGAGAAGGCTCTAAATAGTCATCTGAACAAAATGACATGTTTGGTGGATGTCACTCAGCCCCTTTCCCCAGTCACCCTAGCACTTGTTCAATGGGCTGATAAACAGAGTGGCCACAGTGGCAGGGAAGAAGGCTATGCAGAGGTTTAATACAAACAGCTTCCTTTTACCAAGGGTGACCTGGCCAGCTTTACTACTAAGGGCCTAGTCTGCCAATAGCAGAGACCAATACTGAGCCCCCGATCTGATCCCATTACCCAGGGGAGACAGCCAAATGCTTGGTGGCATGTTAATTATATCGCAGCACTTCATAATAGAGGGGGCAGGATTCACCGTCACTGGAACAGACACACATTCTAGATATGAATTTGCCTTTCTTGTCCATAACACGGCTACAAGCACTACCACCCTTGGACTCACAAAATGTCTTATCCACCATGGTGGTTCTGCACAACATTGCTCCTGGTCAAGGAACTCATTCCACAGGTCAGAAAGTGCAACAGTGGGCCTGTGCCCATGGAATTAACTGGTGTTCCCACATAACCTACCACCGAGAACCAACTAGCTTGTAACAGAAAAATCAAAGGGCTTAGTGAAGACTTAGTTATGGTTTCAGTTGAGAGAGAAGATCTTGGTCCTAGAATTCAAGTATTCTAAAACTCAGATGCCCTTCCCACCACTGGCATCTTTAGGTGTGGATTCTAGCCCTGCCCCTCAGACTGTCCTGGCTCAGGTAGAAGGAGGGACTGACATGGACTTGACCCTGCCAGGTTTTGAGCTGGACTGAGCTGTTTCCTGAGTGTGACCAGAGCTGGGAGTGGGGAACCTGTTGCTCTAGATGCCACTAGGAGCTTTTAACAAGCACAAACTGGGCCATGGGGCCCACTTGTCTCCTGGTTGCCTGCCTGCTGGTGAGCCAGGCATGAAGGGTGGGTGCGCTTCATCTCAGAACTTTGGAGAGCATCACGTATTTGGAGAGTTCAGCCGAGCTGAGCCCTTGGAAACTGGCTTCAGTGGCTGCCTCTTCCTCCCCACTCACTCCAACAGTCTTTCCCTCTTTTCCCTCCTCTCCTTCCTGCTTTCTCTTGCTCCTCTCACTATTATTCTTGGTTATTTTTCCTCCCTCTTCCTCTTTTTTATCTTCTCTGCTCCCCTTGTCCCTCTACTGTCTCCTCCGCCCTCTCTCCTCCCATCCCCTCCACCCTCTTCCCCTTCTATCCAGGACACCCTCCCCCTTTTCCATATTCCCCTCCCCCCTCCTCCAGCCCCTTCCCTCTGTTTCCATCTCCTCTTGTCCCTTTTCTCTCTTCCCTTTCCTGCTCACCCCTTCTCTCCCAGTCACTTCTCCTTTTCCTCTGCCACCTCCTTCTTTTCAGTTAACTCTCTTCTTCTCACTGCCCCCTTTCTTCTTTTGCCCCTTCATCCTCCCTTTCCTCTTTCTAGTCTCCCCAGGGATTCCCTCTGGCCACCATGGGGAGGGCCGACCCCCTCTCTAGTCTGCCAGGCCTCTTGCATTGCACTGAAGTCTCACTGCTAAAGATCCACAACCACTGGCTTGCCACCAGTAAAAATAACACTCCCTCTCTCCCTTCTATTCAGCTACTGCCTTCAGCTGTTTTGACTGAGCCTGCGCAAATCACTTTGTTTCTCAGCAGAACAACACTACCTAATGACATCCATCAATCAAACAGTGTCTGTCCCAGCAGATACGTGCATCTTTGGCCCTGCATCCCAGCATCTGCTGTATCCTGAGGAAGGAGGGAGCCAGGCACTGCAACACCCACCAAGGCTTCTCCTGCAGGGGACAGGTGTGTCCTAGGCCCATTGGGTATTTGATGAGAGGGCACACTGAGCCTCACACCACTGGCCCAGCCCGTCTTCCCCACATCATAGGAGATCATGCTGAGAGGTTCAAGGGGAGAGCACAGGCTGTGAGTCTGCAGATCTAGGTTCAAATTCTTCCTCCATCCTATTTGCTGTGCATCCTTCACTAGTCTCTCTAACCCTCACTTTCCTTGTCTGTAAAATGGGGAAAATACTACTTGACTTGTGGGGCAGTGTGAGGGCAAAATGAGTTGATATAGGAAAATCACTGTGGGTAGTCCTTGCCACTTGGCATATGCTCAATAAATGTTGCTTTTTTTACTCCCCTTCTGCATTGCCTAAACTCTCAATGCAAACTATATTCAAACCTAAATTTTGACAGAACGTGCTCACCATCATGCATTTTCTGGATTGTATGTCATGCTCTTCCTCCTATACCTGGAGAACTCTCAGTTATCCTTCAAAACCCACCCTCAAGTGTCACAGCTCCCGTGAAGCCTTCTCTAACCATCTCACCTTCTCTAGTGGAATTAGTCTTTCCTTTCCCACTGTTACCATCCTCGTCAAGACTCCTTGGTGTTCAGAGACTGCGCCAATGAAGGAGTATTTAATAATGTTTGCTGCTGCACCATTGGACCTCACGGGTACCAGGCATGGGAAACCAAAGGGATCAAGACAGCATCTCCCTCCTTCTCCTCTCCAAGCTTTCATATATGCCCTTTCTCTACTTCTCTGAACAGATTTTCTATGATGACTTTCTATTTTGCATGCAGGTGAAAATTCAACCTAACTACACATGACCTTTGGGTGTGACTAAGATGAAATATAGCTGTGAAGATGACAAGGGGTCTACCCCTGGGCCAGTCAGTTATGATCAAAGGGGAGCCATCATGTAAGCAGTAAACAATGCCACACCTTCAGCAAAGTAAGAGTGCAGAGAGTGTGCAGAAATGTGGTATATGCACATACTGTGCCACATCCACTGTACTTCCCAGGGAACTCGGAGCATGCTGCTCTCAGAGCCCTCAGCACGTAGCATGAGGCTCGCATTCTTTGTTTGTCTGCCTTCCCACCAGAGAGTGAGATCCTCTTTAAAGCCCCAGCTTGCAAAACAAGCTGGGACAGAGCAGATGTCAAAATAATTTCCATGGAATGGCTGCAGGAACAGAGACAATGGAAAAAAGCAAAGGTTATTGTTGTGATGCTGTCCTTGATTAGAATTTGCTACAAGCCCCTTATTCTTATAATTTGGAGAAGACTGTCACTCTGGACAGTGTCAGGGACAGAGGTGGCAACCTCATTGTCCCCTCCTCCCATCTAAGATTGGATTCATCTAGGTCTCTATGCACTCAGCCCACCACCAATCCATTTCCTTTCTATTGTCCATCTCACCCATATTCAAACTTTTTCTCTTATCCATCCCTCTTACCAACTATGCACCCATTCATCTATCCATCCATTTTATTTCCTGTGCACTTATTCCTGACAGAATCCAATTCCCCCACAAGGCATCTGCAGCCTCCCTGGAGAACATCTCAGATGCTTCCTGACAGGACAAGTCAGCTTTCCAGATCTATCCAGTAAAAGTCGCCATTTACTTCCAGTTTTCTTACCCAACACTACACACACAAACACACACACACACACACACACACACACACACACACACACCCATCTGCAGGGATAACTGCTTCTACTGGGCACTGCAAGTTTGTCAAGCTCCTGCTGGGCACCACAGCTGCCTCTTCTTCATCCCACCGCATCCTGCCCTGTGCTGGAGCTCCTGGGGAGCCAGAGTCACACAGCATCTCAGGGAAATGCGGGATCTCAAATCAGTTATGTTTGTGGTTGTGGTTGCAGGTGTTTTGTGGAAACACCTTTACAGGTGACAAATATTAGGACCAGATGCAGAGATAAGGTGAGATGAGAAGCAAGAATATCCTGAGGGTCTGGGGCATAATAGGCACTCAATAAATACCAGCTAAATGAAGGCATGAGTGAGTGAGGAGCTTAGGTCCTATGAGACCCCAGAAATAGCTTTATGTGGGTGCTTTGGGCCGATTCATCCACACTGGTATTTTCTGAAGGGCATTTTCTAGGCAGTTGTTCTGCCCTTGCTCTCCCTTGACCTGGGGAGAGATAGGGAGGCAGGGGCATCTATTTTTATACCTCAGAAAGCTGCGTGGGGAACAGGAAAGCAGCCGCAGGCTGCCAGCACCTAGAGTGTCAGGCAGCCTGATTGGGGGTGGCGGGGCAGACAACGATGGCTGCCACCTCAGACCCTGACACTGCACAGAAAATGCCAGTTAGCAGCACCTTGGGCAGCATCCTCAGTTATAGTCACTCAACCCCATACGTCAGAATCCACAGAGGAAACAGCACAGGGTGAGCCAATGTCAGTCCCAGTGTTATACATATGTACTGCCATATATATGCATATATAAATATGTATAGGTACACATATACACATACATACTCAGAAACACTTATACATACACATATACACACATTTACATATGTACTGCCATATATATGCATATATAAATATGTATATGTACACATACACACATGCATACTCAGAAACAGATACATACACAGAGATGAATATACTTACACATATATATACACACATATACATATGTACTGCCATATATATACATACACATATACATATGCATACACAGAAACATACATGCACAAAGATACTATACACATATACACATGTAGTTATATATACACATACATACATATACATACATACATATACATACATATATATACATACACAGAGATACATATAGATACACATATATACATATGTACTGTTGTATAAATATATGTGTAAACATATACATATACATGCACGCAAATATAAATATTTGATCTTGGTCAGTCACTCAGCAACAGAAATTCCCAACATAAGCCCCATTGCAGAGAGGAGAAAACCAAGGCTCAGGGAGGCATGTAGCCAACCCAGAGTCCCATTGAAAGTTGTGCCAGTCAAGTCTCAAGCCCACAAGCCTCTGACCTGTAATCACCTCACTTCAGTGCCTCTAAACTACAGACCCACTCTCACCCCCAACATGACACAGATCTGTCTGCATCATGCTTGTCCTCTGCCTCCCCCATCAGCCTGTGAGGCCCTGAGGGCGGACTCCCTATTTGTGTTTCCATGTACCCCCAGCTCAGGGACTAGCGATGAATAAAGGAGAAGGGGGATGGCTCCGACTCCTGGCTCATTGATGCTTGTCCATTGCTTCAGCAGTTCCCAGAGATGTTGCTGTGAGAAGAGCTGTAGGAGAAATTGAGGCAGGCAAAGAGCTCCCATGAGCCCAGCACCCACGGCTCTAATGGATTCACCAAGGCCATCTCCCGGTGAGCTGGGCTGTTCACGGCTGACTATACCCACCAGACTGCTCAGAGGTCTCCGTTCTCCCACGCGGTGCACAGTGGCGCCCACAAGCCTTCATCAAAATGCCTCTAAAGACTCAGCAAAGGGCACGGTTGACACATCAGCTGTGCCATCAAATATCACAATTAGCTCTTTAATGAGGAGCCTGGGGAGTGTCCTGTGGACTGTGGGCCTGGGACCCAAATCACAGTGATTGTGAATCACTGATCCCCTTCAAAGGTGCTCGAGCTCTCCCAGACATCACCACAAGAGATCAGAGCCTCTCCCAGATTCTTTCTAAATCAAGGGGTTCATATCCTTTGGGAGGAAAACAAATCAGGGTGAGCTGAGGCTGCAGGGGGCCCCTGCACACAACCAACAGGAGCGTTTGCATGGATGAGGCCATCCACCCCTTCTGGTCAATAAACACCCTAGGCTGAGCAGTATTTTACCTGCCCTCTGATTGTCAAACCCATGTACACGGCTAGAAACAGCCTTTGCCAGCTGTGACAAGGCCCACCAGGGGTTGGGGAGGGTGTGTGCACATACACCTGGAGACGGCATTTCTGGGCGGCCTGGGGGGCCGGCGGAGCCCAGGGACTGACCCCGACGGGCCTGGGTTTGAATCCGGCTCTGCCATCTCCAGGCGGGTGGCCCTAGGGAGTCTTGTCATCTCTCTGAGCCTCAGTTTCCACACCCGGGTGGGTGTGGGTGGGGCTGGAGGGGCCAGGACAGGAGCTGACTTTGCAGCACCTTGAAAGCCGAGCTCAAGGTTGGGGTCTTTGCTTTAGGGACAGGGGGGCCTCTGCGGTGCTTTAAGCAGCTGGGGGACAGGAGGCTTGCATTTCATATGGATCACCCAGGATCTTTACCTCAGCCCCCCTGTGGGTTGTGAGGACAAAATGGTAAAATGGCTGAAAAGCTTAGACCAGTGATGTTTCAGCAGCATTCCAGGAGATGGCGGCCAATGTCCTGGGGTGGAGGTGGGCGGACGGACGCCCTGCACACTCTGCCTTTCAGGGGAGCAGCCCCCCCCCCCCGCCAGGTGCAGGCGCTGCCCCTGGCCCCTTATCCACACCTCCTCACTGCGTCCTCACAGCCTCAGTGAGGTGGGGAGTGTTACCACCCCCTCTCACAGAAGGAGAGACTGAGGCTTGGGGGAGAGTCAACCCTAGAATGGGAGGGACCTTAGGGAACTATCCTCCAGGCCCACATCCGTTTCACAGAGGGGAAAACTGAGGTCTGGAGAAAGGCAGTGGATTGCCCATGTTGAACTCTCCATTACACTTAATGAGATCCAAGCCACCCTCAGAGGGTAGAGACACAGAAATGAATTAGACACGGCCCCTGCCCTGAAGCTCCTGGTTATGGGGGAGGGGTTCTAACATAAATTATATTCTGATACTTACATGAAGTGAGCAAGAAGGGAAGTGTGTGGAAGGTACAGACACAATGCAGAGGATGAAAGGGTGAACCCTGTGTAGGTTGGAGTGATCAGGAAAGTCTTCTGCGAGGAGGTGGCAGTGATAGAAAGGAGGTGGGATCTCCTTCCTGCCACCCAGGACTCTTTCTGTTTCTCTCCAATCACTTCTTAAGTGTGGCAGGGCGAGCAGGTATGAGAACATTTTCTGTGACAAGTTACCAAAATCCAGTTCAAAGGTCACCTGAGCACAGGGGTCCAGGATTGGCCATGTAGCCTTGTTTATAATTGGGAAAATGAGAAACACGTTAAAAATCCACAGACAGGAGATGGTTAAAGAAATTATGGAGCATCTGTGCAATGCAATCCAGTCATCTATTAAAAAATATATGGTGGGAGGGCGTGATAAACTCAGTGGTACTTTTTCCTGAATGAAAGGGTCAGGTTTGCCTAACTGGGCTGCAGGAGGGGAGCAAATGCTGTCCTTGTCCCCGTTCTCTGCTGTGTCCCCGTAATCCCATCCCACTATCCCCTCCTTCCCCTGGGTCCTGGGCTTTGCTACATGCATGTTAGAGGGACACATCTCTCAGCCTTCTCCCTACCCCACTGAAGGCAATGGCATTCACTCATTCACTCATTCATTTGTTCACTCTCTCATTTGTTCATTGATTGAGCCCCTATGATGTGACAGGCATCATGCTAGATAGAAGACAGGCAGTGAGGAGGCATACAGCCCCTGCCCTCATGTTGCTTGCAGCTAAGTGGGGGATACCAGCTTTAAACAAAGTTTCATAAATAAATGTGAAATTAAGAGCACCTCAGGCAGGAAGGGAGCATGTGCAAAGGTCCTGGGGAAGCCAAAGCAGGGCAAGGACAGAAAGCTGGAAAACATCCAGAGGAACTGGAGCACAGACAGTAAGTGAGAGGCTGGATGTGGCTGGGAGTAGGAGGCAGGGCAGGAGCTTCGGGTTTTCTCTAGGATTGTGGCCCTTATCTCAGGAGTAGCCAGGAGCCAAGGGGAATTCTAACTGGTCCGAATGTGGTTAGATGTGCACCTCAAACAAATCACATGGGCACTGGTTCCCCAAATCCCAATTATCCGCCCCTAGGTTGAGTCTTGCCCCAAAATAGCTGGGGACGCAACAGGGTTAATTAACCAAGTCCCTCTGCTGCTGGGCTGCAGGATGTTGGGGTGACAGATGATGAATGAATGTGGTAATTAACTCTTAGCTACATCAGGTGAAAAGTGTCACGAAAGATAGTTAAGCAGAGTAAGGGACACAGAGTGCTCAGAAAAGCCCCCCATCACCACCTCAGGCAAGGCAGTGTCTGAGCAGAAACCTGGATGGCATGAGGAGTGAGCCATGTGGACGGGTGAAAGAACATTCCAGGTGGAAGAAGCAGCAGGTGCAAAGGCCCAAGGTAGGAAAGTGCCCTGCTACTTCAGAACCGTCCAGGCCCCCGAGGCTGGTGCAGCAGGAGGTGGTGGGGCATGAGTGAGGGGAGGTGGGTGGGTAGAGCCTAGGGGGCCTTGTAAGGACTGTGACTGCTACTCTGAGTGCCATGAGGAGCCCTTGGAGGCGAGGGCTTTCTGAAAAGGAAATACACTTCCTGACTTTGGTTTTAAGGAGATTTCTTAATCTGTTGAGTGGAGAACCGTGCAGAGGTCGGGGAAATAGGGAGCGGCCGGGAGGCTGTCCCCACAGTCCAGATGAGAGCTGAGGCTGCCCTTGGTTTATCCAATTCTCCCTGCTTTATAACTTGCTTTTTCCACCTGACCCTGCATCAGGGTCCTCTTCTAGGTTAACACACAAAACTTTTCCCCATCCTTTTCAGTGGCTGCCCACCCTGCACTGTACGAAAGTGCTGTGATTTCTTTACCATCTCTTGTCTGTGAGTATTTTGGGGTTTTTTTTTGGCCACACTGCACAGCATGTGGGATCTTAGTTCCCTCATCAGGGATCGAGAATCCATACCCCCTGCAGTGGAAGCATGGAGTCTTAACCACTGGACTGCCAGGTTAAGTCCTTGTCTGTGAGTATTTAAGTTGTTTCTGTTTTTCACAATTATAAACAGGGCTGCAGTAGCTGATCCTGGGCACCTGTTCTTCAGTGGCTTTCGAGCTGGATTTTGGTGACCTCTCACAGAAGGTGCCCTGACCCACACAGGGAATGCTTTCTTTCATCCCTGGGGAAGTCTTTGCTCGCCTTCCTTGCTGTTCCTCCCTTCCAACCATCGCCCCAGCCCTCAAGGGCAAGGGCCAGGGCTTGTTCAGTCCTGTGATATGTCCTGGGGAAGCAGAACAGCACCCGGCAGAGTGGAAAAAAATACCCCTTGATTAAACGCTAGTCCTGGTGCCCTACGAGCAGCCACACGCTGGCAGTATGGGGCAGAATCAAGCACAGCCAAGTGAGACCCACCTTGGTGGGGAGTCCTACCTCAGCTACACTTGCTATGTGGCCTTGGGCAGGTTGCTTTATTTCTCTGAGCCTTACATTCCCAACTATTAAATAAGGAGTAAAATCCCCCCAAACAAAACTGAATGAAATGGAACAGGATAGACAAAGTCTGGGTGTGGTGCCTGGCACATACCCAAGGGTCCATAAATGGGTTTTCCCTCTGCTTCCCTGGCCCCTCCAAGGTCACTGTCACTGGTTCCAACTGGTGAACATCCTGTGGGCACCATCAGGACATCACTGATACATGGATGGATGATACGGGCATTCAGCTGTCCCAGTTCTGTGTGGCCCCATCCCTCTGAGCCCACTGTCTGCCCAGGCTGTGATCCGAGCCTCTGGCTGAAGTACAGCTGGGTGATCCTCCACTGGCTCCCAACGCCCAGGTGTCTCCTGAGGCCTCTGGGGGCAGAAGTTGGGGCTGGGACCCTGCCCCACCCAGGACCCAGATCCCAGGGAGGGGCAAGAGTCAGCCTCAGCTGCAGGGGAGGAGCGTCAGGCCAGGAGCAAGAAGGGCTTCCTCTCCCAGTCTGCACAGGGAACTAGGCATTCCCACTGTCACCGGGGATCCGGAGAATGGAACAGGGTGGTGAGGGACCTAGAAGCCAGTCACGAGGGGCATGTTGGAGGAACAGTGGGAAGCAGGGGTGCTGAGGAAGGACTTCCAGGAGCTGCCCCAGGTGGGCCCCTGAGACCTACTGGGATGCAGGGAGGACTCAGTAGATCACTGCATCGAGATTTTCTGGAGCTTTGAAATCGTCTCCCTGTCCACACTCTGCTCAGCAGGCCCATGACCTCGGGTAGGGCAGGTCCTCTACTCCTGGTGAATGCTCAGAGGGTGCCTGAATCTCTCATCCCAAGAAGAAGAGGGATCCTGCAGTCTCCACGGAACCTGCGTCTCCCTCTCTTTCTCTGCCCCACCCCCAGCTCTCTCTGTCTACCCCCCAGTCTTGGCACCTCATCTCTGCCTCACCCTGGCCTACGACCTCCACCCCCTCCTTTCCTGCCCATATTTTTTTCCATGCTGGGTGTTTATTTTCAGAACATCAGAATCCTTCCCAAGCCTCTGACATTTACTCTTTGGAATTAGAAAAGTTTCCATTTCTCTTTCCCAGAGTGAGGCTGGTGGATGAAATTTCCTCAGGAATCTCTCCTGCCCTTCTGGAGGCAGAGCTGGCTTATGTCAGCCCAGCACTGATTGTGTCAACCAGCAATTATTAGGCACCCACTGTGCACCAAGCCTTTCTCGTGAACTATCACACGCAATCCATTTAAGAAGCCTGTGGGGTTGGCGTTACCATATGCACGTACAGGATGAATGAACCAAGACTTAGAGCAGTTAAATAACAAGTCTAAGGTCACACGGCAAGTGAGAGAGGGGGTGGCAATGAAACCACATCTATGTGGTCCCGGAGTCCATTTCCACCCTCTGTGCTCTGTCTCCAAGGCCCATGGGTGCTGATGCACTGAAGGATGTGCAGCATTTGGGTGAACCCAGAGTTTAGGGGACATGACATCTAGTCAGAGAGAGGCAATAGCAAAAACAAAACATCTGAGTGGTCAGTCAAGGGTGGGGCAGTCACAGGTGGGGGGAGAGCCTAAGCCCAGAAGGAAAATGTGCTATTTAGACAAATTCCCTCTCCCAAAAAAGTTAACCTAAGCAATCACAAGAATGTGCGAATTACTGAGAACTTATCACATACCAGGCACTGTTCTCAGTATTTTACGTGCACAAACTTATTCATCTCCAGGTGGACACTATTAAAATCCTCATTTTATAGAGGAGGAAACTGAGGTTCAAAGAGGTTAAGTAACTAACCCAGTAGGTGGCAGAGCCAGATTGGGATAGCCGCAGCCTGGCTCCAGAGTTCCTGCACCACCCCACCCTCCTGCACAACTTCCACAGGTGGATCATAGACAACATCACATGCTAGGCTTCACAGCTTCCTTCAGTAGGAAATGAAGAGTTCTTGAATGTTGCTAAGCAGGGACATGCCATGGTCAAGCTGTGCCTGAGAAAAGCAACATCTTAATAACAGGCCTTCCAACTCATGAACACAGTATATCTCTCCATCTACCTAGATTGTATTAAATTTCTCTCAGAAATGTTTTATAAATTTCAGCGTACAGGTCTTGTACATTTTTGTCAGATTTATCCCTAATGATTTTATATTTTATACTATTGTAAATGGTATTGATTTTTTATTTTAATTTACAATTTTTTATTGCCAATATATAGAAATGCAATTTTTTGTATATTAATTTTATATCCTGTAACCTGGTTAAATTCACTTTTCAGTTAGATTTTTATAGATTCCATAGAATGTTCTTTGTAGATGATTGTGTCATCTGTGGATAATGACAGGTTTACTTCTTTCTTTACAATGTGGATGCCTTTAATTTCTTTTTCTTGCTTAGTTGCATTGGCTAGAAACTCCACTACACTGTTGAATAAGAGTAGTGACAATGGGTCTTTACCTTGTCCCTTGATCTCAAAGGGAAAAGCCTTTAGTCTTTCACCATTAAGTATGGTGCTAGTGGTAGATATTTTTAAATGCTCTTTATCAAAATAGAGTGTCCAGTTCTATTCCAGGTTTGCGGAGACATTTTATCAGAAATGACTCTTAGATTTTGCAAAATGTTTTACTGTATCTATTGCAATGATCATGTTGTTCTTCAATATCAATATGAATAACATTGATTGATTTTTGAATGTTAAACCACCCTTGCATTCTTAAAAAAAAGAAAAAATCTACACTTGACCATATGGTATTTTTCATCTTCTATATATTTGGATTCTATTTGCTAAAATTTTGTTTAACATCCTTACACCTATGTTCATGAGGAATATTGGTCTGTAGTTTTCTAATAATGTCTTTGCATAGTTTTAATATCAGAGTAATCCTAGGCTCATAGAATGAGTTAGGAAGTATAGTACCTTCTCTTCAGTGTATGGAAGACTTTGTGTAGAGTTGGTACTATTTCATCCTTAAATATTTGGTGGGATTCTATAGATAAGCCATCCAGGTCTTGAATCTTCTTGATGGGAGGTTTATAACTCAAGTTCAGTCGTTCAGTTTCTTTAATGGACATAAAAATATCTTAGCCATCAATTTCTTCTTGTGTTATCTTTGGTAGTTTGCTTTAAATAAATTTGTCTTTTTAAGTTTTCAAGTTTACTTACATAAAGTTGCTTATACTACACCCTTATATATTATTCTTTAAATATTTATAAAATTGATAGTGATGCCCCTCTTTCATTCCTGATGTTGGTGATTTATATCTTCCCCCTTTTTTTGGAATGACTCCAAGTATATACTTATTATCTTATTGATCTTCTCAAATTATCAGATTTTATTTTCATTTCTTATTGCATTAATGTTTTCTATTTCATTAATTTCTGATCTGATTTCTATCAGTTCCCTTCTTCAGTTTATTTTGGGCTTAATTTACTCTTCCAGCTTCTAGAGGTGGAAGATAAGGTTATTGATTTTGGACATTTCTCATTTTATAATATAGGTGTTTAGTGCTATAAATTCCTCCCTAAGTACTGCTTTAGTGGCACATCATAAATTTTGATGTCATTTTCATTCAATGCAAAATATTTTCTATTTCCCTTTTGGTTCATTATTTAATGTGAGTTGTTTGGATGTGTATTACTTAGTTTCCAAATATTTGGGAGATTTTCCAGGTATCTTTCTGCTGTTGAGTTCTAATTTTTTATTATGAACAGAAAATATACTTTGTATAATTAGAATCCTTTTAAATTATTGAGACTTTGTGTAATCTATCTTGGTAAATGTTCTATGTGTAGTTGAAAATAATATGTATCCTGTCATTGTTGAGTAGAGAGTTTTATAAAGGTCAATTAAATCAAATTGTTTGATAGTGTTGTAAAAATCTTTTATATCCTTATTTACTTTCTGTCTACTTATTCCATCAATTATTGTGAGAGTGATATTGAAATCTTCCACTGTAGTTATGAATTTATCTATTTCTCTTTGCAGTTCTATCCATTTTTGCTTCATTATTTTGAAACTCTGCTTTCAGTCACATGAATGTTTGGGACTCTTACTTTCTCTTGATGAATTGACCTCTTTATCATTATGAAATGATTCTTTTTATTCCTGGTAGTATTTTCTGCTCTGACATTTACTCTGATATTAACATAGCCACTCCAGGTTTTATTGATTATTCTTAACATGACATCATTTTCCATTCTTTTACTTTTAACCTATCTGTGTCTTAATATTTAAAGTGGATTTTTTTTTTCGAGCAGCATATAGTTCAGTCTTATTTTTTTATCTAATGGGACAATCTCCACATTTAATGTGGGTGTTTAAACCATTTACACTTAACATCATTATTAATATGGTTAGTTGTACTACACATAACCTTGCTCTTTGTTTTCTACTTGTCATGTCTGTTCTTTGTTCACTTTTTTCTTCTTTTTCTGCCTTTTTGAATAACTGAGTATTTTTTCTGATTCCATTTTATCATTTTTGTTGGCTTATTATCTATATCTTGTATTGGTATTTTAGTGGTTGCTTTGGGATTTATACTATATATCCTTAACTTATCACCATGTACCTTCAAGTGATAGTGTAACACTTCACATATAATATAAAACTCTGTACTAGTATACTTCCTCTCTCCCCTGTGTGCCTTTACGCTACTGTGGTCATACATTTTACTTCTACATATGTTATAAACTCAACTCCATAATGTTGTTACTAACCTTCAAATGGTCAGTGGTTTTTTGAGAGATTTAAATAATAACAGAAATTATTTTATATTACCCTGCATAATTACTATTTCCAATGTTCTTTGTTCCTTTGTGAGATCCATATTTCCATCCAGTATTATTTCTCTTCTGACTTAAAGGTTTCATTTAACATTTCTTGTGGTATGAGTCCACTGGTGATTAATTTTTTCAGGACAGAAAATAATTATTTTTTTCAGGACAGAAAACAAAGCAATGGCCAAAAATTCTCTAAATGTGATGAAAAGTATAAACCCACAAGTCTAAGAAGCTCTACAACTCCCAAGCACACACACACATAAAAACATTAAAAAATACCTACACCAAGTCATATCATAATCAAGTTCTCGAAGCTAGTGATAAAGAGAAAACCTTAAAAGCAGCCAGAGGAAAAATAAAGACACTTTATGTACAGAGGAATAAAAATAAGGATGACAGCAGATTTCTCCTCAGAAACAATTCAAGTGAGAAAACAGTGGAGAAACATCTTAAGATGTTGAGAAAAAAAAAACCTTCTTGGCCTAAAATTCTAAACCCTGAAGAATATCTTTCAAAAACAAAAGAGAAATAAAGACGTTTTCATGCTGAAATATTTATGGTTACTTGTTCATTTCTCATCTTTCAGGGATTATTGTGTCTTCTTTGCTTAATGTCTAGTATCTTAAAAATTAATATTTCATATATTTTATTCAGATGTTTAATTGTTTCGGGCAGAAGGATAAATCCAGGCCCTATTACTCCATCTTGGCCACAGGTAGAAATCATAGCTGCAATTTGATATACATTTGTGTGATTTTCTTTTGCTCTAATCTACATTCCAAGAGGGAAGGAATCACATCTGCTTTTACTCTCTGCTGTATCCCCAACACCTGGCATCATGTCTCGCACAGAGTGGGTTTCAATAACTTAATTCCCTACACTTTTATGTGGTCTCACTTAGTTTAGTGAATCACAGAGCTATTACACGACCTAGCAGATATTTTAGAAGATCCAAATTAGTATAAGAAAAGAAGCATGTATCAGAGTCAAGGCTGAGAAAGGTCAGAAGAGGAAAAACAAGATTCTAGGAAGGCAGGAAAGTTAGAAAACATAGAAGGGACCCATCTCTTTCCCTTCCCTACTGCCATCCCCACCTCAGTTTCCAAAAACATTCCTCTTACACACATCTCTGACATGGCCAGCCAGCCTTCCCCACTCACTCCACCCCCTATATTCTCTACTTCTTCCTTTAGTTATAGAACCTCAAACTTCAGCTACATAAAATTTTAAAAAATACATTTCTCAGCTTCCCCTGCAGCAAGGTGCAGCCATGTGACTAATTTCTACCAATGGCATGTGAGTACTCACACGTGCAATTTCCAGGTTGCATCCTGTTTTAAAAAATTTGTTTTGTTTATAAAACTTACTTTATTCCCATTTACAGCATATGGTTGAGAGTTTCCTCAGAATTTGCTTTTACTTTTCAGGAAAAAATTAGATTATAACCTAAACTCAAGATTATTAACCTTATCCATATACACTGATAGTTGGAAATGTATGTGCATGATGACCTTGTAGGACATTTACCCAGAAGTAAATATTCTCTCATGAATCACCATTATCTTTTATATCAAAACTTATTACAGATAAAGAACTCAACCCATCTGTTTCTTCCAAACATCTTTAAAGTGGAGCAGCTTTGTCCCAAATGTGGCATTTCTTTTCCTCCAGATTGCATCCTTAAAGGGAGAGGCCATACCTTCCCTGTCTTCTTGTCCTCCTTTCCACATACTAGAGGGAATGTGGACATGGAATTGTGCTATATTTCACAAAATTAATAGGGACAACAAATTAAGAATGACGAGCAGAAGATGGAAGCAGTCTGGGTCCCCAAGACTGTGGAGCCACCTCATGAGGTCTCAATAGCCAGTGCTAGAACTGTTATGTAAGGGAGTAGTATAATTCTGTCTTGCATAAGCCACTGTTATGTTGGGTCTTATTATGTGATTCTCAACAGTACCCAGAATCAGGCACTTGTCTGTTTTTCAGGGAAGCTGAAATGGCTCAGGGAAGCTTATGCCTGGAAGAAAAGTTATCTAATTGTTTTTAATATTTATTATATTTATTTACTTAGTTAGTTGTGCCAGGTCTTAGTTGTGGCCGGCAGGCTCCTTAGTTGCAGCATGTGAACTCTTACTTGTGGCACGCATGTGGGATCTAGTTCCCTGACCAGGGATTGAACCCAGGCCCCTTGCATTGGGAGCTCAGAGCCTTAACCACTGCACCACCAGGGAAGTCCCGAAAAGCCATTTAATTTTGATATGCAGCTCAGACCCTAGAGTGTCAGGGAACCTGTGGACACTCTAGGATCTGCGGCTTTGCTGATTGAAGTCCGTTCCTGTTGGGGCTCTGACTTCAATAGAACATGCAGTGAAGAGGAGGTTAAAACTGGATATAAGAAACTAGCCCTGCTGGCCAGCTGCCCCTTTCCTTCCCCATCCCCTGTCTAGGCAGGAAAATTCTTCCCAAAGTCCTCTATCATTCTTAGCCTTATTCCCACCGCCTTGAGTTGGGCACATCCGTCCACAGAGCAGGGGAAGGGGAAGGAAGGGAAACATTGTACCACCGATGGAGATGGTGGTGGAAGACCTGGCTGCCTGCCACCCATGCATCACACTCACAAGGGAATCCTCTGGGCAGGCAGGCTCAGGGACTGTGTCCTTCCTACTGCAGGGCACACTCTGGCCCTCACCAAATAAATCTAATATTCAGATAAAGAAGTGGAGGGAGGATTTAGCAGACACTTTCCTGAAATTCAGCAGTAATAAATGAGAAAAACAGCAGCTCACTTCAGATAACCACTGCCGGAGAAGTAATTACAGCACTCCTGTCCTGAGCCAGGATGCCAGTGGCAGAGGCACCGGTCCAGGCAATTCATCAGCCTCAGATTTATGGCCTCCTCAGGAGCCACCTGCACATCCCCTCCCCTCCGGTTTGCTTGAGACGCTTTTATTTAGATTTTGTCAAGATTATTGATCTTCTCTTCCACTTCTCGAGAGCGGAAGGTGAGCACCTCACTGAGTGGCACAATCGAATATTGATTTTTTTGGAAATGATCGAGCAAAAAAATTGACCCATTCAAGTGAGCCAATTGTTTCCAACTGCCCAATACCATAGACTCCTTGTTTCCCAGGCCAATCCTTGAGCTCTTGATACCACAGTCAAGGAAAACAGAGAGCCCACTGCCTGCACAGAGAGGGATTAAAGCTTCAAATTTAACAAGGGTTGCAATCCTGTCTCCTCATCAGTAGAATGGGAAGGAGGAGAAGGCTGCATAAGTGTCTCCCAAATGCATGAACGAATGAGGTACCGAATCATGGAAAAAAGGTTGGGGACCTCCAAATCATCTTCCTACCCTCCTGTATCATTAACATCAAAGTTTTCCAGCACAGCAGAGCTGCAACAACAGAGATTACAGAAAGTGGAAATGGCGTTAACAGGTCCTCCTGTTTTCAGGCTGGGAAAAGATTGTTGTTCTGATTTTACGGATGATTCAGCCAAGGTATGGAGGTCATACAACAAAAATCTTACCAAGATCCTTAATGTCCAACAGTAACAGCCACAACCACGCAGCCTCAAAAGTAATCAGGCCACAGCAGCTCCACTGCCTGACTATTGTCAGGTGCCAGCACTGTGCCAAGGGCATGGTATTGTCTCATTTAATCCTCACAACAACCCAAAGAGGTGGATGCTGGTACCTTCATTTTTCTTATGTGTTTGTCATGCCTTCGTTTCTGATTTCAAAAGAAAAATATCCTTCTCTTAAAAGGTTTTATCAATAGAGATCCTCATTTCAGCTAGGAACAATAAAATAAAAATTCAATATAACTGCAATCCTGCCCAAGGGTTTTAGATTGCCTTTTGCTCAGCATCAGGGGCACAGGTAGGTTATACATCATGGGTCTGTGAAGGGAACCTGAAAGTGAGGTCAACTACAGGGCTGGCTGGGGGTTGGAGAACTCAAAAATGCACAGTTGCCCCTTCCCTGCCTACTCTAGGTCTAACTGGGATGTGTTTTCACAAGCTGCCTCTAACTTCTTTTTGTTATAGTTTCAAAAACCATCACCTATCATATCGCAGGGCTCCTTTTGTGGTTTCTGCACAGTGATGGTGATAATGGGGAAGCAGAGTGGCTGTTCCCCCTTCATCATAACCCCCACCCCCGCTGACTACAGTAGAGTCTTCTGGCTGCCCCATCACCCTGGGAGACCAGAGACACCTGATCATGTCTGAGCTCCTTGCTGGATTCATGGACAATGCAGAGGGTCTTGCTAAATCACCCCTACCAATAGCTTCTGAGTTCTTTCAAAGCCTCCTCTGTGAGAGTAGATAGTGTCAGTTTCCCTTTGAACAAAGGTCTTCTTCATCTTTCTTCCCCCACTGTGCCAAGCATAGTGCCCAGCACATAGCTGCAAACTGGAGAATAGCTGGTTAAATTGGAGAAAACTTGAAACAGAAATTGGACATGTATTTAAGGGTTGCATCAAAGCAGGAAAGGAAAGTGTTTATAAATCAAAATCCTTTTCTGTAGGTCCCTGGAGAGCAGAGCACTTCAAAGATGCCTTCAGCAAATCCTTTCATAAGCCACAGAATCCCTTTCTCTTGTAAATAGCCCGCACTCCTGAAGCTGGGACAAACACACACTCACACGTTAATACATATACACATATATAAATAACACACACACGTTATGAAGGTAATATATCCTTGTAGGAAAAAACAACTCAAACAGCACAGAAGAGAAAATGTAAAAGGTTAAGCCTTTCCTGATCATCTCTCCACTTCCTTTCGTCTAAGACACTCACTAAAATGTGGAGGTATCTTAGGAACTGCTTAGATGAGGATGCCTCCCTGCTCAGCCTCAAGTTATGACTTTGATCAGTTTTTTTAATTACAATGAGTGGGATATTCAGGACACACAGAAACAGAGTTTACCCGAAGCATTTCTCTGTCTCCCTGCTCTGTGGGAAATGCAAAGCCCCACTGCTGCTGTCTTCATCCAGAAAGGCGGGTGCTGTCAATGTCTGACTGGTTTGGGACCCCACATTGACTGGAGGCAGTCAGGTATCTTGTGGTTACCTGTGGGGAGAATGAGCTCCCCTTCAGTGGAGGCTCTGTCTGCAAGATAAAGACCCTTCTGAGGGTGCTGAGTTCTAATCCTTCTCCTGATATCAGGGCAGAACTTGTGGCCCTTGGTGATTTAGTCACAACTCTCTCACTTCATTCAAGACACCATTACAAACTTTTCATGTTTTAATAAAAACATTAAAAGTGGGAAAACTTTATTTCTAGAAAGTGAAAAGTCTGGAAAGGACCTGGCCACCATCCATCTTCTCTTTGCCCAAGGCAGGTATGTAGACTTTCCTCTTGGAGGGTCTCAGGAGCTGCAGAACTTTGTACAAGAACCATTCGTGTTGTCCGTGGCTTGGTCATTGCAGATAGAGGAGTGAGCCCTGAGCATGTTAGAAGGAGGACCCCAGGCAGAAAAGCAGCAAACACAGGGATGCTTGAATATGAATAGACCTCGCATGTTCAAGGCAAAGCAAGGCCAGTGTGGCTGGAGTGGAGGGGGCAGAGGGAGAGTAGTGGGAGTGAGGTCAGTGAGGTAGTTGTGCTGGAGGGCTCAGTAAATGTAGGGCTATGTGGTTCACTGTAAAGGCTCTGGGTTTTTCTGTGACCAATGAGATCACTGAACGTTTCTGAACAGAGGAGAAACATGATCTGATAAATCTGATAGGATCAAATAAGATCACTCTGCTGCTCTCTATGAAACACACTTTTAGAGGAAACGGGAGGAAGCAGGGAGAGCGGTTAGGAGGCTGCCACAACAATCCAGGAGAACATGGACAGTGGCTGGGGTGGGGAACCAAGGAGGGAGCTGTGGAAGCGATGAGAAGTGGTCAAGGGCCGGAAATGCTTCGAAGGGGAGACAGCAGATTTGTTGATAGATGTGACTTGGGGTGTGAGAAGGTGAGAGGAATCCAGTGTCTCTGGCCTGAAAACTGGGAGGATGGAGCTGCCTTAAGTGAAATGAGGGAGACTCTAAGAGCAGCAGGTTAGAAAGTGAGAGCAAACTGAAGAATGGGATTTTGGTTTGGGACATGTGAATTTTGAGATGCCTGTTTGTCACCCAGGTGGAGATGCTAAATAGTGGTGGATGTCCAGGGAGAAATTAGGCTGAGAGTAAATTTATAAGCCATCAGCATCTGAGCTGCATGTAAAGGTGAAGTGAGTCTGAGAAGGTTCTCAAGGGAATGAATGAGGATAAAGCAAAGAGAATGAAGAACAGAGCCCAGGGGTGGTGCAAGGTTTACGGGTACGGAAACCAAAGGAGACTGCGGAGGAACAGACAGGGCGGTAGGTGGGAACCAGGAGAGGGTTCAGAAAGGAGTGAGTAACTCTACTAAATGCCCCTAGGTCACATGTCATTGCAATCTGACCATTAACCCAGTACTGAGGTCATTGGTGACCTTGACAAGAGCAGTTGTGGTGGAGGGTGAGGGATTGAGATCTGGGATGAGTAGAAAGAGAAAAAAAGAGGAGAGAAATTGACAATAGCAAGTATGGTGACTCTTGAGGTGTTTCACTATAAAGGGAAGCAAAGGTAGCAGAAGAGGGTTAGTTTTGCTTTTCATGTTGTTTTGAGATTGGAGAAATCACTCAGTGTTGGACATTGATGGGAAGGATCCTGTGGAGAAACAAAATTCATGATGCAGGGGAGAGAGGAGAGGGATGCTGAGTGATGTCCTTGAACAGTCAAGAAAGGAAGCAATCTTGTGCCCAATGGCCTTAGATAGCTCATGTCATCAGACCCATAAAGGATTTCCACATGTCTCCTAGTATAAATATTCATCCTTCAAGATATTTACTTGTGCACATGAAATTTTTATGCAAAGTGGCAACATGCTGTTCATATTTTTCATCAAAGTGTTTTTAATTCAAAAATATATGATGGATAGCCTCATGAGCCAGTGCATAGGGACCACACTCATTTTTTAATGGCTGCTAAATATTCAATGGTGGAAATATGCTATCATTTATGTAACCAATCCATTAATGAATATTCGATTATCTCAAATTTTTGCTATTATGTTTTTACAAATGACATGGACATCCTTGCATACATAAATACACAGTCTTGACTATTTCAGAATGATTGACTTCTAGAAGTTAAATTACTAAGACAAAGGGTATGCACATTTGAATTTTGATGGATGCTGCTCAGATGTACTCAGGTAAGGTTACCCCAATGAATATCCCACCAGCAGGATGTGAGAGAGGGAGTGTAACACCAGGGGGTTTGGTTTGAGTTTGGACTTTCCATAGCAGACTTGCTTAAAGTAATTCAGCCTGAAAATATGCATGAAAATATGCATGTCAGAACCAGAAGTGATAAACCACTGCCCTCTCCTCTCCATACTGCAGAAAATGTGCTGACCCCAGCTGGTCTGGGGAGCTGGAGAGGAAGAGAATTGGGACAGCAAGAGAGAAAGCAGGCAAAGTGGGGAAGGAGTGCAGACCTGGGGAGTTGTTCAGTGTCCAGGACAGGGAGTCAGGCTCTAGTCGGGGTCAGCAAACCACTCCGACCCTGGGAGTGGGGTCCCGGAGAAGTGGCTCAGACTCTCTTACAACAAACGTGCGTATGCGGATCCAAACAGGTAACAAGCATGAAAATGAGATTGTAAACACTGGGGCGGAGACTGAAGGCTGCCCATTGATAGTCACCTTTGTCTCCCTTCTTACTAAGACAACGCCTGTTTGGTCGGGGACAATAAATTCCCCTACTTCAAAGCCTTATATTTTCAGCCCTTGTGCAGGTTGCTGTGTGACACACTTCCCACCAATGAGATGGGAAAACATCCAGTCCCCACCCCCTGCAGGCAGTCATGTGACAGAGTTCCCACCAGACAGGAACAGAAATTGCTTGGGGCACCCTTAGAAATCTGGGAAGGGCAGGAGCTCCCACTCCCTCCCACTGAGGCCTGGGTGGGCAGATGGCATGGGCCAAGGACTCCGAGGGGAGATAGAGGAGGAGGCTGGGCCGATGGCATCTTGGAGCTAATGGGCCTTCACCTCACTATCCCCCCAGATGCCTTGTTGGGTGAGAAAAATAACCCCATTGGCCAGGTTCCCATTATTCTCAGGAAGTCCATTCCCAACTGTAGGAGTGGCAGCATGTGGGGTGACAAGGTACCAGACTGGGCTCCACATGACCTGGCCCACCCCCTCTTAACTACTGACCAGCAGGGTGAGGGATCCCAGAGGGCTGGGCCTCTCCAAACCCCGTTCCCTCATCTATAACGAGGGCAAGAGTCCTGGGGACGCCAGCCTTGCAAGGGATCAAAGGAGGGTAACATGACTCAAACTCTTTGAAGGCTTCTGTCCTGAGACACAGGGAGCCTAGGATCTGCTCCTAATCTCTGACTGGTGATCAACTAACCTTGGACAATCCCCAACTACTCTCTGGCCCTCAGTTCCATGTTTAAATAAAAGAGTGGTTACAGATTGCAAAGGTGACACTGTTCAAGAGGGTGAGGTTGTCAGTGTGTAAGTATTGACTTCAGGGTGGTTGATTGTCCCAGCCAGGGACCATGAGGATAGCAGCTCAGGGCTCATGCAACCAGCAAGGCCAGTGGGGTGGTGGGAAAGCATCAGACTGGGAGCCAGGACCCCTTCTACCGAGATCGCTCTGCCTGCCTTGGAATGCCCCTCCTCTCCTAGGCCTCAGTTTGCCCCCAATAAAATGCAGGGTTTTGGCTAGATGACCACAAAGGGCCTCGTTGTCTCTCATACTCTTAGCATTAATTTTATGCTTTTAGAGAAAAACAGGCAGGCGGGGTTGGGTGGCAGAGATTGGGGTCAGCTCTGCAATCAGGAATGTGAAGCGTAAAGAGCCATGGGATCCCAGAGAGAAGTCTCCAGCCAAGCCTAGTTGGGTACATTTACTGAAACAGCATCTGCCCACTCAGGGGAAAGTGTGGAAGGGGACAGGGAGGTGATAAGGGACCCCCTTTTCAACTTGCTCAGGGAAGGATTGGCCCAGGTCCTGAAGCGCACAGGTTGCTCTGCCTGGTTTGAGCGAGAGTGAGCTTCAACTTGCAGAGAGTTCACTGTAATTCAGAAGCAGCTCTGAGCAAACGGACGCCTGCTGGGTCAACTTCTCTCTAGGAAGACCTGGGTCTTCCACTAATGTGACTTGTAACTTTGATTTCAAGTCTATTTTGACTTAAAGTCTGATATTAGTATTGCCACTCTGCTGTCTTTTGGTTTACTATTTGCATGGAATACATTGGGCTGGCCAAAAAGCTCATTCGGGCTTTTCCATAAGATGTTACAGAAGACCTCAAAAGAATTTTCTGGCCAACCCAATCTTTTTCCATCTTTTCACTTTCAACCTATTTGTGTCTTTGAATCTGAGGTGAGTCTCTTGTAGACAACATATATTGACTCATGTGTTTTTATTGTTTTATTGATTTTTTATTTTTTTTAACATCTTTATTGGAGGATAATTACTTTACAATGGTGTGTTAGTTTCTGCTGTATAACAAAGTGAATCAGCTATACATATACATAAATCCCCATATCTCCTCCCTCTTGCATCTCCCTCCCACCCTCCTTATCCCATCCCTCTAGGTGGACACAAAGCACCGAGCTGATCTCCCTGTGCCATGTGGCTGCTTCCCACTAGCTATTTATTTTACACTTGGTAGTGTATATATGTCCATGCCACTCTCTCACTTCGTCCCAGCTTACCATTCCCCCTCCCTGTGTCCTCAAGTCTATTCTCTATGTCTGCATCTTTATTCCTGTCCTGCCCCTAGGTTCTTCAGAACCTTTTTTTTTTTTTAGATTCCATATATATGTGTTAGCATATGGTAATTTTTTTTCTCTTTCTGACTTACTTCACTCTGTATGACAGTCTTAGGTCTATCCACCTTGTTACAAATAACTCAATTTCGTTTCCTTTTATGGCTGAGTAATATTCTATTGTATATATGTGCTACATCTCCTTTATCCATTCATCTGGATAAAGGATCTTTATCCATCTTCTTTATCCATTCACCTGGATCCATTCACCTGAAGTATCCATTTCATGGACACTTAGGTTGCTTCCATGTCCTGGCTATTGTAAATAGAGCTGCAATGAATATTGTGGTACATGACTTTTTTGAATTATGGTTTTCTCAAGGTATATAACCAGTAGTGGGATTGCTGGGTCATATGGTAGATCTATTTTTAGTTTTTTGAGGAACCTCTATACTGTTCTCCATAGTGGCTATATCAGTTTACATTCCCACCACCAGTGCAAGTCCATTTTCTCCACATCCTCTCCAGCATTTATTGTTTGTAGATTTTTTGATGATGGCCATTCTGACCGGTGTGAGGTGATACCTCATTGTATGTTGTTGTTGTTGTTGTTTTTGCGGTACACGGGCCTCTCACTGTTGTGGCCCCTCCCGTTGCGGAGCACAGGCTCCGGATGCGCAGGCTCAGCAGCCATGGCTCACAGGCCCAGCTGCTCCGCGGCATGTGGGATCCTCCCAGACCGGGGCACGAACCCGCATCCCCTGCATTGGCAGGCAGACTCGCGACCACTGCGCCACCAGGGAAGCCCCTCATTGTAGTTTTGATTTGCATTTCTCTAATGATTAGTGATGCTGAGCATCCTTTCATGTGTTTGTTGACAGTCTGTCTATCTTCTTTGGAGAAATGTCTATTTAGGTCTTCTGCCCATTTTTGGATTGGATTGTTTGGTTTTTTTATATATTGAGCTGCATGAGCTGCTTGTATATTTTGGAGATTAATCCTTTGTCGGTTGCTTCATTTGCAAATATTTTCTCCCATTCTGAGGGTTGTCTTTTCGTCTTGTTTATGGTTTCCTTTGCTGTGCAAAAGCTTTGAAGTTTCATTAGATCCCATTTGTTTATTTTTGTTTTTATTTCCATTTCTCTAGGAGGTGGGTCAAAAAGGATTTGCTCTGGTTTATACCATGAAGTGTTCTCCCTGTGTTTTCCTCTAAGAGTTCTATAGTGTCTGGCCTTACATTTAGGTCTTTAATCCATTTTGAGCTTATTTTTGTGTGTGGTGTTAGGGAGTGTTCTAATTTCATTCTTTATATGTAGCTGTCCAGTTTTCCCAGGACCACTTATTGAAGAGGCTGTCTATTCTCCATTGTACATTCTTGCCTCCTTCATCAAACATAATGTGACCATATGTGAGTGGGTTTATCTCTGGGCTTTCTATCCTGTTCCATTGATCTATATTTCTGTTTTTGTGCCAGTACCATACTGTCTTGATTATGGTAGCTTTGTAATATAGTCTGAAGTCAGGGAGCCTGATTCTCCAGCTCTGTTTTTCTTTCTCAAGATTGCTTTGGCTATTCAGGGTCTTTTGTGTTTTCACACACATTGTGAAATTTTTTGTTCTAGTTCTGTGAAAAATGCAATTGGTAGTTTAATAAATATTGCACTGAATCTGCAGATTGCTTTGGGTAGTATAGTCGTTTTCACAATGTTGATTCTTCCAATCCAAGAACATGGTACATCTCTCCATCTGTTTGTATCATCTTTAATTTCTTTCATCAGTGCCTTATAGTTTTCTGTATACAGGTCTTTTGTCTCCTTAAGTAGGTTTACTCCTAGGTGTTTTATTCTTTTTGTTGCAATGGTACATGGGAGTGTTTCCTTAATTTCTCTTTCTGGTTTTTCATCATTAGTGTATAGGAAAGCAAGAGATTTCTGTGCACTAATTTTGTATCCTACTACTTTACCAAATTCATTGATTAGCTCTAGTAGTTTTCTGGTAACATCTTTAGGATTCTCTTTGTATAGTATCATATCATCTGCAAACAGTGACAGCTTCACTACTTCTTTTCCACTTTGGATTCCTTTTATTTCTTTTTCTTCTCTGATTGCTGTGACTAAAACTTCCACAACTATGTTGAATAATAATTTTGAGCGTGGGCAACCTTGTCTTGTTCCTGGTCTTAGTAGAAATGGTTTCAGTTTTTCACCATTGAGAACGATGTTGGCTGTGGGTTTGTCATATAGCGCCTTTATTGTGTTGAGGTAAGTTCCCTGTATGCCTACTTTCTGGAGGGTTTTTATCATGAATTGGTGTTGAATTTTATTGAAAGCTTTTTCTGCATCTATTGAGATGATCATATGGTTTTTTGCCTTCAATTTGTTAATATGGTTTATCACATTCATTGATTTGCATATGTTGAGGAATCCTTGCATTCCTGGGATAAACCCCACTTGATCACGGTGTATGACCCTTTGAATGTGGTGTTGGATTCTGTTTGCTAGTATTCTGTTGAGGATTTTTGCATCTATGTTCATCAGTGATACTGGCCCGTAGTTTTCTTTCTTTGTGACATCTTTGTCTGATTTTGGTATCAGGGTGATGGTGGCCTCACAGAATGAGTTTGGGAGTGTTCCTCCCTCTGCTATATTTTGAAATAGTTTGAGAAGGATAGGTGTTAGCTCTTCTCTAAATGTTTGATAGAATTCACCTGTGAAGCCATCTGGTCCTAGGCTTTTGTTTGTTGGAAAAATTTTAATCACAGTCTCAATTTCAGTGCTTGTGATTGGCCTGTTTATATTTCTATTTCTTCCTGGTTAAGTCATCCTTGCTGGGTAGTGTAATTTTGGTTGTAGGTTTTTCCCTTTCATCACTTTAAGTATATCCTGCCAGCTCCTTCTGGCTTGCAGAGTTTCTGCTGGATGATCAGCTGTTAACCTTATGGAGAATCCCTTGTATTTTATTTGTTGCTTTTCCATTGCTGCTTTTAATATTTTTTCTTTGTATTTAATTTTTGATAGTTTGATTAATATGTGTCTTGGTGTGTTTCTCCTTGGATTTATCCTGTACGGAACTCTCTGTGCTTCCTGGACTTGATTGACTATTTCCTTACCCATATTAAGGAATTTTTCAACCATAATCTCTTCAAATCTTTTCTCGTTCCCTTTCTTTTTCTCTTCTTCTTCTGAGACCCCTATAATTTGAATGTTGGTGTGTTTAATGTTGTCCTATTGATTCCTTCTAGAGAATTTTTAATTTCTTTTATTCTGTTGTTCATCATTGTTTGTTTGCTCTTTAGTTTTTCTAGGTCCTTGTTAAATGTTTCTTGTATTTTCTCCATTCTATTTCCAAGATTTTGGATCATATTTACTATCATTACTCTGAATTATTTTTCAGGTAGACTGCTTATTTCTTCTTCATTTGTTTGGTCTGGTGGGGTTTTACCTTGCTCCTTCATCTGCTGTGTATTTTTCTGTCTTCTAATTTTTCTTATCTTACTATGTTTGGGGTCTCTGTTTCACAGGCTGCAGATTCATAGTTCCCATTGTTTTTGGTGTCTGTTCCCATTGGGTAAGGTTGATTCAGTGGGTTGTGTAGGCTTCCTGGTGGAGGGGATTGGTGCATGTGCTCTGGTGGATGAGGCTGGATCTTGTCTTTCTGGCACACAAGACCATGTCCAGTGGTGTGTTTTTGGGTTTCTGTGAACTTATTATGATTTTAGGCAGCCTCTCTGCTAATGGGTGGGTTTGTGTTCCTGTCTTGCTAGTTGTTTGGCATAGGGTGTCCAGCACTGAGTCTTGCTAGTTGTTGAGCAGAACTGGGTCTTAGCATTGAGACAGAGATCTCTGGGAGAGCTTTCACTGTTTGATATGTGGAGCTGGGAGGTCTCTGGTGGACCAGTGTCCTGAACTTGGCTCTCCCACCTAAAAGGCTCAGGCCTGACACCTGGCCAGAGAACAAAGACCCTGTCAACCACATGGCTCAGAAGAAAAGGAGAAAAGAAAGAAAGAAAGAAAGAAAGAAAGAAAGAAAGAAAGAAAGAAAGAAAAATAAATAAATAAAATAAAGATATTAAAATATTAAAAAATATTAAAAATAGAAAAAAATTTAAAAAGAAAGAGAGAAAGAAAGAAGAGGGCAACCAAACCAAAAAAAAAAAAAAAAAAATTCACCAATCCACAAGCACTATAAACTATCCAAAAAAAAAAAAAAAAAAAAAAAAAAAAAGAATAAAGGACAGTCAGAACCCTAAGACAAATGGCAAAAGCAAAGTTATAGAGACAAAATCACACAAAAAAGCATACACATACATACTCAGAAAAAGAGGAAAAGGAAAAAAGTATATATATATATATATTTAAAAAAAATTAAGAAGGAAGAGAGCAACCAAATCAATAAACAAATCTACCAATGATAATAACCTCTAAATACTAGACTAAGATAAACATAAAACCAGAAACAAATTAGATGCAGGAAGCAAACCCCAAGTCTACAGTTGCTGCCAAAGTCCACTACCTCAATTTGGGGATGATTTGTTGTCTATTCAGGTATTCCACAGATGCAGCATACATCAACTTGAGTGTAGAGATTTAATCCACTGCTCCTGAGGCTGCTGGAAGAAATTTCCCTTTGTCTTCTTTGTTCACACAGCTCCTGGGGTTCAGCTTTGGATTTGGCCCCACCTCTGCATGTAGGCTGCCTGAGGGAGTCTGTTCCCTACCCAGACAGGACAGGGTTAAAGGAGCGGCTGATTAGGGGGCTCTGGCTCACTCAGGCGGGGGAGAGAGGGGTACAGAATGTGGGATGAGCCTGCGGCAGCAGAGACCACTGTGACGTTGCACCAGCCTGAGGCGCACTCTGTGTTCTCCCGGGGAAGTTGTCCCTGGATCACGGGACCCTGGCAGTGGCAGGCTGCACAGGCTCCCTGGAGTGGTGGTGTGGATAGTGACCTGTGCTTGCACACAGGCTTCTTGGTGTCTATAGCAGCAGCCTTAGTATTTCATACCTGTCTCTGGCGTCTGCACTGATAGCCATGACTCACGCCGGTCTCTGGAGCTCATTTAGGCGGTGCTCTGAATCCCCTTTCCTTGTGCACCCTGAAACAATGGTCTCTTGCCTCTTAGGCAGTTCCAGACATTTTCCCGGACTCCCTCCCAGCTAGCTGTGGTGCACCAGCCCCCTTCAGGCTGTGTTCATGCAGCCAACCCCAGTCTTCTCCCTGGGATCTGAACTCCGAAGCCTGAGCCTCAGCTCCCAGCCCCCATCTGCCCCGGCAGACAAGCCTCTCAGGCTGGTGAGTGCTGGTCAGAACTGATCCTCTGTGCGGTAATCTCTCTGCTTCGCTCTCTGCACCACTGTTGCTGTGCTCTCCTCTGTGGCTCCGAAGCTTCCCTCCCACCCACTCCCTGTCTCCACCAGTGAAAGGGCTTCCTAGTGTGTGGAAACTTTTCCTCCTTCACAGCTCCCTCCCAGAGGTGCAGGTCCCGTCCCTATTCTTTTGTCTCTGTTTTTCCTTTTTTCTTTTTCCCTACCCAGGTATGCGGGGAGTTTCTTGCTTTTGGGGAAGTCTGAGGTCTTCTGCCAGCATTCAGTAGGTGTTCTGTAGGAGTTGTTCCACATGTAGATGTAGTTTTGATGTATTTGTGGGGAGGAAGGTAATCTCCACGTCTTACTCCTCTGCCATCTTGAAGGCACCCCCCCCCCAGCTCATGTGTTTTTATCCATTCTGCCAGCCTCTGTCTTTTGAGTGGGATGTTTAATCCATTTACATTTAAAGTAATAACTGATAAGAAGGGACTTAATTCTATCATTTGCTGTTTATATTCTGTATGCCTTACCCTTATTGTCTCTCATTTCCTGCATTGATATATTCTTTTATGTAGAGTTGATTCTTTTTTGTAGCAGAACATTTTAATTCTTCTCATTTCCTTTTGTGTATATTCTATAGCTAGATTTTTGTGGTTACCATGGGGACTACAGTTAACATCCTAAGGTTATAATACTCTAATTTAAATTTATACCAGCTTAACTTCAATAACATACAAAACCCTGATCCTTACAGCACTATACCCACCACCTTTCAGTTACTGATGTCACAAAATTATATCTTTATATATTGTGTCGCAAAACATAAACTAATAATTTTTAATACATTAGTCTCCTGAATTGTGCAAAAAAGCAGAGTTACAAACCAAAGTTACAATCATACTCCCATAGTGTGTGTGTTGGTTCGCTTGATGGTGTCTCATGGATCCCTTAGGCTCTGTTCACTTTTTAAAAAATCTTTTCTCCTTCTGTTTCTTAGACTCCATAATTCCCATTGTCCTATTTTCAGATTCACTGATTCTTTCTTATACCTGCTCAAATTTGCTTTCAAATCCCTCCAATGAATTTTTCATTTCAGCTGTATTTTTCAGCTCCAGAATTTCCTTTTATGTTTCCTACTTCTTTATTGATATTTCCATTTTTCATACATTGTTTTCTTGACATTCTCCACAACTGCCTTTAGTTCTTTGACCATCTTTAAGACAGTTGTTTAAAGGTCTTTGTCTAGTAAATCTGCCATCTGATCTTTCTCAAGAATAGTTTCTATTTATTTTTTTTCCTTTGAATGGGCCATATTTTTCTGTTTTTTAGAATGCTTTGTGATTTTTGTTGGTGTTGAAAACCAGACATTTGGATCTTATAGTATGGTAACTCTAAAAATCAGATTCTGCTACCCCTCCTTTTCCATCATTTACTGATGTGTTTGTTTGGTGGTTGGTTGGTTGATTTTTGTGGGCTGTCTCTGTGCCAGGGGTCAGCCTGAGGTGTAAACTTAAGGTCTTCTCAGGCTTTGTCTGAGCCTTCCCCTGCATATGTGCAGTGGCTTTCTAAATTCCTCTGTTTATGCATTGCTTTTGAGTGTCCTCATCCTTAACTGTCTGGCTCTTTAAAGGGGAAAAGAGAAAAATTAAGGAGGAAAATGCACCAGCCCTTTAAGTCGCCTGGAAGTCACTATAGCTGAAGAGGAAGGGCTTGCAACAATGGTTGCTCATCTCCATGTCTGCACCTCCACAGTCAGAAGCAGCAATTAGTGCTCAGGGCACAGACCCCAATATTTGGAGGACAGGGTCCTGTTACCCATACTGGCTCCCTAAAGCTGTGTTCAAGCTACTTAAAGAACACTTGCACTGCTGCCTGATGTTGAGCCAGGGAGTGGGGGAAGGGTAGATGCTACCAAGCTAAGAGCTAAAATTAACCATAATTAACAACAACTTATCTGCCAAGACTTCTCCTGGGAGAATTTGCAAGCCTTCTAAAAGTCTCCAGACTTCCAAAATAGTTAGATTAGGCAGATTCTTGCAGTACAACTTTTGTCCAGGTGGGGAGATGGGTCCCTGCTTCTTCCTACTCTGACATCTTCCCCTGAGCTGTGTGACCTTGAGACAGTCACTTAAGCCCTCTGGATCTCTGTTGCATTGCCTGTGAAAGTAAGGGGGTTGGATCAAGGATTTCAAAGATTCTTCCAACTCTAAAAGCCTAGGATTCTATACCTTGGATGATAGTAGCTCCAGTATCATTGGGTCACTGGTAAAATGAGATAAGATCAGCCATAATGCATAACTATTTGGTTTTTTCTTCTTTATTTTGTTTCTGTTTCTGTTTTCTTTTATTTCCCTCCACCCCAAACTCATCAGAGGAAATATGTGGGGTTTTATGACCTAGTTATTTTAATGACAAAACTGTATCCCTCCTCACTTTCAGCCCCTGTGGCTTGGGTGGGGTTAACCTCACTCATGGGATGGACAACCTTGATTGGCCTAAGCCAGTCAGCACATTCTAACCTTCTGTGCTTTCTGATGGTACAGAGGTTGAGCTGTGTCTCTTAGAGCCAAGGATCCAAGACTTTGAATCAGCTGTGAGGAAGACAATTTCTCTCTACTGGACTTCAGTCAGGATGGAAAACATCCTGCTACCATGAAGAGGAGCCTGACGATTGTCTTGTGTGGGAGAGAGACTCTAAAAGATGAAAAAAGAAGAAACAGGTCCTGGGGGTATCATTTGAGCTCCTGAGTCAAGGTGGTCCTGAAGGATACTCTGTCTCTGAGTTCTGTGTTTGTATAACCTGATAAAACCCTGCTGAGCTCAAGCCAGGTTTAAGCACTGAGATTCCTGTCACAGGAAATGAAAGAGACTAATGGCTGCCTCCTCTCCAGCATCTAAGTCTCCAAGCTGAGACCAGCACAAAACTTTGCTGTGTCAGCCTCTTCCCCAGGGGTGTGAGTCAGGTTCATCTCCCGCTGCCCCTTCTCCCCGTTTTCTTCCCTCCCAAGGAGGAAGCTGCAGAAACCACCCTGTAATGGCATCTCCAAGGGCGAGGGCACATTATCCCCAAACTCTAATGAACCGAGCAGCCCCGTCACTGCCAGACCCACTTCACGCCATGATTGTGAGGGCTGCTGACTCAGTGTAATTCATTTAAGGTTCTTTGATGGTGCTGACTTGCCTTCCTCTGGCAGAGGCAGAATTGATCTGGGGAGCCATTGGTCAGACTTGAGGCAGAGGACTGGGATGTGAGTGTAGGAAGAGGGTATCATACAGAATGAAAAATAGTCAAGGTTTGACCCTCTGAACTGAGAGAAGTCTTAGAAATCCCCCAGCTAATGCCTCTCATTCTACAGATTTGCATACACAAGCCCAGAGAAGGCAAGTGACTTGTTCTGGTTCACACAGTGATTCAGAGCAGAGTCAGGCCCAGAATCCAATATCCTGACTTCACCTATACCAGTATGCTCCCCAAAGGTCAGCTCTGTCCTGCCCAGACTCCACCATCCCTTTCTCTTTCTCTCCCCTGTGATTCCCGGTAGAGTCAGTCCTAGGCAGCACCCTCACAGCACCTCTTGAACTGTCTCTGAGACGTGACCTCACTGAGCACTTCCAGTTACTCCCGAGCCCTCTGCACTCTTTCTTCACAGCAGCTCCTGCAACAGTGAATGCCCCAGGGGTCTGACAGGGCACTGAGAACAGCCCAGGGTCTGGGGTGTCTTCTGAGCTGAGCTCTGACCTCAGGCTTTGCCCCTTTTCTCAGATCTTATAGATGCCCTCTTCACCCTGAGTCAGGATCTCCCCTCACCACCAGGTCCCAGCCGCCATGGTGGGTGGAACTCTGTATGTCTGTTTTGTTGCTGAAATGTCTGGACTGACCTTTCTGGCCATCTCTCACCTGCCACTAGTCTCTAAATTCTGAATCTTGTTTCCCACCATCCCCTCTGGCTGGACCTTCCTGTTGGCCTTGGTTGGAGAACCTTGTTCAGATCCTCACTGCTCCATGTCCAGTCCACCTCTATGTGGACACACCCTCCTGCTGCCCAATGGTGCCCAGAGCCTCCTCAGACAATCAGTGATGGGACAGGTGAGGGCTGGAAACCAGGGCTCCCCTTCACCACCCCCACCGGACTCAATAAACCATCTAGGCACCTGCTTGCCCTCAAGACACCCTGAAGGGGTTACACATACATCCCTTCCCTCTCAGTCTGCAGAGCTGTAGTTTTCAGTAACTTCCAAGTACAATTCACACTGCAGTTCTCCTTCCTAAATCCTTTTTGGCCACTGTTTACCAAGAATCCTCCTATGGATCCTGCTGAGTAAATGTCAGAGCTCAGAGATTGTCTCCTGGAACCAGAGGCCAGGACCATGTGGCCAGCAGACACCCAGCCATGCTCCCTAAAGGGCCTTGTTTAACCACAGTCACTAGGGCACTGCAGCTGCAGGAGGCCTGCCCCACTTTGGACTTTGCAACAATCACAAGAGGGCTTGTTATCAAAACTGATTCATGGAGGTTGAAAGGCTTCTGATGAAGATCTCAGCTGTGGGACTACTGGACTCAGGTAAATATGTTCACAATCAGATAGCTATTTGGGTAAAAAGCAATGTGGTCATGAAATGTTAATTCAGCTCTTGTTTGTTTTGAATAATTGAGTGTGGGATCGGAGCCTGTGGACTGCCAGGCCTGGATTCAGACATGGTGGGAAATGGTCTAACTGTGGCCCAGCTGGTGAAAGAGAAGTTCACTGGGGTACCATGGGCTAGAAATGGCCCACAGCCAGTGGACCAAAACTACTAAATAGGAAGCTACCCACAAGAAGGTAAGAGTCTGGGGTCATTCTCACATCGCTGGCAGTCATGCCATAGGAGCAAGGATAAAAGAAAACCAGAAATTGCAGGAGAAATCTCATCCTTTTTTTTCCCCATCCTTTTTTGTATTATACTAAAATACACATAAAATTTAGCATCTTAACCATTTTAAGTGTACAGTTCAGTGGCATTAAATGCATTCATAATGTTGTGTAACCATTACCACCATGCATCTCCATAACTCTTTTCATCTTGTAAAATGGATACCCATTAAACATTAATTCCCCTTTACCCCCTTCTTCCCAACCTGGGCAACCACCATTCTACTTTCTGGCTCTATGATTTTGACTAATATAAGTATCTCATATAAGTATAATCATATTTGTATTTTCATGGCTGATTTACTGCACTTAGCATAATGTCCTTAAGGTTCAGCCCTGTTGGAGCATATGTCATAATTTGCTTCCTCTTTAAGGTATATTCCATTGTATGTATACACCACATTTTGCTTATCTTTTCATCCGTTGATGGACACTTGGGTTGCTTCCACCTATTGGCTATTGTGAATAATGCTGCTCTGAACATGAGTGCATAAATATCTCTTTGAGGCCCTGCTTTCAAATTCTGCTGGGTATATACAAAGAAGTATATACCCATAGAAGTAGATACCATTTGATCCTGCAATTGCTGGATCATATGGTAATTCTATTTTTAATTTTCTGAAGAATCATCGTATTGTTTGCTGTAGCAACTGCACCATTTTACATCCTCATAAGAAGTGCACAAGGGTTCCAATGTTTCCACATCCTCACCAACACTTGTTATTTTCTCTTTTTAAAAAAAATAATAGCCATCCAAATGGGTGTGAGGTGGTATCTCATTGTAGTTTTGGTTTGCATTTTCCCATTGATCAGTGATTTTGAGCATCTTTTCATGTGTTTATTAGCCATTTGTATATATACCTTGGAGAAATATCTATTCAAGCCCTTTGCTCATTTTTGAATTGGGTTGTTTCTTTTTTGTTGTTGTTTATGAGTTGTAGGAGTTCTCTGTATATCCTGGATATTAATTCCTTATCAGATATATAATTTTCAAATATTGTCCCATTTTGTAGATTGTCTTTTTATTCTGTTGATATTATCATTTGATAAACGCATTATTTTAATTTTTATGAAGTTCAATTTGTCTACCTTTCCTTTTGTTGCCTGTGCCTTTGGTGTCATATCCAATAAATTCTTGCCAAATCCAGTGTAATGAAGCTTTTGCCCCATGTGTTCTTCTAAGAGTCTTATAGTTTTAGGTCTTACACTTTGGTCTTTGATCCATTTTGAGTTAATTTCTGTATATGACGTGAGGTAAAGGTCCAGCTTCATTCTTGAGCATGCATTGATAGATATCTAGTTTTCCCTGCAATATTTGTTGAAAAAAAACTCTCCTTTCCCATTGAATGGTCTTGGTACCCTTGTCAAAAATCATTTGACTATATATGCAAGGGATTATTTTTGGGCTGTCTGTTCTATTCTTTTGATCTATATCTGTCTTTATTCCAGTACCAAACTATTTTTAATTACTGTAAGTTTGTAGTAAGTTTTGAAATAAAGAAGTGTGATTCCTCCAGTTTTGTTCTTCCTCTTCAAGATTGTTTTGCCTATTTGGGGTTCCTTGAAATTCCATATGAATTTTAGAATGCGTTTTTCTATTTCTGCAAAAAAGTCATTGGGATTTTGATGGGGATTGCATTGAATCTGTGGATCACTTTGGGTAGTGATCACTGACATCTTAACAACATTAAAATCTTCCATTCCGTGAAAAAGGGATGTGGTTCCACTTTTGTTTTCTTTAATCTCTATCAGCAGTAATGTTTTATGGTTTTCATTATACAAGTTTTTAACCTCCCTGGTTAATTTATCCCAAGTATTTTATTCTTTTTGATGCTATTGTAAATGGAATTGTTTTTGTAATTTCCTTTTCAGATTGTTCATCGTTATGTAAAGAAGTGCAACTGATTTTTATGTTTACTTTGTATCCTGCTACTTTGCTATGTTTATTAGCTCTAACATTTTTTTTGTGTGGAATCTTTAGGGTTTTCTACATATAAGATCATGTCATCTACAGAGATTATTTTACTTTTTCCTTTCCAATTTAGGCACTTTTTATTTCTTTTTCCTGACTAATTGCTCTGGCTAGAACTTCCAGTACCATGTTTAATAGAAGTGGAAGAAATGGGCATGCTTGTCTTCTTCCTGATCTTAGAGTAAAAGCTTTCAGTCTTTCACTACTGAGTGTTGCTTGCTGTGGAGTTTTCATAAGTGGTTTTTATTATGCGGAGGTAGTTTCCTTGGGTTCCTAGTTTATTGGATTTTTTTTATCATGAGAGGGTGTTAAATGTTGTCAAATGTTTTTTCTACATCAATTCCGATAATCATTTTTCCTTCATTCTTTTAATGTGGTGTGTTACATTGATCAATTTTCATATACTGAACTATTCTTGCATTCCAGGAATAAATCCCACTTGGTCATGGTGTATAATCCTTTTAGTATGCTCCTGATTTTGGTTTGCTAGTACTTTGATGAGGACTTCTGCATCAATGTTCATTAAGGATGTTGGTCTGTAGTTTTCTTTTCTTGCAGTGTCTGTCTTGTTTTGGTATTAAAGTGATGCTGGCCTCACAGAATGATTTAGGAAGTGCTCCATCCTCTTCAATTTTTTTGAAAAGTTTAAATAGATTGGTATTAGTTTTTCTTTCAGTGTTTGGTAGAAATCAGTGAAGCCATAAGGTCCAGGACACTTATTTTACAGGAGATTTTTTATTACTGTTTTAATAGTAAAATATTAAATAGTTTACTAGTTATAGGTCTCTTCACATTTTCTATTTCTTCGTGATTTAGCCTTTGTAGGTTTTGTGCTTCTAGATAGCTGTTCATTTCATATAGATTATCCAATTGGTTGGCATACCATGGTTCATAATACTCTCTTACAATCCTTTTTATTTCTGAAGAATCAGTAGTAATGTCACCATTTTCATTTTTTGTTTTTAGTAATTTGAGTACTCTCTCTTCTTTTCATAGTCTATCTAGCTAAAAGTTTGTCAGTTGATCTTTTCAGAGAACAAAGTTTTGTTCTTATTGATGTTCTCTATTGTTTTTCTATTCTCTATTTCATTGATCTCTGCTCTAATCTTTAGTGTTTTCTTCATTCTTCTAGCTTGGGTTTAGTTTGTTCTTCTTTTTCTAGTTTCTCAAGTTGTAAAGTTAGGTTTTTTGATCTGAGATCTTTCTTATTTTTTAATTCAAGTATTTATAGTTATAAATTTCCTCCTTAGCAATACTTTCACTGCACCTCATAAACTTTGGTACCTTGTATTTTCATTTTCTTTCATCTTGAAGTATTTTCTAATTCCCCCTGTCATTTAGTCTTTGATCCATTGTCTGTTTAAGAGTGTAGTGCTTAATTTCCACAAATTTGTGACTGTTCCAGTTTTACTTTTATTATTGTTTTCTTTTTTTTTTTTTTTAATTTATTTATTTTTGCCTGTGTTGGGTCTTCGTTTCTGTGCGTGGGCTTTCTCTAGTTGCGGCGAGCGGGGGCCACTCTTCATCGCGGTGCACGGGCCTCTCACTGTCGTGGCCTCTCTTGTTGTGGAGCACAGGCTCCAGACGCGCAGGCTCAGTAATTGTGGCTCACAGGCCTAGTTGCTCTGCGGCATGTGGCATCTTCCCAGACCAGGGCTCGAACCTGTGTCCCCTGCATTAGCAGGCAGATTCTCAACCACTGCGCCACCAGGGAAGTCTATTATTGTTTTCTAAATTCATCCAGTTATGGTCAGTGAAGATACTTTCTATGATATCTGTCTTTTTAAAATCTATTGAGATTTTGGTCTAACGTATAGTCTCTCCTGGAAAATATCCATGTGTACTTGAGAAGAATGTGTGTGCTGTTGTTGGGTAGGGTGCCCTGCATATGTTTGCTAGATCTAGTTGGCTTATTGTGTTATTTAAGTCCCCTATTTCTTTACTTATCCTCTGGTTGTCCTATCCACTATTGAGAGTGGGGTATTAAAGTCTCCAACTATTACTGTAGAACTATTGCTCTCCTTAATTCTGTCAGTTTTTGTTTCATATATTTTGATAATCTGTCATTAGATACATAAATGTTTATAACCGTTATACATTCTGGCTATATGAAACTTTTATTAATATATGATGTCTTTCTTTGTCTCTTGTAACCATTTTTGATTTAAAGTTCATTTTGTCTGATATAAGGATAGCCACTTTTACTCTCTTTTGATTACTATTTGCATGGAATATCTTTTTCCATCCTCTCTCAATCCATCCTCTTTCATAGCCCGCAGTGTCTCCCCAGCACCCCCTACTGACAAGGTCTAACACTGTATCATCTGGTAAAGGAGAAATGTTTAAAAGCGTCCTGCTTCAGTATCACAATGCAGGGCAAAAAAAAGAGTGAAATTTGAGCTAAGAGGCAATAAAATGACAATGGACACAGTCCCCTAATTTTTAGAGCATTAATAGAGCATCTTTAACAAAGCATTTTTCCTAAAGATGTTGAGCTCTGGAAGGGGGCACAGTTCCAAGGCCTCATCTGATGCCAGAATCCACTCAATAAAAATAAAATGTTAATAGTAAAAAACTCAGCTCCCAGGCAGGCATTGTGTGTAATGTATTACATACACCATTTGAATCCTCACAATAATCTGCATTATTTTTTCCATTTTGCGAATGAGGGAGCTGTGGGTGAGAGAGGTAAAATGGTTTGTCCTGAAAAAACACAACCACTGTCATTCAAATTCAGGTCATCCTGAAAATATGACAAGCAGTATCTAATTACTACTCACACACCTGTAAAGATGGAGAGCGTATCACCTCTTGAGGTAGCCCAACTGTCTCTGGACATTTCTGAATGTTGAAAATCTTTTCCTTTAGCCCACATTGAGGACATGTAGTCCCTCTTCCACGTGGCAGCCTTTTTATATTTGGAGATATTTCTTTTGTCTGTATATGATTTTTCTCTCCCCAGGTTCAACAGCCCTGCTTCCTTCAGCATTCTGCATCATGCTGCTCTGACCAGGCTCAGGTATTCACTCTCATTTCTATATTGTCATGCAAAAATGGATGCAGTTCCCCAGAGATGGTCTCCCAGAGCAGGGCCCCATTGCCTGCCTCTGCCTGTCCCAAATGATCTAGCAAGTCAGATCATTTCTATGAGCTTTGGTTTTCCTCTTCTATAATTCTGGGACAAAAAAATATGTCTAATAAACCCAATTGCTAATTGGGTTTCTGTGGGGATTCCACAAAATAATACATAAGAAAGTGCCTAGCACAGTGTTTGACTTAATAAAGATTTGAAGAAACTAGTCCACTGATATGGAGAAAACCTGAGAATTATTCCCAGTCCTACTGTGGCAGAGCAGGAACTAGAATCCAGCTTTTCTGATACTTATGCCTGACCTCTCCTCACATTTTAGAGGCAAAATCAAGCTTCTCTCCACTTGGAATAAACAGTGAATCACATCATATGAATATGGCCACATGCCATTTCTCAAGCGTCAAATATACCAGAATTAATCAGGGCAATAGTCATACAGACAGCCATGGTGTCAGGATCAGCCCCTTTCTCTCTGTTGTTTTTTTTTTTTCTCCTCTCCCACGTTCTCTCTTTGATGATTCCACATCCTAAAATAATTGAGCACATTTGTGGAGAGAGCCTAATGGCTGGTGGGGTCCCTCTGAGGACTACTGTGTATTCCCTACAATGACATTCATTAGTCTGGCTGACATCAATACCGTTCTCAGGTTAATGTGTTTAATTTAATGAGGCATCTATTTTCAGTTGGAAAAGTCCTGAAGAAGCATGTTTTCTCCTGATGAGTTCAGCTCATAAAAACATTAAAGCTGGCCTTGAAATAGTTGATTAAGAAAATGAATCTAAACAACTTCTTCTTCATCAGCTATAGGCTGCACTTAAATTAAGTCATGTTAAGTTGCCCATTTCTTAGGGGAAGAAACAGGAAGAGAATCCTCACTTGGCTCTGTGATTTGTCCTCCATTTGCTTTTTTGTTTCCCTCCCCTCTGACCCCCCAACACTCCAAGATCCAAGGGTATGAAGAGGCCAAGGACAAGTGTGTGATGAGGGGTTGCAATTGAGCAGCCTGAGTACCCAGAACAGACAGAGAAGCTCTCATGTAGTGGCAGAGGCCACAAAGATGTGTTCACGTAGCAGGGAGTCAAGCTGGCCTGCCTCTGTCATTTAACAGTTTTCTGGGGTCTACTGTTACAGCACCAGCATCCTACACCTGGTGGGCACTCGTGGATATTTGTTGAATGAGTGAAGGAGATGCTCCACAGATGGTGGCTCTTATTATTATTCACAGAATCACATGATCTCAAAAGGGAAAGATGCCAGATGTCCCAAACATATCTAGCCAGTGAGCCAGTGTTCATAAGCCCTGGCCCTAGAGCCAAAGATGACCAAAGGGCCAATTTTCTTTGATGATTTAACCAGTAGCCACTCTCACATCACTCTCTCCTTGGGCACTTAAAACCACCACCAGCTGTTAGAGATGCCAGCCAGCATGCACTTTTTTCCCTGGAATGAGCTTCCAGGCCATGCCAATTCAGTGCCTACCTCTGCCTGAAAGGCAGAGAAGATAGAGGAACTTGTCACTCTTTTCACTCTTATTCTGCCTGCTCATAATCAGAATTCCCTCTGAGGGCAAGTTCAACCCTGAATGGAAACAATGGCATATCTGTGGAGCTGATGGCGGGGGTGTCTGCAATGGAGTGTAGGCTTTACAGGAAGACAGGGCAGATTTCACATCTCATTCTACCACTTTCCAACTGCATTAGTTTTCTATTGCTGCATAACAAATTATCACAAACTTAGGAGCTTAAAACAATAGCTATTTATTACCTCTCAATTTCTTAGGTCAAAAGTCTGGGCACAGCTTAGACAGCTTTTCTGCTCAGGGTCTCACAAGGCTGAAATCAAGGTGTCCTCCAGGCCTTGTTCTCATTTCTAGGATCAACTAGAGAAGCATCTTCTCCCAAGTTTCTTCAGGTTATTGGCAGAATTAATTTCCTTGTGGCTGTAAAATGCCTGGCAGCTTGCTTCTTTAAAACCAGCAATGAATAGAGAGGACTTCTACGGCATCAGTGTCTGACCTATATACCTTCTTTAAAAGGACTCACCTTGGGCTTCCCTGGTGGCACAGTGGTTGAGAGTCCGCCTGCTGATGCAAGGGACACAGGTTCATGCCCCGGTCCAGGAGGATCCCACATGCCGCGGAGTGGCTGGGCCCGTGAGCCATGGCCACTGAGCCTGCGTATCAGAGCCTGTGCTCCGCAATGGGAGAGGCCACAACAGTGAGAGGCCCACATACTGCAAAAAAAAAAAAAAAAAAAAAAAAACAGGATTCACCTTATTAGGCCTGGCCCACACAGTTAAACCTCCCCAATGGACTTAAAGTCATCTGATTAGGGACCTTAACTACATCTGCAAAATCCCTTAATATCCCAAAATAACCTTTACTATATTCTATAGGTAAAGCAAGTTACACAGCATGTCCACACACAAGGAGAAAGAATTATACAAGAGTATGGGTCATTGGGGTTCATCTGAGGATTCTGCCTACTACACCACTTGGAAGGAAATGGGTAAGTCTCTTTACCCCTGAGGTTTCATATCCCTAGTTGTAAATGGCAACAACATTGCTTTATTTAGGATTTGTAAAATAATTAAATGACATCACATATATAAATGGGTAGCACAGAGAGCACTCAGGAACAGTGTATTAAATTGAACTGAAAGATAGAAGAAGTGATATCACTAGGAACATCTGGAATTTTACCTTCTACTCTCCTCAAATCTATCTTCTCTAGTTGATTCTAGCCCGTTATCTGAGTCCATCTGATTCCAAACTGGGTCTTAACTCGGGAATTCTCCTGCCTTCCTGTCTCAGTTCCCCCATCCTGTCTCAGTTCTCACATTCCTGGTGGTTTATACTACTGGCTATATCTGCTGCATCAGGGTCCTGACACTCAACCTATATGGGATCTTGTGTAATAACCCCATCCTGGCTCCTGAATGCTCCTTTTTACCAAATTTATCCAGCACCTACTAAGTGAGTACCTCTGCCAGTTCTCTCTGCCACACTGGAAAGCCAGTCTGATTATTTATTCCCACGTTCTTCAAATGGAGATATCATAGCTAAAGGGAGGCAAATTAGCTTTGGTATCTTTGTTTCTGCACCACGTCTAACATAGTATGGATATGGCCTCCAACTCTCAGCAGGAAGGACCAAATTCATCAGACCACCAACTGTCACTTAGAGAGTCCTGTAGATCTTTGTGCTGCTGTCCTGTCTTCCAAGGTGCCTGCCATCTGTGGTTTCCAAGACTTTGGGAGGAACAACAGTGTGAGACACTGGAGTGGGTGGCAGGAAGATTGATTCTGGCAGGGAGGGAGGGATTTTCCAAAGCCAATTGTGTCCTCTTCCCCTTGGCCTTAAATACCCTGGGGTAGGGCATGCTCCTGGGTCTTCAGCACCTTAGACAATAACCACACAGACTGGCTCTGATACTGAAGCCGAGTTTGTATCTTGGCTTTTATGACTCAAGGACTAGTAAACTCATACACAGCAGAGAAACCTCAAAGATCCCCTTGTTTATCAGCCCCACTCCACCTTTATAGGTTAAGAAATCCCAGGAGAGTTAAAGTGAGAAGTGACTAGAAGTGAATCTGCTATATGACCTTGAATCACTTCCCTTCTCTGGGCTGCAACTCTAAATCCTATGATTATAGGATGCCTGGTTTGAGGGGGAAGATGTGCCAATATCTATGAGCTCCACAGACCAAAATGTGACCCTTATATCGGGCACAGCCAAATAGGTCATGAGTCTGATGACCTCCTAATATATTATTGCCTTAACAGGATTTTACCCTTCTGTTCTAGTAGCAGCAATTTAATAAAAGACAAATCCATGTATGGCTATGTTGATCAACACCAAACTAATTAAAGAGATTTTATTAACAGTTACTATATCAAAGGCCTCATGAAACATTGGAAAGTCTTCCAAGTCAATAAAGCAGCTCCCAGATTCAGAGAATGTTCCAGATGCAAAGGCTTTCACAGTTGTTCTGTCCCACTTTTTTCATTCATCAGATGAGTGCTATAGTTTCTCAATCTGTTTTTTCTTTTTTCCTCTTTTTCTACTTTCTCTTGAGTTAATTGATTACTTATTATCCCATTTCATCTCATCTATTAACTTATTATAAGTATTACATATTTATATATTTTAGTGGTTTCCTTAGGATTTTCAATATTCATCCTTAATTAGTCTACTTTCAAATAATAATATACTTTTTCATGTGTAGTATAAGGAACTTAAACATTATTGTTTAATTACCCCCCCAATCCTTTGTGTTACTATTGTTAGACATATTTTTACATATTCTCTAAATAATTTTTTGCTTTAAACAGTCATTTAAGTTTTAAGAGCAATTAAAAATAAGAAAAGAGGTACATTTTTTTTTTTTTTTTTTTTTTTTTTTTTTGGTACGCGGGCCTCTCACTGTTGTGGCCTCTCCCGTTAGGCAGGCGGACTGTCAACCACTGCGCCACCAAGGAAGCCCAAGAGGTACATTTTATTTTACATTTACTTATTACATTGCAAGCCCTTTTTATCTGTTTAATATCAGATTTTTTCTGTTTGAAAAACATCCTTTAACATTTCTTTTAGATTAGATCCACTGACAATGAATTTCCTCAATTTTTGTTTGAGAAAGTTTTTATTTCTCCTTCAGTTTTGAGACATATTTCTTCTGGTATTGAATTCTGGATTGACAGGCTTTTGAGGATTTTGTTGTGTTGTTGTTGTTTTGTTTTGTTGCCCTTTCAGTACTTCAAAAATGTCACTCCAATATCTTCTGGCTTGCATGAGTTTTGATTAGAAGTCTGCAGTAATTCTTTTTTCTGTTTCCCTCTGCATGTCTTTTATTTTCTCTGCCTGCCTTCAAGATATTCTTGTTGACATTTTTTCTCCAGCCATTTGAATAAGATGTGCCTAGGGGTGTGTGTGTATGTGTGTGGGTGACATTTATTCTGTTTGAGGGTCTTTGAGTTTCCTGGATACGTGGGGGTTTTGTCTATCATGAGTTTGGGGAAATTCTTGGCAATTATTTCTTCATATTGTTTTTCTGCTTTATTCTCTCTCTCTTTCCCCCCTGCAATTCCAATTACATATCTCTTAGGTTGTTTGATATTGTCCCATGCTCTTAGATGTTCTAGTCTGTTTTGTTCCCCACTCTTTTTCCTCTTTCCTCTTTGTGTTTCAATTAGGTAATTTCTACTGACCTGTCTTCATGTTCCCTGATTCTTTCCTTAGCCGTTCCAAGTCTGCTGAGGAGCCTGTGGGAGGTATTCTTCATCTCTGTTACTGTATTTTTCATTTCAAGCACTTCCATTTGATTTTTTTTATAGTTTCTACTGAAATTACCCAACTAATCTTGCATGTTGTCCTTATTATGATTAATATGTTTATTAATCATAGCTATTTTAAATTCCCTGTCAGTTGGTGTCACATCTGAGTCTGGTTCTGATTACTTTATATCTTACACATGTATATATTACACAATTTTTTGGTTGAAAGCTGAACTTCTTGGCTCAGACAGAAGAGACTGAGGAAATTATTTTTATGCCTGGAAATGGGCACACTTTTCCTTGTGCTAGTGCCTTTAGTGATGGGATTTGAGTTAATCTAGTGAGGAGTTGGACTGGGTTTGAGATTTGTTGTTGCTATGGTGACCCTCAGTGTACCACAGGCTTCAAATTCCTGTGGTAAAGTTTTGTGTTTAGGGTAGAGAATGGCTTTCCAGAGTTTTCCAGTCTGTTTAACACTGTGCTTTAGGCCTTTCCTTTGCACTGGGCCTCAGAGAGGGTCTCTCTACACACTCTTCTCCTCTCTTGTCCCTCTTCCAGTATCCTTCAGGTCCTACTAGTTACGCAAAGCTTGTCATCTTGACAGCAGGGCCACTGGGGATGTGTTTTCTATTGCTCTGATTAAGCCTCAGTCTTAGGCCCTGTTTCCTTACTTCTCAGGGTCAGGCCTTGTTAGTTCTCCTGCCCCTTCACCTGTTCAGTTCTAGACCCAGTGAGTATTCCTGCCCATCCCCCTTAAGGGCAACTTTTCTTGTCCTGTTTTCCACTTAGATTAAGGTTTTTGTTTCATAGGAAAGATAGGGGAGAAAGGTTTGGGCAGAATTTTCTGCAACTCCCCCATGTGTGAGCCACAATGGGCATTTGCTTAGAACTCTTTCTGACCCTTTCTGTGAGCTTCCCCTGGGGTTCCAGAGAGAACTAGCAAGTTGATGCAGACTCCCCAAATCCTGGGGCTTCACACTGTCCAGCCAACCTCACTCAGCCTTCACCAACTTCTTGATTATTCTATCTCAACACTTCTTACCTGTGTCTGGTTGCACACTGTAGGTGAGGGGGTGCTTCCATATCCTTTCTTCCTGCAGCATTTTTCTTTTCAGATTTGGGTCCACTTGTTTGCTCCTTGACCTCAGTTTTTGAGTAGGTTCAAAAAAAAAAGTCATGAATTGGAAGTTAATCGGACTCTCTTCCATTTTAAGAGTATGCACGTGCTTTTACAGGTTGAAAAAAATTGTAACTTCAAATGTAGAGCCTTATTTTTATATCATTTGTATTATTTATATCACAGAGTGACCTCAGGCACACACACTACCCTGGGTCTCAAGTCCTCAGTTTAGAGAAAATGAACCCAATTTTCTCCAGGACTCTCACAGCTTCATAGCCTGTGAAGCTTACACTCTGTAACATATCCTCACCTGCCTCACCTGAGAGTCATTCAAAACCCACCTTCAGAGGCCCCATTGTGTGCCAGGCCCTGTGGTTGGCCCTGGTGATATAGACCCTGTTGATCCCACTGACTGACACTCTCAGCCCCTTGGAGAAGGGAACCAGATGGAGTAATGACATAACTCAGTGGGCAAAAGGCCAGGGCCAGGTCAGCACAGGGCACGGGAAGACCCAGAACTCTGTCCACTTTGGGTGTTCAGGAGAGCTCCCCGGGGGCCTGCACACACCTTCCGTGTGGCCTCCAAACCTGCTCCACACAGATTACCACCTGCGAGGCCTTGGACACATCATCCCACCCCAGGGCCTGTTGCCCGGTCTGTCTCATCCAGGTCTCAGCTTAAATGCCACCTCATCCAAGAGGTTTTCCTGGACCTCAACCTGAAATCGTTACACAGTTCTGCTTTATTTTCTTCATAGCACCACATCCATCACTATTAGAGATTATCTTATATTCTTCAACTGTTTATTTGATTCTCGTCTGTATGCTCTTGATCCCACGCACACCAAATGTGAATCTTTTATTCATTCATACAATAAGTATTTATGTCTTAATCAGTGTTCTAGGAGCTTGGTATTTAGCAGTGAACAGAAAGACCAAAATCACTACCCATATGGAGCTCACATTTTTGTGAAGGCATTCAATAAACAAAGTAAATAAATAAAATATAGAGAGTACAGCAGACAGCAGTAAATGATCAGGAGATTAAACTAGGCAGGAGGGGTGAGAAGTGCCAGGAGGCTGGGGTGCAGTTTCACATGGGTGGTCAGGAAGGGCCTTTCTGGGAAGGACTCATGTGAGCACACACCAGAAGGACGTAAGCCTGTGGGCCATGAGGGTCCCTGGGGGACACGCCCCAGGCCACGGGAACCACAAGCAGAGGTGGGAGGTGGGAGTGTGCCCAGTACACCAGAGGGTCAGCAAGGAGGCCCATGTGGATGGAGCGGAGTGCGGGAGGGGCCCCTGGGGGCGTGGGGGTCGAGGAAGGGCTCTGGCTTTACCGGAGGAAGATGGGAGCCGGGGAGGGCATGAGCAGAGGAGAGAGGTGGGTGCCCAGCATCGTTAAAGGCTCTCCTGCTGCTCGGTGGAGAAGAGACCATAGGAGGCAAGAGTGGAATCAGGGAGATGATTGGGCGGAATAATCCAGGCTGTGGGTGATGGTAGATCAAATCGGGACAAGAGCATGAGGGTTAGAGATGCTGAATTTAAAAAACACCCGACACAGCACCTGGCACACAGTAGACCCTCAGGAGATTAAGCCATGATGATCATTGTACTGAAGGTGCCGAGAAACCTGAAATGTAATCTCGCAGCTGCCTGCCCTCACCTGATTTCAGTCTCTCCCAGAGGATTGAAAAGACAGACCCTTGGGCTACAGAGAGAAATTGCCCCCGAAGCTGTGCAGGGAGAAAGTCTCCTGCGCTGGAGCAAGAGAAGAAGGCAGGTTATAGAAGTGTTAAAATGCTAACACTTCACATGTTCAACACAAGCTTAAATTACACTCATTCAGGTATTTATAAGGGGAAGGTAAACTTTGAAAACAATTTCCTCTCTCTTGGTAAAAAATTATATATTTAAAAGGTTGAGAGGCAAAAACATGTGTGTGGTAGCTTGAAATTTCCCAATTCAAACCCTTGCTTCCTGTAATATATTCATTTGATGGGTCTTTTAACTAGATGTGAGGTTGCATTCACACAGAGGACAGGACGCCTGTTTGCCTTTGGCGTGAAACTGACAGCCACTTTCCGTTTTTAAAGATATGCCTTTTAAGCAGTGGAGGTAATTCTAAGAAGAAAACAAACAAACAAACAAAAATGCAGCCCCAAAGCAAATTAGCCTCCAGCTGTGGAAAGCTAGGCTTTATGGCTGTCAGGTTTTGATCTCGGTGAGAGAAACTGGCAAAGAATCCAAGGCAAGCTTGTAGGAGATTCCAGGGAGCTGAGAGGCAGAGGTGAGAGAGGCAGGGCCACCGGCTGGGCCTCCTGGGTGGGGGCCAAGCTCTGCCACAACCACTGGGTCACCTGGAGCCCACTGTTGCCCTGCTGTGCCTCAGTTTCCCCAGTTTGACCAGTCCTTCTGTGAGGTCCCTCCCAAATTAAAATTTTTAATTACTGAAGGACAATAAATGTTGGGGGCAGTGAGGGAAGTGTAATCCTGATGACTTTGGGACTATTTAATTTAAGGAACAAAAGTGAGGAAAAATGCCCTCATGTCTTTCCTGCAGAGAGAATGACAATGACTAACTCAACTGTAAATGAAAGGTCAGAGTTTGCTAAACATCTTCTCACCCATTGTCACATTTAATCCCCCCCATAATCCTAGGAGGTGGGTATTATCACTGTCAATTCACAAATGTGGAACTGGAGACTCAGATAATGGACATGCATGAGGGCATCAGGCGGAACTGGGCTGTAGGTGTGCTGCCTTTGGATCACACATTCTGCAGATGCCTGGGCTCTGAGTACTGGAAAGAGAAGAGGACCCTGAGGTTGATCTGTGCCTTTCTGAGGGTCCCCAAATGCTGAGGGTGAGCGTGACTGCAGTGTGGGTTTGCAGAAAGCTGGCATCTCTCTCCTGGGGGCCAGTCACAGAGGCCCCCACCCCTTTCCCTAGAGGATCAAATGAGAAAAGGGCATTGTCCCATAGGACCAACCTCTGGCCTTCATACCTGGTGAAACTTGGTTGGAGAAAGCTGTGCTGAGACTGCCATGTAGCTTCTCACTCTCCCCTCCAGGTCTAGGCAGGGGATCCCCACTTGGCAGGGTTTCAGGGTGACACGTGAGCAGTCAGCTGCCAAGAGAATTGCTGCCCACATTCCTCCAGCCCTGGGATCAGGGACCCCGAGAGAGGAACTTGTATTTGCTTAGAGACAGTGGCCCCTGGCCCACATGCCAGGATGAACAGGGGCACACACCCCCTCAGGGTCAATTTCTGTGTCTGTCTCTTCCATACCTTTCCACCCTCATTGTCCCATTTCATCCTGAGCCCATCATCCCAAATTCAGTGTCATCCATACAGTAGGTGCTCAGTGGGACCTGAAGCAGCTCTGCAAGGCAGTGAAGTTCAACTTGGCCATTTTAGGAGCCCCACACCAATTTCAAAACAAGAGACATCATTGACAGTTGATGACTCAGACTTCACTGTTTCTTGCTTACACCCCGTGCAGGGGGAGATTCAGCGAGAGGTGGATTCTGCTGACTACAGCCCCAGAGAGAGCCACAGAGGTGGGACTCCTCCCGTTCTCCCTGCTCAACCCCAGGGCCCCTTCAGTCTGTTCTCTGTATTTCTGAGACACCTCCTGCATATTCTGTCATCTCAATTTCAACGTGTCTAAAACACATGTTTGAAACCTAGCTCATCATCTTTCCACCCACCTGCCCCTTACCTGTATCCCCAATGAACAAGACCTATTTTACAACCTTCTCAGTCACCCAGGCTTGGAAGCTCGGTGTCACTATAAAATTCCACTCCATTTGCAAGTCACTATCTTTAAGGTATGACTTCTTACCCTCATCTTATAGTTATGGCAGACGTCAGCAATGCCCCACCCACAGCCTCTGGCCCTACTCCTTCAGTGCACGCCTGAATCCTAAGGCCCAACTCCTGTATTCCATTGCCTGAAGACTCTCACAAGCCTTCTCAGCCCACTCTGATCTCCTTGGGGCAGGCCAAAGTTTCCAGGGAATCAACTCCCTTGGAAACAGCCTTCAACCAAGAACACCAGTTCCCTCAGCCTTCAGGTGGGGTCCCTTCTGGGTCCCAGAGTTTCCCCAGGAGAATTAAGCCCCACCTACCCACAGGGTGGGAAATGTGGCCAGGCCAGACTAGGCCCAGAGGACATCGCCCAGAGTAGCCTGAGGATGTGCCTTCACAACAGAAAGATGGGACAAAAGCTGCAAGAAGCCAACAGTAGGACTGCAGGGAGGAAGGCCTGCACTGAAGCTCCCAGAAGTAGCCCAGACTCAGAGGGAGAATTGAGCAGGTGAGCTGGGGTGGGGGTGCCTGGAACAGACCAAGGTCCCAGGGAGGGCAAGTGACTCAGGGGCAAGCCTGTGGGCAAAGGTGGGCCCCCTACATTGAAGCGATCACTTTGGAAAACTCAGTATCATGAAGCTGAACTTCTGCATAACCCGTTACCCAGCAGCTCCACTCCTGGATCCACGCCTCACAGGGAGGCACGCGTATGGTCATCAGAAGATGTTAGTAACATCCCTATGAGCAAGAACTCCAAACGGAAAAGTACCCAAATCCCATTTGGAGTTGATGGATGCATAAATGGTTGCATATTCATACAGGAGAACCCTAGCCATCAAAAGGAACAAACAGTGCACAACTTAATGCAACCAGGCGGATAAGTCTCACCAACACAGTGGCACACAACAGAAGCCACACACATGGGGGCACAGATAGTGAGTCCATTTGCTTGAGGTTCAGAACAGCACAGGTAAATACACTCTTAGAAGTCAGAGGGGTAGACATAGGGAGAGGGCACAGAGGGGCTTCTGGGGGCCAGCACAATTATTTGCAAAAATTCAGCTATGCAGCTGTGATTTGCTAGCTTTTCTTGTCATATACTGTGTTACACTGTAACAGAAAGTGTACTTAAGAGGCCCCAGGGACTTTGCTGTGCTGGATGGATGGGCGTGAGATCACGTTGAACCAAACCCGCCAATTCATACTGTTTACCAACAAATGGTGCATGCATGTTGAATGAATAAATGAACAAGTGAGTGCATAAACTTATAAACAAATGAATAAGGAAATAATGAGCAAATGTATGCATAAGGTGATGAATAGATGAGCACAGTCAGGAGTGAGTGAACGAATGAACTGATGAAATAAAGGAGGAAAGAATGAAGAAATCACTGAGGACTGTGTAAGGAGCCGGGTGCACAAATGGACAAAGAAAGAATGATGGAATAAATGAAAGGCTGCATCATGGAAGTAGGAATGAATGAAACAAGGGGTGAAGGGCAGAATAAATGAACACCTAAATGTGTGTGAAGAGATACGTGCATGCGATCAGAAATGAATGAACAAAAACTGAAGAGGTGGACAAGCGAGTAGAGGGACAGCTGACACCCAAGTGAAGTACTGAACGTCTATGTCCCCAGGAGCAGCAAACCCCAAAGTCCAAAGGCAGCATCTCCTCCCAGACATGAGGCCAAAGCCTTGGAAGATCGGCCACAGAAGTTCCTAAGGTGCCCTTATTTTAGATTTAATAAGAATATTATTCTGCAAACGTCAGCTGAAGCTGCAGAACACACTGCTCGGTGGTATTAACTCTGGGTTCAGAGGGAAGAGCTAGATGGAATTGGCTACATCGTTTTCACAGTTAGGTCACAGATAATTACCTATTATGGAGCAAATTCCCAGAAGGATTTTAATAATTGCTATTTAAATAACACATTTTTACTGTCTCCTTATAAATTAATCTCTGGGAGGTGTAATTACTGTTGGTGTGGGAAAGTTTGCTGAGTGGCCTGGGAATAAGGAAGGATGTTGGTGTCGTCACCGTAATCGTCCCCTGAGACCCCGAGGCCAGGTGATGCTGGGGATGGAGAAACCTGGGTCCAGGACGTCAGGCGAGTCCTTCCCTAAACTGGGTCACCCCGGTCAGCTCCCCTGAGAAGTGAAGATGGTTTCCAAATGCCCAAACTCCCTGGGTTATCAGGGAGCTCTCACTCTAGACCCAGGTCAAGGTCAGAGTTAGTCTCCCCTCAACTGTTTCCCCACAGCTCAGGAACATCCTCATCACAGGGTAACAGGGTCTCCATTTCGCCCCCAGGGGCAGGACCCATTTCGTCCTCATCGCGCACTCAGCTCCCAGCACAGGGCCTGCACACAGTAGGTGCTCAGCAAACACTGGGGGAGGAACGCATGGATCTTGCTGTGCAGTGTGGGTTTGAGAAGCCACTTCAGTCCCTTTCAGAACCACAAGGTGTGATGAGCAGGTGGCCACTCACCACATCCTTATGGAGCTTCTCATGGTGGCCCCGTCGCTGACGCTCTCCCAGGTGTCATTCCTTCCCTTGATTCCACCTGCGTCTGCCCATCTCAGCCCCTCCCCCACTCCCTGTGTGCTGCCTCTAGTACCTGGTGGGCCTGAAAGTATGGAAACTGGTGTAATTGTGCACAGAGTATCAACGGGCTCTGATGCAGGGCTGGGGCCCTGCTCTGATCAAAGTACATGAGGGTTAACATGTCTTCTGGTCCTCACACTGACCCTGACCCGGCCGAAGTATTAATGAGAGGTCAGCATGTGGTCTGACCCCCAACAGGGATGGAGGGAGAGGAGACCTACCAAAGTTCTCTGTGAGTGCCTGGAGGAGCTGGGTGGAGAATCCAGGTTCCTGACAGTGACCTGGATGCCACCCCTGCTGTCCATCATGTGGATTGAATGCTGTGTATTTGCACCTGGGATTCTGGAATTTCTTCCTGCTTCCAGAAGTCTGCTTTCCTAAATAGTCCAGTTCAGTCATACTGTCTCTCTCTTTCTAAGGTGTTCGAAACCGCACCTGACGAGGTTCTATCTGCAGGTGTGATGGACAGTCCATCATCCCCTTGTCTCTGTCTGACCCTCCTGACCATTTGGGTGACAGCCAACTCCTCCCCCAATCAGCCCTGATGGAACTGGCCATGGGGACAGGAGGAGAAGACCAGCCGAAGAGGGAGGTCGAGCCGATCACAAAGGCCTGAACTCCGTGGGGAGGAGTGCGGACTCCCTCCTATCAGGAACGAGCAGCAGGTGGGGAGGGCACAGTGGTGAGTTCCGTGCAGCTGAACTGAGCGGCACCTTCGTCCAGGGGATCAGGAACCTGGAGGTGACCCCTGCTGTTCCCAGGGGGTCTGTGACCTTGAGGTACCTCAGGGTATGTCACCTGTGGAACCTCCAAGAGTTCTAGGAACTACCTGTCTACCAGCTCAGCCGACAGGGTTGAGCACAGAGACCAAGTGACCATCCGACCGGTCACCTCCACGGGCTCTGCCTGGCGGGGCTGTTCTGGCCGGACTCCTCCATGCCCCCTGCTCTCCCGCAGCAAGTCCAGCCTCACAGGGGCAGCCCTAGCAGGTGCCCTGGGAAATGGACCAAGGGATCCCTGTTCACCTTTCCAGGATGCCAAGGACACCCACAGGCTGCCTCTGAGTGGGGGAACCACAGGTGGCCAGACAGGCAGCTGAGAATCCTCTTATATTTGCTACATTCTTCAGTCTGTTCTTGATCATCACAAATCGCCCTTGGAGGCAGAAGAAGAAGTTATAAAAATGAAAGGAGAAATAGGCAGCAGTGACTCCCATGAAATGAGATCAAGTTTCCTTCTACACAGTTAAACATGGACATTTACAACATCCCTGTCACACGATGCACTGACTGCTGTTAGGGAATATTATTTGGTAATGAAAGGACTGGGGGTTTCTGGCTGTCTTGGTCAGCTCAGGCTTCCATAACAAAACACCACAGGCTGGGTGGTTTAAACCACACACAAAAAAAATTTCTCACAGTTCTAGAGGCTGAAAGTCAAAGATCAAGGTGTCAGCAGGGTGGGTTTCTGGTGAGGGCTCTCTTCCTGGCTTGCAGACGGCCACCTTCTCACTATGTCTTCACATGGCCTTTCCTCTGTGCTTGCCTTTAGAGGAGAGAGCTCTGGTGTCTCTTCTTATAAAGACACAAATCCTTCAGGTCAGAGATTCATTCCTATAACTTCATTTAACCATAATTACATCCTTACAGGCCCCATCTCTAAATACAGCCACACGGGTGGTTAGGGCTTCAACACATGAATTTTGGAGACACACAAACATTCATTCCATAACACTGGCATATAAAAAGCAAAAGAACTGCAGTCTTCAGACAGACCCAGATTTGAGTCTTAGCTCAGCCACATTCTTGTGTGAGTTTCACTTTACTTTCCACTTCACTTTCCAAACCCCTGTCTCCTCATTTCTAAGGTGGGAGATGACCTACTCTCACAAGGTTGCTGGGTGGGTTTAAATCAGGGTTTCTCAACCCCAGCATTTTGATATTTGGGCCAGATAATTCTTTTTCTGGGGGCCTTTCCTGTGCATTGTAGGCTTTTAGCAGCAGACATGGCCTCTTCCTGCTAGATGTCAGGAACATACCTCCCCACCCTACCCCCACCAGTTGTCCCAATCAAAATCATCTCCAGATATTGCCAAATGTTCCCCAAGGGGCAGAAATCAACCCTGGTTGAGAATTACTGCTTTAGATGGTATAATGTGAGTAAAAATTGCAGTTTCTGGGATATTTCAAGCATCAAAAAGTAGTAGTAGTTGTTATTGACTAAATGAAGAATAAAGGTAAAGCCGAGGTTGTCTTGGGAGAGATGCTTCCTGCCTCTTTGTCTCTTTGGAAATCTCCTTGATGGGCTGCTTAGCTAGTTTGGTGATCTCTTTTTCTTCTAATAAAATAAAGCTCAACTGCAGAAAGCTTTGTCATCAAAGGAAAAAAGAAAAAAGAAGATGCTCACACTGAGATGTCCATCACATCCATTTCTTATGCAAGATCCCTGGTTGAAAGAGGTGAAGGGCAGCCCCTCGCCCCTGCCTGTGTCCCCTGCACTGAGGACAGGATGGGCAGAGTCTCATTGCATCCCCACAATAGCTGCAAAGGGCATCATCCTGTCATCGTGCAGGTGAGGAAACTGAGGCTCAGAGGAGTGATGTCACTTTAAGGTCAAGTGTTGTCACCTTCCTAAGCACCTACCAGGTGAGACTAAGCAGAGACCAAAGCCCCTGCTCCATGGAGCTGGCATGCTAGGGGACATAGATCATAGGGGTGAAGATGTAACACATGTCAGGTGGCGATCAGTTCAAAGGAGAAAATCAAGCTGGACATCACACGGCCTCATTTGTCCTAATGAAGCACCTGCCCATGTCCTGCTGCCTGGAGGTGTCTCAGAGCTGCTTTCTGCTGGGGAGGCTCCTGGGTGCAAAGAACACTCTTATGGGAATAATGGATGTGTGGAGTAAGACCAAGGACCCACCATTCCTTCCTTCGTTCCTTCCTCCCTCCCTCCTTCCTTCCTTCATTCCTTCCTTCCCTCACTCATCACCCAGGCCAGCCCTGGTGTAAGTCCGTGGAACCAGGATCACCAGGCCCCCTCCCAGGGCTCACACTCTAGCCGAGGCTTTGATCCTACAAATCGGGGAAGATCAGACCAGGTCATGCCAGCTCTGGGCCTGTCTCAGACCCAGGTCCCTTTTCTGTACAACACAGGCGATAACAGCACTTACTGACCTGTTACCCGTGCTGGGGACATGCTGAGAGTTCTCGTGCTTCGTTTCTGCCCAGCCTCACGACCTCTGCCCTGTGCGCCCACAAAGCACAGATTAGGAAACTGAGACCCAGAGAGATGACGTCAGCTGCACGGTCTCAGAGTCAACAAGTGGCTTCAGGGCCAGAGGACCCGAGTGTGTGTCCAGGCTCGGCCATTCCCCAGCTGTGTGACCTCAACAAGCCTCTCGCCACCGAGCCTGTGTCCTCACCAACAAAGCAGTGATGATGGTGGTACCTGCCTTGTGGGGCTGTTGGGAGGGGAAGTGAGATGGTGCTCGGGACACACATAGGACATGCCTGGTCCAGAGCAACTGTGATCACGGTGACAGAGACTCCCTGCCCTGTGGCTCTCACTGCACTGATCCTTCTGGCAGCCCTTACACGGATGTTCTCTTATAGCCCTTAACAAATCGTTTGCAGGTGAGGAAACCAAGACTCAGCAGAGTGGAGTCATTAAGTCATTTGCCCAAATCACACACAGATGTGAAAAGCAGAATCAGGATTCTACCTTACACTCTGTGCTTTTAATTGCAAGGATTTTTCTGTTTCCTTTTGTTTTATTATTCTTTCTCTCTCTCTGGCTCATTTTCTGCCACCCATTCATATTGATCAGGTTTTGTTTATTTCCTCTTTTCCCTCTCCTGGTTTGGAAATTCCATATTCCATATTCTATTCTCTTTTTAATCGTTAAAAATCATAATAAGCACACTTGACTGAACACAGCCTAAAGTAGATCAATATCCCTCCCCTCCCTCTGAAAAGCACAGGACCCAGGATGTGTTTCCTTTGATGCTCTTTCCACCTCAGTGTTGTGCATTCCAGACCCGTGGTCCCACCTCTTTTATGTCCCTGCACTGGCTGTAATTAATATGGCCGGTGGTGTTACACTTATTTACTATGGTCCGCTCCAAATTTACCCTTTTTTTTTTTTTTGCTCTCTGTTGCTGGTTTGATTCTCTCTTTCCAGGCTCAATGGCCTTCTGAGTGTATTTTTAACAGTTCTTTTAAAAAGGCCTACAAGTGTCTCTTTGCCTAAAAATGTATTTCTTTCTCATTTAATTTTGAATGATAATTTACCTGGGTTTAGATTTTTCCTTTGTTTATTTCATGTGGCACTAAAATATTTTACTCCCTGGCTCCCTGTACTGTTGCAGGGGGATATCTGTGGCCTGTTTGTCATGCCCTGGTAAGTAATCTGTCTTCTCTCTTGCTACTTTTTAAAGATTTTCTCTTTTCTTGGTATTCTGCATTTTCACTACAGTGTATGACTAATCTGCCTCCTGTGGTCTTAATTTTATATATCCCACTCAAGATTAGAGCCACTGGTCTCTGGGTTGGAGGGAAGAAGTTTGCCTAATAATATCTGCCTGTTGTTGACATTACTATTAATATTGTCTTTGTCTTTTGAGGCTGCTATAACAGAAGACCATAGGCTGGGTGACTTATATAAACAACAGAAATTTATTTCTCACAGTTCTGGAGGCTGAGAAGTCCAAGACTAAGGTGTGGGCAGTTTGGGTGTCTGGTGAGAACCCGAATCCTGGTTCTCTGTCCTCATATGGTGGAGGGGCTTAGGGAGCTCTCAGGGGTCTCTTTTAAGAGGTTTTTAAAACCCTCCCATGAGGGCTCCACCCTCCTGACCTAATCACCTCCCAAAGGCCCCATCTTCTAATACCAACACACTGAGGATGTGATGGGGTTTCAACATATGAATTTTGGGGGGACACAAACATTCAGTCTATATAGCAAATATGCATATTGATAATAATTAATAAGCATCATAGCTAACACATGTTGAGGGTTTACTTTGTGCCAGGCACTATTCTAAGTGTTGTGTGTGTGTTATTTCAGGTTATTTCATCCTCAAAAGCCCTCCTATAGTATTACCCTCATTTTACAGATGAGGAAACTGAAGCGCAGAGCAGCTGAGTTCACTAGAGAGAGTTGGGTGTAGAGTGTGGATGGCACAGACTTGGGGGGTCAGGCAGGTCAGAGTTCACATCCCCATCTGGCTCCTCACCAAGCTGTGTGGCATTGAACAAGTGACTCCCACTTTCTGAGCCTCTGTCAAGTGGGGGATGGGCTAGGACCCCTGCAGGAGCCAAGGCCTCACAGGGGCTGCAGAGACGAGAGTCTCCCCTCTCTCCCTGAAGCTGCAGTCCCTGCTCTGATTCCAGGCACCTTTGGGGCTGGGGACGCCCAGAGGAGAGGACTGTCCCTTAGAGAGAGGGGGGCTGCCTGGGCTGCCAGGAATTGCCAGGAGCCTGTGGAGCCCAGAAATCCCAGGGATATGAAATAGTAGTGTCACTTCTGGGGTCCAAATTCCCCCTGGCAGGGAGCAGCGGACCCTCATCAGCAACTGTGCAACCACCCTCAGAGTGGCTGAGCTCCACAGATACCAGCCTTCCGAACACAAGGATGTCTTTGAATACTTCTTAATGAAAAACATATTTATGTCCAAGCCGAAATTATAATGTCAGCAGTTAATTATCACTTGTCAAACAAGTGTGTGCCCAGATTGTGGGTTTAATTTCCACATAGGTTTGGAAGAGCCTTGTTCCTCTTGTTTGATGAGGCCTCTCTGAGACAGAGAGAGAGAAAGAGAGATTCATTGTTGGAAAGAGTGTTTTTTAAATCAGACTTTTAAATAAGCAGGTTTCCTTGGTGTCTGAGTCAGGGTTCTTTGCAAGTAGCAGAAAAGTACTCAGTGTAGTTCAGGCAAAGAGAAATAAGCTGGGGTGCGGGTACCAGGGCCAGGAATGTGTCATGGAACTTAGGGGAGCTGGCCTGGTCAGGGCCTGATCCTGGCAAAGAAGAAAGGAACTTGGGCTGAGTGGGGGTAAAACAGAGAAAGACACGGAGGTCACTCACCCACTGGGTAGTCAGAGCCACCGTGTGGAGGGTGGTGCTTCTGGTGAGAGGGAAACCGGCAAAGGGGCGCTTTGGGGGCAGGTGGTCCATGCAGGTTTGAGTGCCTTGAAGTGGGAGAAGGATCTGAAGTATCAGGGGAGCAGCTGGATGGCCCATTGTGGAGCTGGGCAAGAGGTGTGTCTTAAAGACAAAATTGTTATAAATTCAGCCTGTGCCCCACTCAACATCAGCCAAGAGGAAGGACTTTTAGGTCTCATAACTGGACCACCAGGGGGCGCCTCTTCCCAGCTCACAGGAAGACTCACCTGGCTGAGCTCCCCCGACACCAGCACCATCCCTCCAGCTGCCTGTGCACCTGCAGGAACGCTGCTTCGGGTCTCCCCGGGTGCAGTGGCTGCATCCTGGGATAAGGACACAGAGGTCTGGGGTCCCTGGTGGCTGGTGATGAGGAAGCCATTGGGGTTGGATGAGCCGACCTGGGAGGGGAGAACAGGGGGTAGAGAGCTGTCAGGGCTTGTCCTCATCTTCTGGGGTCCGTGCAACCCCAATACTGAGCATCTCAGAGCTCAGAATGGGAAGGAGAGATGCAAATGGAATCTCACTGGGGATCCATTTCTCCCCAGGACTTAGCAAGACCCTCAGTGCTGGCAGTGGCGTGGTGAGGTCACCTCACACACTACTCGGCATCCATGCTCTTTCTGGAATTTCCCAGAACAGCAGAGCCATGTTGGGAGTGCTCAGAGCCCAGCCCTGGATCCTGACAAGCCAGCTGGAGCCCCGGCCCCAGCCCTCGGCATCTGTGTGACACCGGCGGTTCCTGAGCCAGGCCTGTGACCTCCTGTGAGAATAGGGGTGTCCCTAGGAGCTGCTCCATAGAGCTGCTGTGACAAATAAGGGACAACATATCATTGAGGACAGCGGGGAGCAGAGCCAGCGCTCAGGGCGCTCACTTCCTCAGCAAATGTCCACCAGAGGCCACCTGGGGGGCCCTGTCTCGGCAACAGGGAGAAGCTCAGGTTCTAGAAAGAGGAGACACCCCAGCATTAACGGTGAACTGCAGTGTGGAAGCCAACGGTAAGAGCCAGGAGTAAAAGCAGCAGGGAGGAGGTGGAGGGTGTTGGAGGTCACACTTGTAAACAGGGGGGTCAGGGAAGGCCTGTCAGAGCAGGGGACACTGGCACAAAGACCTGAAGGAGGATGGGGAGGGAGCCGCATAGACACGGGAAGAAGATCTAGCCAGAGGGAAGGGCAAGCGCCGGGCCCAAGGAGGAGCAGGCCCCAGGCTCCTGGTCCAGGAAGCATGGAGGCAAGTGAGTGAGGGGGACGGGCTGGGGGGATGGGGGAGATGCAGGGCCCGGGGCCACGGTCAGCGTGCACTGTGTCCCTGTGAGGCAGGAGCCCTGGGACGGAGCAGAGCAGGGGCGGCCCTGCCCCGAGTCTCACAGGGTCACCCGGTTCTGCCTGGAGAGTGAGGGGAGCAGGGCCAGGGACCAGCCATAATGGTGAGGGACCAGGGAGAGAGGCTGAGGGACAGGAGAAGATCCCAGATGTGGGGTTGCGTGAAGGCCAGGCTAACAGGAGCTGAGGGTGTCTCTCCAGAAATATTAAGCATTACTCACTCTTAAAACTTGGTACTATTTCACCCAGCATCCCCTTACAGGAGGCTACTTTAACCTCTGTTATTTGGAAGGGTTGTTTATTTTTATATTATAACCTAACATATCCTGACAGTCACTCCAATGTGAAAGTCATGAATGAGTAGTTGTATATGAGGAGAAAAAAGAATGAAGAAAGTAAAAACTACTGTCTTGGGGGGAAGCTATCAGTGATTTATATGCTCTTTTAGATTAGTGTTTGTATGTTTGTAATGTTTGTACTTTCCAAACGCTTCACCGGAAGTAGGCATCACTTGTATCAAGGGGAAAAGTCAGTGTTATTAACAAGAGTGCCGTCCTGTCTCAGGCTGCCTCTCAGGCTCCGGGCACACTGAGCGCGTGTCCCGCCCAATTAGCCCTTTATTACAGATCGTTCTGTTCTCTAATTGTCCGTCCCACATAATTTAGCAGGTCATCTACTGTCTTGTTCTCAAACGCTTAATTTACTGTCTCTTGGCCTCAGTTTCTCATCTCTAAGTGCAGTGGTGGCAGAAAAGGAGATCTTTAGAGGCCCCTCAATGCTAGCTCTCCCTCGGGGCCTGGAATAAAAAGAGCTGACTCTGTGCCAGGACCTGAGCTCAGCCCTTCACGTGCATGAGTTCACTCAATTGTCTAACACTCCTGTGAAGGAGGCACTGTTGCTATCCCCGTTTTACCGATGAAGGTACTGAAGCAACAGAGAGGTTTAGAAACTCACCGAAGGTGACACAGCTCAGAAGTGCTGGAGCTGGGCCTTGAACCCCGGCAGTCTGCACCCCAGTCCCTGCTCTTCCTGCTGTACTGAGTGTCAGCCTTTACTGTGCCCCAGACCCTGTGCTGAGGGCTTGGTACAACATCAGGGTAATAATAACAGAATCTGTCACTGAAGGTGTCACAGGTGTTACCACATCTAAGTCTGGCAGATGTTTTTATCTTTAACTCACATGTGAGGGCACTAAGCTCAGAGAGGGTAAGCAACTTTCCCAAGGTCCCACAGCGAGGACATGGCAGGGCGCAGACTGGAACGCAGGCCAAAGCCTGTGGTCTAACCAGTGGGTGGGGCTCAGGATCATTAACAGGGACTGAGCCTCCTCCATCAGGGTTTGGAATCAGATGCAGCAACACTTGAGATGCTGCCCTGAGAGCAGGAGGCACAGAGTAGGGAAGGGGGGAGCCTGGAGCCCAAAAAGCCAATGTGTCTTGGCCTGGATGGGCTCCCCGCGGGGGCCCGGGGGCTGCAGGCCCCACTGCTCGAGAGGGGCAGCGTCACTTTGTGGCTGTGACCGAGCTGTCCGTCTCAGCTCCAGAGGCATGACTCACTGCAGCTCCTAAATCTTGCGGGAGTTTCTCACCCAACACAATTGTTCTAATTGTCATTGTCGTGGCTGATAACATTTTGTGACAGCCATAAACTCAGAAACTCTGCAGGGGGCGCCAAAGAAGGGAGACACCTGGGATGGTTTGGAAGGAATTTTAAAGGGAAAAAGGGGTGACTCAAAGGCTCGGGGAGACTCGGGTTGGAGGGCTGGCTGCCTGTCCCGCAGGTGGGGCTTTTCACAGTCACCGAATATTAGAACCAGAGGATGTTAAAGCCAAGTGGAAGAAAAAATGTTATAATCTTTGAAAATGAGAAATGCTCTCTCCCCTGCCAGCTTGGATCTCTTCCTGTTGCCCATCACCAGCTGAACGCCCCGTACCTAGAACAGAGACTGGCATGGAGCAGGCACTCAGCGAACTGTTGGGTGAGAGACCGGTTTCATGAATGGGCCTCAGTTTCCCCATCTGTAAAATGAGGAAGTCAACTCCAGGATCTCTCCCATGTCCTCCTCCTCCCCCCACCCCCAAGGCCATCTCTCTGGGAGCCGGGAGGGCCAGGAAGGCTGAAAATGGTGGGGATGGCCGCAGATCTGAGTGGAGGGCCGGCAGGGTTGACAGCCGAGCCCTCATCCTGCAGGGCTGGGCTGCATGTTTCATTTCACGCTTGGTGCCCACGCTTACATCACGGTGCTGGCCAGGAGCCTCACGTGCAGTTATTCAATGTAATGTGCTATAGGTGTATAATTGTTGGGAGTGGATTTTGCATAATTCAATAAAACTATAAATATGGAGTGTAGTATCATATACTATGTTCTGCGTTAAGGATATAATGTGTATATTGTTTTCCCTCAAAATGGAAGTTGCCAATTCATGACCAAGGAACAAGTGACACCACTGATTCCATTGTTTATTCATCAACTTGGAAAAGGAATGGTAGCCGGGATGGTGGGCAAATCTCCCTACACTTCAAACAGGTTCTGGGGTCGTGGAGCTCCAGGAGGGACAGAGAGAAGGGGCAAGAAAGAGGTCAGCCCCAGCCACCAGCCTGGACCAGGTGACAGTCGGAGGGGAAGGGGTTACCTGAGCACCTGCCTGTGGCTCCACCCAGGGCGCTGCAGGGGGTCAGAGCTGGAGCCCCGGCTGCCCTCACTCACCTGGGGTCACCCCTGAGCCTCAGTTTCCTCAGCTGTAAAATGGGAATGAAAGCAAATTCCTCCTCCTGGGGTGGCTGTGAGGATTAAGGGAGCAAGTGCCAGTGAAGGGCACCCAGCAGACGCAGGAAGTGCTCACTCGTGTGAACTGATGCCCCAGGACTGTGACAGAAGAGGTACACAGGCCCATTTCACAAATGAGGCTAATGGCTGCTATGGCTCCTGACTGCTGACATGCCTTTGGGCCAGGCGCCTGCACATCCGACCCCACGTCCCCTTCACAGGCGCCCTACTCGGCAGGTGCTGTTCTGGCCCCCTCTCCACAGGGGGAAGCTGTGCCTCGGGCGGGTCAAGTGCTTTGGAGATCACACAGCCCACAGGGGCAGGGGCTCAGAGCAGGGCTTTCTGCCCCCAGGGCCCAGGCTGGGCCACCACCCAGACCCCACACTGACCAGGACACTCAGTCACAAGCACTGATGAGAAGGTGGCAGACGCTCGTGGCTGCCCGCCCGGCTGCCCGCCCAGCAACCCACTCCTCCTTCCTCACTCACAGAGCCCTGGGTTTGTTCTGCAGCAATGGGCTCAGGCCTGTTGGGCCTCCCCAGCCTGGGGGAGAAGCCAAGACTGGCAGCCCACCCCCCTTCTCCAGAAATTGTTTTAGGGGTGAGAGTGCCACCCAGAGCTGGCCATTGAGATGTAAGGGAAAATCTGCTGGTGGAGGGACTTCTTCTGAGAATCATTTTTTCTGCTTCACTCCACTCCTTTCTTAATTTGAATGCTGTAGTGTGAGACATGATGTTTGGAGCTGTGGCAGCCATCTTGCAACCATGAGGCAATAAGCTAATGACAAAAGCCGACACAGCCAAGGATGGTAAAGAGGAGAGAGGGAAAGAGCCAGGTCTTTGTTGACATCTCTGAGCATCTGACCAAGCGGCAACCACCTCTTTTCAGACATCTGGTTATGTGAGAATATTTCACATCTCAGTTGCCTGAGCCACTGTTTTTGAGTTTTCTGTTACATGCTGCCCAACACATCTTAACTAACAGAAGTGCCTTCTATATGCCCAGCACTCACGTGCCATAACCCTCACCACACAAGGTCATAGTCATCTGTCCGCACCTGTTACCCCGTCAGATCCTAGAATCCTGGAGGTGAAGGTTGTGTCTTGCAGAACTTGTAGCTCCCAAATGTCAAACAGGTCATGACCACTGTTGATTCCTAGTTCCTATGGCACAAACAATGCGAAGGATGGAAGTAATGAATGAAAGAACATTAATTAATAAATAAATGATTATGGTAAATATGAAAGTGCTCTGTAAACTGTAAAGTGCTAAGCCCAAGTGCGGGATTAGGTTCTGGCATGTGGATACGGATGTGGGAGGGAAGAGGTTCAGTGTGGATAGTAGAGATTAGAGAAAAGGGTTCTTCAGGGGGAAAGAGGCTGTGTCTTCTTCCCAGACATCCCCCTGCCTCTGCGTCCTGCTAGCACAGAGGCCAGGTCTGAAACCCTGCACCCCGAGCACTCCTGCCATTCCCCTGGGCTGCTGGAACATTTCACAGCCATCACCTCTCTCTCCCCAAATAGACACAGAAAAACAGGCATTGTGCCCTGTTATTTTCTCTCTAAAACACTGCTGTGAGAAACCAAATGGTTATCATTACTCCAGCTGTGATTCCTCGCTATTATTTTTAAAGGTGAAAGAGGGGTGGGCCCCAGGAGAGGAGGCGGTGAAAGGAAGTGGAAAGAAACTGTTCAGGGCAAAGGGCTTTCCAAATTTCAGCTCTCTGTTTCACAAGGAGACTGGATTAAGGGATCAAATCAAATGAATTTTGCCAGCAGAGTAAGAGATCTATCTCCCCCAGATGCTTTACTTTGACAGTTGGCTTCGAAAGATTTGACAGAATTCATTTTTCTAGCAGACGAGAGAGATCAAGGCATTAAACAAAACATATTCTGCCATGAGAGCGCTGTTAGCTGCTTAACGTAATAGAGGTGAGTTTGCGGTAAAAGCGGGAAGTCATTTTTTTCCCGTGGAAATTTGCCTGTGGCATAGAGCAGAGTCGGTGGGCAGGCAGAGCAGAAGTGGAGGTGGCCAGGCCCTCCTGTGTCTGCTGTCCTGCCCTCAGGATCACCCTGGGGAAGCCGGCCATGGAGAACCTTCACCTCTTGGGGCTTGAAGCTCAGGGCCGTCTGGGCCTCGGTTTCCCGTTATCGCACAGGACAAGGGTCTTTTCTTTAAAAGCAGACCCATGTTCTGCGTTATCTCCTTTTGTCCTCACAACAACCCTCGAGCACTTAGCCGAGTCAGATTTGGGTGTGTCACTTAACCACTCTGACCCTTGGGTTCTTCATCTGCACAAACAGACCTGATGAGATTTACCTCCAGGGGGAGCTGCAGTTCAGTGAGCCCATGGATGTGGAGCACACAGTAGGCCTTCAGCTGGCAGTGGTCCCCAGGAGGCCATGTTGGGGCAGGAGGAGAGAGGGGGGCTCTGCGGACAATTTTGGGTCTCGGTGGCACCAGAGGCATCCAGTGAGTGGCTGCATCCAGTGAATGTCATTAGTTGGGGTGAAGACACTGGCTGTGAGCCAGACAGCCAAGGTCAAACCCCTGTCCCACCACTGCCTGTGCCATTGGGTCCCTTCTTCTCTCTGTGCGTGTCGGCTTCCCCATCTGTAACTCGGGGATGATAACTACACCACCCTCACAGGCTGGGCCTAGGAGATGCATGTGAAGAGGTGTCTCAGAGGGTGATGACTACGACCACGACGACGATGATGATGCCGGTGGTGAAGATTCTTCCCCCAGGAGTGATGATAATAACAGGAACAATAGCTCTAATAACGGCTGGCATTCATCGGGCGCTTACTGTGCTTTGTCTCAACCCTGCAGAGAATAGGTTCATTATTACCCCACTTTGCTCTCCTGCCTCTCCCCATGTAACTCCCCACCCTGAACTTCTCCGGCCCTGTTGAACCCTGCCTGTGGCCCTAAGCACTGGTGTCTGGAGCTCATATCCAGTAGTGTAGCCAGCAGAATGGGGCCTTGCAGCCCAAGCTCGGTGTTCATAAATTCAGGCCCGGGCCTCAAGGAAAGCGGGCTCAGACCCGCCACTCCCCTCCTGGCTGGTAACCCAGGGCGCGTCCCTCCCGCCCTCTAAGCAGTTTTCCATGTCAGAGACAGAGTGAAAATTAACCTCAGGGGCTTTATGAAAGATGACCCCAGCAGGACCTCATACAGCAGGTGTGACCCACCCCCAGTTGCGAACCCACCCACAGGTGCGGAGCCCTTATAAGTGTCCGGGGACACACTGGACACAGTTGTGCAGCCTTTGGTCTTGTTACCTTCCTGCCCCAGGGAAGGAAGAGAGGGAGGGAGGGAGGGAGGGAGGG